>NC_141142.1:43797470-44123304 GCF_053477565.2 Lygodium microphyllum | reverse complement strand
GGGTAGTAGTAAGCATAGACAGAAGGCTATCTATAATGGGGATGTCCATCAACAAGTACATGAAGAAGAAGATGCTCATTTTATTCCAAGCAGTCATTATTTACGAAGGCATTAGGTCGGTGCTACAACAAAGACAATTGTTAAAGTGGGAGAAAGAGAGACACCTTGCATAGCTCTCTTGGATCATGGTTTCAAAATCAATGTTATCACTACAACATATACATGCTATAACGATGTTTATAACGACGTTTTCTTTATATATAAAAAATATCCCCATCGTCGCTATTAGCGTCGCTACAAAACCGTCGCTATTTGACTCGCTATTTTCGTCACTAATTTCGTCGGTATTAGTGTCGCTATTTATCGACACTAATACCGACAAAATTAGTGACGAAAATAACGACGGTTACAGAGGAATTTTTGACACTAATACCGACGATTGCAAAATTATTTTTCGATGCTGATACCGATGGTTGCAGAGAATAAATTTTTTTTGTGGCAGCGCTGCAGATGCAGCCCTGCCACAGTTAGAGCCACACAGGGCTAAGAGACAATTCCTGCTGTCAAAGAAGTTAGACAATCGATCCCAAATAATGACAAGACTTTGTAAACAAGTACTTTCATGACATTAATTAACACAAATGTGCACTGCATTGATAAAGAAAATAACAGAACTTAAATTGAGAAGTGCTACTGCGATAAAGCAAATATGGAGTCATGCTACAACATAGAAGTCCGAATCATATACACTTTGCTATTACAAATGGAGGATAGAGGCCATAAGGCCTTACATAATACAAGATGGGGAGTAATCCTATGTAGCCTAATCTACTCTCTACGACTCATCCGCATCAGAAAACTCCTCTCGCTGTAGTGGCATATCGAAGGGAGTCTGCAACAGCAAATACATATATAATTGTGAGTACCAAATACAAACTGACATATAATGACAGATTTCTCAAATTAGGAATGATATTTATTAATTTGCAAGACTTTATTTTAAAATAATAAAAAAATTAGATAATACAAAACACCATACTCCAAAAACATACAAACTGTCCTAACCGATTTGCAAAAAGTGGCATTATTGTAGTGGGAGGAACGTTTTGATTGAGTCACTTTTGTTTAGGGTTCCACAATCTCATCTTGACATAGCTCAGTATACACCGGGAGATCTATACAAAATTCTCCACAAAATGAGGACTCTGCTTCATTTTCAAAAAACCCATCCTCTATCTCCTCTATCTCCATAGGTGAGATGTCTTGGTCCTCCAGGCGGTTCACCCTAGTTTCTTGTATGCCTTCTGTCATTGTTGCTATTAAAGATGTCTCTTCTATGGTCGGTACGGGGGTTCTGGCAAACACGGGGATACTCCTAGATGTCATGGGAATGACATACCACCATTGAGGTTGTTGCAGATTAGGGAAAAAGACGACCTGATCCATATTACGATTAGTATAAAAGTCCACTTTGAGATTGCTAAAACGCGTCAAGTATTAGGGACTCTTACCTACTCACAGTGATTTGGCAAAACAAATGTATCACTCAAATCGGTCCACTTCTTCGTTGAGTCAATCTCAACAAAGCCACTTGGCCCTCGCCGAACAGTTGCACTTGCTCCTCTGAGAGTAACCTTGAACCATTGCACATCAAATATGGTCATGGAGAAACTTCGATAGTCCACTGCAAGGATACTCTGTAAACATCCGAAGTACTCTATCTCTGCAACTACTCGGTTTGGATCTATGGCACGTCGTCGGCTTTCCTGCTCAAACATTGCCATCACTCCACAGTCCATTGTCGAGCGTAACTTGTCGATGTGCTCTACTCTGAAATGTCATCCATGTGACCATGCTGCACTATGGACCTTATACTGGGAGAAGAACAAGTATATTAGTTGCGATTTGTAGTATAGATTGTAATTTCTTGGGATTGCATACCTTGGGATTGCATCCACATGAGAAGTCCCATTCTTCTTCAGTAACTGTTTCTCCATCTTGAGATGCTTTGGTTAGGGCCTCATGTAGCCATCTAGTGGATATGAGTAGAGGCATCTCCTCTAAGCCCTTCGGATATCGAATGGGCCATTGCCGCGTACTCCATCAAAAGTCAGATCTTGCAAACTCTCGCTCAGCTCGAGCATCCTCATATCGTTGCAGCCACTTCTCCATTGTAGTGCTATGCAGCATACAAAATCGGTTCAACTTGGACTCCATGGATGCGTCCATCTTCTTCTCTATTCCGTTTCCACTAGGACATCTCCATTCAGACGATCATCCTCCTTAAGTGACCATATCAAGCCTTTGTCCCGGTCCACAGTGGACAACCACTCAGAAATGTACACCAAGGCCTCCGACACTAACCAACCTTCAGCCATGCTACCCTCGGGACGAGCCCGTTGTCGCACAAATCCCTTTAAGGTCTTCATGAACCGTTCAAGAAAAAACATCCATCGACTATGGATTGGACTTGCAACCTGCAATTCATCTACAATATGCACTAGAAGATGGGTTTGTATCATGAGCATGCTAGTGGGAAGATACTTCTCCAAAAGACAAGCAGTCTCTACTGCCATGCATTTCACGGATTCAATTAATGATGTGTGAATCTCTTTTTGGGAGACAAACTGAACCAACTCGGACAATTTGTAAATGGCTGTCCGTACCTCTGATGTCAGAGACCCCGCGATTGCGATCGTCAATACGAACTGTGAAAACCATGTAATTAATATTGTGTATAAACAAACGGATATTCTTAAATGTAATATGCAGAATCATGCCATACACAGCCTCATACTGTACATACCTAACACATCTTATGCCAATCATGGGATTTGAGTCCTGTCAGTTGGTCATCCTTTGTGAATGCTGTCTTGAGAGAACGCATTAGGCCAGTCGGCGTGCGAAAGGACTTGATGTTTTCCTTTACTCGTCATTTCTAGACAAAACCCAAGGAGCGCGCGGCAATTGCACTCGACCGTCGACACCACTTACAGGCCAATATGGTTCCATCTTTCCCACTGCTTTCAAATCCATCCTCGCTCCTAGTGTGTCTCGCTGCCCAGTGAGGTGGTCCCATAGCAAGCTACCCACATTCTTAAAAATTGTGCATGGGATCTAAAAGGTGGTTAATTTTCAGTTTTTTTCAATAAGTCAGCTCATAGAAAATTGAGAAGCGTCGCATTCCACTGGGAATCGAGTCTTGGTCCACCATCCTGCGATCAAACCAGCTCAGTGTGTTCATTCTCGCAGGAGGGCGACCAAGAAATCCTTCTCTCATGACATGACCCTCTGGCAAAAAAGCCCGATGTCCCTCAAATACCATCTTCTTCATAGATTTTGACATACGAGAATCCAACCTTGGTCCACACAGAGAACATGCATGGTAACCTGATGTGACTAGCCCTGCAGAACACAGATGTAAAATGAGGCATGTCATAACACCAACAACGCTCAAAGAAAACTAGCAAAATAAGAAAACATGCTTTACCAGAGCATTCTCCATAACCTGGAAAGTCATGCATGGTCCACATAAGAATTGCCCTTATAGTTGCGGATCGCCTACCAATATGTTTGCTCATGTCCTCCACTACAATCCCCTCCCACAACTCCTTTAGCTCATCAATCAGTGGAAAGAGGTAGACATCCATATTCTTGACTTTGTATCGTCCAGGCATAAGCAAGCTGAGCAAAATGTGTCCTTTTTTGGTGGAAAGCCATGGCGGTATATTGTAGTTAACAAGGACCACGGGCCATACACTATAGGAGGTCGAACGTAAACCAAAAGGATTTACCCCATCCATGGCAAGACCGAATCATAGATTCCTCACCTCCTTTGCAAAGTCAGGGAAAGTTTCGTCAATGTCATGCCATGATTTTGAGTCAGCTTGTGTACACTGTACACCATCAGTGGATCGATTTTCCGCATGCCATGTAGTCAACTTTGCAAAACTCTTGGTCCGAAAAATGTGACGAACACGCGGTATCAGCAGAAAGTGCCTCAAAACCTTTTGCAGAACAGTCTGTCCTTGCAAGTCATTTCGATACCTGTTCGCATTGCACTTGGGACATGTGGCCAACAATTCAAACTCTCCCCGGAAGAGAACACAATCATTGGGGCAAGCATAAATGCAATTATAATCCATGCATAGCTTTTGTAGCACTTGTCTTGCATCATCACGAGACTTAGGCATCATGTTTTGGGTAGGCAAAATGTAAGATTTCAACGTTCTACAAATTACAATGAAGCATGTTAGTAGAGTACTACATAGCACATTTTAATGGCTTTCAATAAAGAATCATACACATCATAATATACCTGAATATCTCTGTCACACTCGCATCGCTCCATCCATACTTTGTTTGTATGCTCAACAATGCAACAAGTGTCTTCAAACGGGATACTCGATTCCCATCATACAATGGAATGGCAGCCTCCGCAATTAAAGGATCTTGGGATTCCGAGTCCGTCGGAAGTAATGATTCGATCATGTCCTCTAACTCGGGCTCCAAAAAAGCAGGAGGATCATCCATGTCTCCAGCATTCTCATCCATAGAAGGGGGTTGAGAGTTATCACCTTCTATGAGACAGTTAGTTATCTCAGACGGCATTTGTATAGAGTGCGGACGAACCCGTCTTACTGGACGCAAGAGATCTGCGGACTGCAATGTATCGACATGGCCCTGACCCTGTAAAGGACATTAAGGAGCTAACTTCTAAGATAACCCCAAACTGTTATACTTAAATCAATCACATGTCATATAGTTCGTAATGAGAGAGAACTTACTGCAATCTCGTAATTCAAGACTGCTTGGTCGATTATCTCAACTCAAAACTCTCCATACCATTGCACATGATCTATGGACAAACGACGTTTCTGATGAATGGCCAATTTGCATTGCGTGCATGGACAGGGGACACGTTGATTGAGCCAAGCCTCACAATCACCACCATGTTGGTCGTGAGTGCTAGACATCTTGATTGCGATGTAATGGATGATAATTTAATAACGATTCTATATTGTATATTGGGACCACTCCACTATATATATTTCAGGTCTTTTTAAAAAAATTCTCGTACCTATCTCTTTGAGTTCGGCTCTAAACTTATCTATCTTTGAGGTCGGCTCTAAACTATGCTCACACACATACATTTTCGTACCTACATTGCAAATAATAAAAACCAACACAAGAAAAAATTTGAAAATACTCGCTTCCATTTCTCTTTCTTTCAACACTTCCTAACCTACATTGCAAAGCAACACAAAGCAACACAAAGATCGAAGAGAAACCAACATTTTCTAACCTACATTGCAAAGCAAAACGAAGATTGTAAAGAAACCAAAATAGGGCATACCATCGTGCTCTCTTCTTCTTCCAAGACCTCTTCGTGCGGGCGAAGCTCCTCTTCTCGCGTGCGGCTCACGGCTTGCTTCCTTGCTCACCTCCCTCTCTTCCTCACCTCCCTTTCTCTTTCTCTCCGCCTTCGCGCGCTCATTTGAAAGAAACGTTCGAGTTTCGGCAAAATGTTACCACAGTAAGTCATCGCTAAACTAAAAATGTCGCTATCTGCGACACTAATAGCGACGTTTTTAGTTTAGCGATGTAGATAGCGACGCTAATATCGACGCCGAAAAAAAACATCGCTACTTAGCGTCGCTATATGTGTGTACCCTTGTAGTGTATGGCACACAGTTTGTATGAGAATGGACATTTGCCGTGATTGATATAGACCTGAGACAGTGCATGTAGGCAATAAACAATTCATCAGGGGATCTTAATGTGGCTTGTTCGAATGTACCCGTGACTATTGGAGATGTTAAGGATGAATATCATTTTTTTGTGTAGGATTCATGTAGTTATTTGGTGATTTTGGGGTAGTTCTATATCTCGGAATCAAGGCTTGAAAAAAAATCCTTGGATGATGGTTCTTCATATGCTCCGGTTTGGAGTAAAGATAATACAAAGGCAGTACAGTTTCTCACTGTTTGTGCGAATCATCCCCACAATCAAGATAGGCTGCAGGATAATCCCATTCCACCTAATGCATAAGAGTTTAAGGGTTTTTAGAGCTCTAGGGAGATAATTATGCCTCCAAGAAAGGGGGAAATTGTGTTTGTGTCTGGATTGCAGGAACAGTGAGTATGTAGTCTTGGTAGTTTTAAAAATATTTTAGCCATGTGTAGGGCTGAAAAGAAATATGTAGGATGGGATGAAAAATATTTGAAGGCATATGGTTTGATGGTTGCAAATAAAGGTATTTTAAGGCTGTTTTTAGGGTTGGTTGATGTTGATATAGTGGCTGAAATTTCTCCAATAATTAATATTAAAAATAGGGCAGAAAAAGAGGTTATTTATATTTGACACTTTAGAGATGTATTAAGTCATTCAAGAGTTTGCTGAGCATGAATGTTATGGGCTGCAATATGGGCTGTAAAAGAGGGATAAAGCAAGGGTGGATACAAAGTACAAAACAGTTGGAAAGAAGGTTAAGCCTGTGGCTTTGCATTTACCACCTGAAAGTGATGGGTTGGCTGAAAAAGTGTCTCAACAACCTAGTTTGCGGGATCCACATGGAGTAGGACATAAATTTACAGCTAAAACTTTACAAAAGCTAAAAATTGGTGATACAAACTTTCTTTTGCCTATAGAAAGAGCTGGTTTCTTGCAGATATTGGCAAGGCATGGGAAAACCTTTAGTTTCAACCAGATGAAATTGGATGTGTTGATATTGTTGCACCTATGGTGATCTTTACATTACCTCATGTCCCATGGAATTTAAAGGCTATTTCAGTACCTCGAGCATATTTGCTAAAGTTGCTAGAGATTTTGAACAAGAAGATTATCATGCAGATTTTGGAGCACTCTTTAGTTCCATATTCGAATTGATGGTTTATTGTTCCAAAGAAGAATGGTTCTTTGAGGTTTATAGAGGATTTACAACCAGTTAATAAGGTCACCATAAGGAATGTTGGATCATGCCTGATACTGGACGAATTTATAGAAGCATTTGTAGGCAATGAAATTTACTCCATGGGTGATTTATATTCAGGATATGATTAGTTCCAACTTGCATTGGAAAGCCGGGATATCACTAAATGAAGATACCTCTTGGATTGGTTAGGATGTGTATGCTTCCAGAGGAAGCAACCAATTCAGTGGTGCATATGATGAATGCTATGCATAAAGTTTTGAGGGAGCATATTCCTCAGTTGACCTTACTCTTTCTTGATGATGTGCTGATAAAAGGGTGTGATATCCATGAGAAGAATGAAGAGCTTAATGAGCGGGGATGTAGAAGGTTTGTCGTTGATTATATTGCTAGTTTTGAAAGGATTTTGAGCCGTCTTGAAGAAGTGCATTTGACTCTGTGAGGAGAAAAGTCAGTTTTTGGAGTGGAGGAAGTATTAGTTGTTGGGCACATGTGTGGACCATATGGGAGAAAGTCCTCACAATAGTAAAGATTGATGCCATAAGCGGAATGCAGGAGACATGTTCAAATATATCTGAGATGAGAAGATTTTTGGGTGTATGTGTCTTTTACTTGATATGGATTCCGTATTTTGCTCATGTGGCTGAAAGTTCATATCAGCTGTTGAGAAAAGGGCAACATATGAAGGCATTTCAAAAGTTAAAGAGCTTATTGATTTCAGCCCCAACACTAAAGAGAGCAAATTATGAGAATGGGTAGCCTATTAGTCTCACCATGGATACAAGCCCAATTGGCATTGGTTGGGTAGTGGGTTAGGATGATGTTGATGGGAATAGGTATGCCATTCGGTTTGGAGCAAAGGTCCTCATTGAATGGCAATGATAGTATTCTCAAGTCAAAAGAGAGCTTTGGGGTGTAGTGACAGCCCTTAAGTGTGATAGGTAGTATTTTATGGGAGCTCATGTAGTGGTAGAGACTGATTGTCTACCTCTATTGGCCATGATAGTAAATTGCTCAACTCCTGATATTGCCATGTTATGGTGGATTGCATAAATAAAGTCACTTAACCCGATTTTTAACATATTGCAAGTAGAGAAAACCCCATGGTGACTACCATGCTTTCACGAGCAAGGTTTGATGATGAAGATGAGCTGATGGAAGATGAAGAGGACAATGTGATAGGTGCTGAAAATGACTTTATGATAGCAGGGGAATGAGTACGTAGCTGTTGTTACTACAGGTACAACTTTTGTAATAGGGATTTTAGCAATAAGAAAAGAGCTTATAGCCATGGAGAAGAGATGGGCAATAGAGAGAAAGCATCATTAGTGTTATGCTTCAGTGAGAACACAATTTTTGGAAGAGTTGTACGAGGATGATTGGCTGAAAATAGGCCAATATCTTAGCCTCATGACAAAGAAGGCTGAGTGGTCTAAAGCTGAATTCAAAAGGATTAAAAGAAAAGCTTATGGGTTTTTCTTGAAAGATAGATGTTTATGGAAGCATTCAAAGAAAAAGAGAGGAGCTCCATTACGTGTATACATGATGCATGAGTTTCATGAAAGCTTATGGGCTGGACATAGAGGAGTTTGGGGCACATTTGCCAAGATCAAAGAGAAGTATTGGTGGAAAAACATGTATAAAGATGTGGAGCATTATGTAGAATCATGCAGTGTTTGTCAAATGTAGTCTATGGTAAAGCATAGAGATGGGTTGCAACGGACCTATCCATTGTCTATGCATTACAAATGGGTAGTTGATTTGGTTACCATGCCTATAGGTTTATGGAATATGAGATATCTTGTGCTCGCATGAGAAGAATTGACAAATCAAGTGAAAGGTTGAGCTCTTAGTAGTACAAAGACTACTCAAACACTTTGCAGGTTCTTATTGGAAGAAGTCTTTTACAGATATGGTTGTGTTGGCAAAGTTGTTGTAGATAGAGGAGAATTGGATGTGGATTAGGCTCATGACTTCTTTTCACGATTGGGTATCAAGTTGGCTTTAACTTTAGCATACAATCCTGAAGCAAATGGCAAAAGTGAAAGAGGTCATCAGCGTATCATCAAGGCATTAGTAAAGTCATGCAAAGGCAGGATGAAAGAGTGGCCAAGAATATTACCCTTTGCTTTATGGGCTGATAGGACCACTCATAGTGTAACTACATGATATATACTTGCTGAATTAATGTATGGACAACAACCAATCATGCCTATTGAGGAGACTATTGCTACTTGGAGTATTCTACCATGGGAAGAGAGTTTGAATAGAGAAGAGTTGTTGGTCCTATGCATTAGATAGTTAGAAAGAAGGCTTGAAGACATCGAGAGAGCCATGAAAAATCTAAAGACTACAAGGATCAAGAACAAGAAGAGGTTTGACAAGCGACATAGACTTCGACCACAAGCTATACAAGAAGGGGACTGGGTGGTGGCTCATGACAATAGCTTGGAAAATCAACATAGTGTTAGTTGGAAGATGGTGAAGCGTTGGTTTGGTCCATATGTGGTAAGGTTGTTCTTGACAATGCTACCTATGCATTAAATGAGATGGATGGGATAGCTCTAAGGATTCTAGTTGCTAGAAAACGTATCAAGCTATTTAAACGTAGGGATTCTTTAGCATATGAGTTGAAGGAGTTGGATACTGAGCATGAACATGAGAATATGGGAGAAGAAGAGGTAGACGATAGAGACATTGACATGGTAGAGGATACTTCTTTTGACACTGTAGATCCATAAGACTTTGGTACATGTTGGAGGATGTGCAAGTTAAGAGCCGGATGTCGTGCCACTATGCGGACACAGTGTGAAAAACCCTAGAGTGCATCATCATTTGGCTTTCTTATTGATCTAGAGAGTCAATGCCATATTAGTCATTAGTGTCAGTGTCCTAGTGTGGATGGTTCAAAAATACTAGATTTTTGGACAAGTTTAGCCTATTTTTGATATTTTGGATATCATTTCTTGTAAATATCCAAAAGATGTACATAGCTTCTAGAATAGGATGACACGGTAAAAAAAAGCCGAGTAGCTTTCAACCATTTTTGGGGGATTCTTATGCAAAAACAAGGATTGGCAAAATCGTGCAACATGCGATTGCAGTTTACAGGCAATAAACAATACTCCAAACTAGGAGAAGAAGAATGAGTGATCTAGGAGAATTTTGATCAAGTGTCATGGCATTCGACCCCGTTTCAAAGACAATGGAATCATCAGATTAGCGGTTTGAGCAGTAGAGAGAAAGCCATTGTTTTATGCATGTTTTTGGTCTATAAGAGATTTATCTTCTTAGGATACAGAAATAAATTAACAGGCTTGACCTCTATGAGTATTCTTCTACATCTTCCATTTCTTTAAAGCCCTTCTCTTCCATCTACTGCTGTCCTTGAATCTCCCTTCACCGTGCTATCTCTTACCCCCGTGGTAGACTTTTGACCCCAAATGCTCCTACAGCGTGCTCGATGACTAAAAGACACGGGGTAGGCATGATAAGTAGAGAGTTAATACCGATGAAAAAAAAGATGGAAACACTAGAAAAGCACTCAAATAGATGCCCTGTTAGATCCTGCAAGCAACTCAATACACATCAAACATACTTTAGGCAACTGGCATGTTACTCACAACTTCTCTTCAGGCAATCACTCTTAGGAGGACACTAACTCTTGGTCACTCATACAACTCATCTCACATAAAACTTAGCTCGCATAGGACTTGACAAAATAATACAATCTGGTATAATCCCCTTTATTCCTTTGTACTTCCAAATATAATATCTCATAGATATGATGTCGAGGACTCAAAAATTTTCTTAGCAATGGCCAAGCAAACAAGGCTAGCATACAAGGCTTGAAGCACACTTTTCTATCTCAAATATGGATCTTGGAAGCCTAAGCCAAGAAGATCCCAATACTTGTGAAAGCTTTTACATGAAGGGTAGGTCATGATGGGGTATAATGATGGGACTATCAAGGCATATCTAAAGCTTTGGTTGACTCCTTTAGGATCTCTCGTCCTTGCACACATCATGAGTTCCAAAACTCTCCCTTCTTTGGTGCAAATCCGAAGCTCCTTTCCCCTTTGGAAAGACTTACAATAGAGGCTCACTAAAAGGATTCTTATTAGTAGCACTACTTTTGTTAAGAACAATTGACACTTAATGTAGAGCTTAACATGCTCTTTGTCTTGTGTCTCTATGGGCTTTATTCTTACTACTATGCTATGTCCATATGCCAATGATTTTCCTTCTTTACAACTCTTCTTCTCTTCACACCCCCAATATTGACACACCAAATCTCCAGTGTTGACGAGGCTTCAGAAATCCACTTTATGAAGGATACTCTAAATCTGTCAGATGCAACGATATTGTGGCCACCATGAGATTGTTGCCTTTATTTCATTGCTCTTGGGCTATGAGGGCACCCCATTGGAGTATATTTCTATCTCTTTTTGTGCTAGTAGTCTGTGTGGATGTTTACTAGCCATATGTCACTTCTTGATATAATTTGATCGCTTGCCACTTGTAACCTAATCATCTATAGATAGGACATTATCCTATGTGCTAAATCAACTGTGATGCTCGATAAGTGTTTTTGCTACGGAATCATCATCTTGGTTTCAATAAGAATGAGAATGAGCATTATGAATATTTATCTTTGGTTTCAAATTGTTGAAAGAATATAAATTATATGCTAACCTTGAAAAGAGTAAAAATTTCCAAACCCAAATTGAATACTTAGGTCACATTGTTTCTTTTGATGGTATTCAAGTTGATCCTAAAAAGATAGAAGCAATTTTGAATTGGCCAATCCCTACTAATGTGCATGAGTTACATTCTTTCTTAGGTCTTGCCAGCTTTTACAGAAAACTTGTGAGAAATTTTTCATTGCTTGCAATACCTTTAACGAAATTATTAAAGAAAGGTGTTGTATATCATTGGTGTGATAATCAACAAAAGTATTTTGATTTATAGAAAGATGCTTTAACACATGCACATGTCTTGCAATTACCTGATTTTAATCGACCATTCTTTCTAGTAGTCACTAATGCTAGCGGATCAGGAATAGGAGTTGTCCTTATTCAAGATTCACATCCCATAGCCTATTCTAGTTGCAAACTTAAACTCTCTGAGCTGAAGTATTCTACCTATGATAAGGAATTGTTAGTTGTAGCTCAAGCCTTACATCAATGGAAACACTATCTAATGGGATCCGAATTTATGATCAAAACTGACCAACAAAGTATCAAACATATTCTTAGTCAGCCACAAATCTCTGACCATCATATTAAATGGACTACTTTCATTCAAAGTTTCCATCCACTTATCCAATATCAACCAGGAAGAGAGAATGTTGTTGCCGATGCATTAAGTAGAAGACCAAGCATCCATAATATTTCTGTTCTATCTTTCGATTCCCTTATTCCTATGAAAGATACCTATGACCATGACCCCAGTTTTTAAGCTAATTGGAATAAATTAGTTGCTAATAACTAGATTCCAATTGATTCTTTGTCTTATTTTGATAGATTTATGTTTTATGAGAAAATATTGTGTGTCACTGTTCCATTTAGATCCTTTGTGTTGCACAAAATTCATTGTCCCCATATCAAGGCCATAGAGGTATTATTTCTACTTTAAGAACATTGGTTGAAGATTTTTATTGGTCATAAATGGAATCTGATGTTTCTAACTTTGTTTCTGAATGCTTAATTTGTAAACGAGTCAAGCAACACCATGGTAAACAATATGGTTTGTTAATGCCTTTACTAATTCCTGAATGACCATGGGAACATATTTCAATGGATTTCATAACTAGTTTGCCTAACACCCAAGCTAATCATGATATGATTTGGGCTATAGTAGATTAATTTAGCAAACAAGTATGTTTTCTACCATGCAAGAAAACATTAACTACATCTCAAGCTACACATTTGTTTTTGAAGACTGTTTTCACTAACCATGGTTTGCCAAAAGTTATTATTTTTTATTGTGATTCTAGATTTTGCAATAATTTTTGGACTACTTTGTTTGCTAATTTAGGTACTAATATTGATTTCTCATCTGCATTTCATCCTAAAACCAATGGGCAAACAAAAGCTACTAACAGTACAATTCTAGATCTTTTGCATGCATACACAATTTCAAAACCACAAACATGGGATACACATTTGCATCTACTTCAATTTGCATACAATAATACATCACATATAGCTACTCAAAAATCACCTTTTGAAATCATTTATGGACATAGATTGCCTACACCTATTACATCATTGTCAAACAAAGTTAAAGCTGCTGATGATATTGCCAATACGCATGCTACTATTTTTACTGAAGTTAAAGACATGATTGTGAAAGCCCAGCAATCATACACTAAACAAGCTAATAAGAGAAGAAAAGCCATGAGTTTCAAAGTTGATGATTATGTTTGGTTACACATTGAAAAGAGAAGATTGTAAAGTGTTGAGAAACATCCTATTGTTAAATTAGCACCTAGATTTTATGGACCTTTCAAAATAATTCACAAGATCAATGACAATGCATTCAAATTAGAACTACCTCCACATTGAAAAATCCATAATACTTTTCATATCAGTTTGTTACGACCTTTTAGAGGCCAATTACCTATCCACCCTGTCTATGAAAACCCTCCTTTATTCGAAGAAGAAACTGAAATACTTGAACCTGAAACTATTCTAGGCACTGACTTTATGACCACTAGAACTGGCCGAAGATATTCTAGATATTTGGTTAAGTTTAAAAATCATCCTGTTGAAGAAGCCCAATGGATGCACGCTTGTGACCTAAGTGCGTACCCCCTCATTGCTCGCTCCACATTGAGCTAATAGCAATTGAGGACAATTGCTATCCCACCTCGGGGGTATGATGCCATGAGAGGCATATTCCATGGTGGAATCCGTGAGGTTTTGCGGTGGATTCCGTAAAACTATATTTATTTTTCGGGGCTCGTACACAAGGTAGATTCCTTGTGCAAGAAGTTGAGGGGACGCCTGTCCTTTTCAGGCGTCAGATTAATTTAATGTGCATGTGGATGATTCCACAGCAGGTGATTCTGCAAAATACATATTTAAATTAATGGGCGTTTATGAGTTTAGAGTGCACTCGTATTAAATTAAGGTTAGGACAGAGTTCCAACCTATTTATTTATTTTGTAGTTGAAGACTGCTAGGTATTCACTTTTGTTAGTTTGATTTTATTATTTTCTAAAAATTGTGAATGCTTTAGTTGATGTGTAGAGTAGACAGCGGTGGCGTTGGGAAGCATTGGGCGATGGCGTGTATTCAGATTACCTAGAAGAAATTATCATTTTTTATGGGCTCATGCCTTATCATTAAAGGCATGGCACTAATATTTATTTAGACACGCTTATTTATTGAAGCACTTGACAAACATTTATTATTTTGTATGTGCATAGACGCTCGGTTTAAATATTTCATTATTAGACATTGTATTTGGGCACAACCCGACTTTTTGGATACCCAACCGCTTTATTCTTTATTTGGACAAAAGCAAACACAAAAGCCAAAGCATGCTAATTGTAAATTGGGCTATTTTTGAGCTTGGAGATTAATAAATTTATAAATACATGCCTTGTGGAGCGCTCACACAAGGCATGGGGAGAGATTGTACCCAATTTGTCTTTTTGTCTCATGTCGTGCAAAACCTTCTTCTTACTTCATGAGTTTAGTAGAGTTCTTTGTTCTTGGGGACCTTCCGGCGTTCACTACACGCGCATACAACATTCGATCCAGAAAAGAGTGAATTCTTTCAAACAGAAATTGAATATCTAGGACATATTTTTTCATCAGAAGGTATTAAGGTTGACCCTAAAAAGATAGAAGCAATTTTAAATTGGCCCATACCCAAAAATGTGCATGAGTTACGTTTTTTTCTAGGTCTTCCTAGCTTTCACAGAAAGTTTGTGCGAAATTTCTCATTACTTGCATTACCTTTGACTAAACTTTTAAAGAAGGGTATTGTCTATCACTGGTCTGATAATCAACAAAAATCTTTTGATTTATTGAAACATGCATTAACCCATGCTCCTATATTACAACTACCTGATTTCAATAGACCATTCTTTTTAGTAGTTACTGATGCTAGTGGATCTAGAATAAGAGCTGTCCTTATGCAAGATAATCATCCCATAGCCTACTCTAGCTATAAACTGAAACCATCTGAACTTAAATATTCTACGTATGATAAAGAATTGCTAGCTGTAGTACAAGCCTTACGTCAATGGAAACATTACTTAATGGGTTCTGAATTTATGATCAAAATTGACCAACAAAGCATTAGACATCTCCTTAATCAACCCCAAATATCTGATAGACATATTAAATGGGCAGCTTTCATTCAAAGTTTTCATCCCCTTATACAATATCAACTAGGAAAAGAGAATGTTGTAGCCGACGCTTTAAGTAGAAGACCGACAATTCATAATATTTCTGTCATCTCATTTGATTCCCTTATCCCTATGAAAGATACTTATCATTAGGATCTTACTTTTGAAGCTGATTGGAATAAATTAGTTTCAAATAATTGGATTCCTATTGATTCACTGTCTTACAATAATGGATTCATGTTTTATGAAAAGAGACTATGTGTAATAGTTCCATTTTGATCATTTGTTTTGAATGAAATTCATTGTCCTCCATATCAAGGTCATAGAGGTATTATATCTACTTTATGTACATTGACTGAAGATTTTTATTGGCCACATATGGACACTGATGTATCTAACTTTGTATCTGAATGTTTCGTCAACGAGTTAAAAGACACCACGGTAAACAATATGGTTTACTAATGCCATTATCTATTCTATCACGGCCATGGGAACAAATTTCAATGGATTTTATCACCGGTTTACCTAACACTAAAGCTAACCATGATATGATTTGGACTGTTGTAGACAGGTTTAGCAAACAAGCATATTTCATTCCATGCAAGAAAACTTTAACTGCATCTCAAGCAGCTCAATTGTTTTTGAAAACTGTGTTTACTAATCATGGTTTACCAAAAGTTATTATTTCTGATCGTGATTCTAGATTCTGTAATAATTTTTGGATTACTTTGTTTGCTAACTTAGGAACAAAGATTGATTTTTCATCTGCATTTCATCTTGAAACAAACGGTCAAACAGAAGCTACTAACAGTACTATATTAGATCTTTTACGTGCTTACACTATTTCAAAACCACACACATGGGATACACATCTACATTTACTTCAGTTTGCATATAATAATACACCACATATAGCTACAAAGAAAGCACCATTTGAAGTTATTTATGGTTATAGATTGCCTACACCTGTTGCATCATTATTAAACAAAATTCAGACAGCTGATGATATTGCTAACATGCATGCTACTATTTTTGATGAAGTTAAAGATATGATTGCCAAAGCCCAACAATCATATACAAAACAAGCAAATAAGAAAAGACAAGCTATGAATTTTAAAGTTGATGATTATGTTTGGTTACAAATAGAAAAACGTAGATTACAAAGTGTAGATAAATACCCAGTTGTGAAATTAGCACCTAGATTATATGGACCATTCAAGATCATACACAAAATCAATGACAAAACCCACCTTTGTTAGATGATGAGACTGAAATCCTTGAGCCTGAAACTATTTTAGATACTGACTTTATGACCACTAGAACTGGCTGTAGATATTCTAGATATTTGGTCAAGTTTAAAAACCATCATGTTGAAGAGGCTCAATGGATGCATGCTAGAGACTTAAATGCTTTCCCCACTCTGTTAGCTCCACATTGAGCTAATAGCAATTGAGGACAATTGCTATCCCACCCCAGGGGTATGATGCCAGGAGGCATATTTCACAGTGGATTCCGTGAGGTTTTACGATGGATTTCGTAAGATTTTATTACCGGGGCTCATACACAAAGTGGATTCTTTGTGCGAGAAGTCGATGGGGACGCCTATCCTTTTCGGGCGTTTTGTTAATTTTATGTGTACATGGGTGATTCCATAGCGGGTGATTCCGCAAAATACATATTTAAATTTATAAACGTTTATGAGTTTAGAGTGCACACTCGTGATAAATTAAGGTTAGGATTGATTTCTAACCAATTTATTTATGTAGCTGAAGACTGCTAGGTATTTACTTTTGTCGGTTTAATTGTATTATTTTACTAACAATTGTGAATGCTTCAGTTGATCTGTAGAGATAGCAGCGGTGGCAGTGGGAAAGCATTGGAGGATAGCATGTATTCAAATTTATCATCAATATTTTGATGGGCGCATACCTTAGGCATGGCGCCTATATTTTGTCACGCTTATTTATCAAGTGATATTTATTTATTATTTTTGTATGTGCATGGGTGCACGATTTAGATATTTGTATTTGGACATTGTATTTGGGTACGCCTAACTTCTTGGGTGCCCATTAGCTTTAATTCTCTATTGGCACAAAATCAAACTCAAAAGCTAAAGCATGCTATTTTGTAATTTGGGCTATTATTTGAGCTTGAAGATGATTAATATATGAAATACATGCTTTGTGGAGCGCTCACACAAGGCATGGGGGGAGATTGCACCCAATTGGTCTCTTGTTCATGTCGTGCAAGCTTTCTTCATTGATTTGTGTGCAAAAAGTAGAGTTCTACTCGGAGGATTGATTAAACATCCTAACTTTAGTGATTGCAGTGACTTAAGCACTTGGAAATAGTGCTGAGCCCAAAACTTCTCCTCCTTGGTGTGGTCAAAATCAGAGTTTAATCACACTCTTGGTGGGTCTCAATTAGTCACAAGCAGCTCTTGGCATCGCCACAAGCTCTTCATGGATACCAACTTTGGTTTTACGTAGGCCATTAGCTTTTGGGTTCACAAAAGCTTGATCCCTCTAGTGTTTTTCTTCCCCAGTCATGTAGACTATAGTTCTCCTCCTTTCTTTTTACAAAAATGGCATCTCTCCCCAAAAAACACCATGCATCACCCCTAGAAAAGTACAATCCTCCACACATTTTTCATCTTCTAAAGGTTGCATCCTTTTTGGAATCTTAATAGCCTTTTCTTTTCTTCCACTCTCCATGCAAGTTTTGAAAGCTTGCTTTTGTCTAGTCAACAATTAGCCTCCTTTATGCATGACATTTTTCTCCATTGAAGTATCCCAAGGACTCCAAGGTCCTTTTGCTACACACTCACTTGGACCATAGTGTGGATAGCATGCATGCTACCAAAGAGCCAATTTCCTAATTATTTCCAACATCACAAGATAGAGAATGTAGAATATTTAGATTCATGCACACACTACATCCTTGCTCTTATCCCTTACTATTCAATAGCAGGTATATTTACAGGCTTACATGAACATTAGCTTATCAAAGCAAGGTTTTCTTTGCTTATGCTACTCAATGTCACTAAAACTGTTAATTTGACTCACTCCTTTAATGTCATTGTCACATCTTGTGGAAGTTGACCTAGCATAGCTATATCCAAAGCTTCTACATAGAGGATGCTTTTGCATGACATTCACCCCCTCTCAATTTGCACATCCTTCGAGTGTGCCAATGATGCATCCATCAGGGTTAAACACCCAAATAACGAGCTCTACGCTGATCATGCACAGATGCAAGCATCCACCTAGATCATAGATCAAAATCAAAGTCATCCACACAATTTTGGCACCACACCAAGCACCATGTCCTTGGTCATAAGTCCTTGGGTGTACATCATACACAAGATGCTATGGAACCTCCATATACATGCTAACAATGCACTTATCAACAAATACATAGCAATATCCCTAGTCTTTCAAAATCCATCACTCTAGAAGTTGATCATGTTGATCTGTTTGATCTACATTCAACATATTTGGAGCATCACATAAATCTAACACATTGAAACCATCGTTAAAAACATCTAAGCATTCCAAATCTTGAATTATCTTTAACTTTTCAATCAAGGCAACAAACAAAGCATCCAACATAGTCTCCACTTGTGGAGTAGCACATCCAATATCCTCTATCTGCATAACCTTTAACTCATGAACTATCTCATAGATTGTAGCTGTGTCTTGCAATCTCTAGTAAGTCACTAATGATACCCCTCTAAGTCTCTACATCAAGTAGAACATGAGCTACGTAAGCCTCTTCATATGCACTAAGAAAATCTACATACTCTACATATACAAGGAATGACCTTTCCACTACAAGCACTTCCAAGGCATCCATGATATGACTATTCAGCACATTAATAGTCTCTACTACATCTAGTAGTACATGAGCCTCATAGGCTTCCTCATAAGCACTCAAAAAATTGCATATTCTTTGTCCATCTCATTTGTTTTTGGCTCTTGTAAGGTATTATCTGCATGGGTACCCACCATAGAGAAAATAGTAGCTCAATAAACATCATCTGTGTGGATATTCAAGGCATCAACAGTATATGTAGAAACATAATTTGAATGGTGACTCAAAACATCACTAGTATCGGTAGAGATATCATTGATATGATAGCTCAAAGCATCACTACTCACTACATAAGCATCCTTTGTAGGAGCATTCATTGCATAAGTGCTCAAATCCTTAGTAGGCTCATAAAAAATATTTAGTAGACATCATTGATATGGTAGCTCAAAGCATCACTAGTCACTACATAAGCATCCTTTGTAGGAGCATTCACTAATAAGTGCTCAAATCCTCAGTAGGCTCATAGAAAATATTCATAGCTATGCTCAGCCTTGATAGCAAGTAGTGAAGCGTAGGAAAAAGTGCCTTCTTTATAATATCATCATCCTCAAGCTGTATCTGCATCCTTATTTGCTTCTCTTTTTCGCATCTAATATGCCTCTTCAATTTGTATTCTTATACTTTCCTCATCCCACCTCCTTTGTTCATCCTCTTCTTATTTCTCTCATTATTGATGTTGATACTTATCCGTAGAAACAACAAACCTCTTGCATAGATTCTCAAATTTCTTCCAAAATTCATAAGTGACATGAAATACATATCTAAGCTCACTCATTTGTATACTAGAATCCAACACTTGATGTATCTTTTGCATACAAAGCATTTGCTCATCTGTAGAACTGCCCTATGCCATTAAGGACTTATACGCTACAATGAGCACCTAACATATAGCCAAAAGTTTCTTCCCAACTACTTCGTTACTTTTCTTAATTCTTGAGTCCTATTCTCGAAAGGATTTTTTGATCTTATATATCCTCAGGATTATGAACCTAACTTTTCTTCTTTAAAGGTTTGATCATTCAAAAGTTTGTAATTTGGACTCGAATTAATTTTCATATTACAATTTTTTAAAACAAGGGTATGGTCTAGTAGTACATGGAAAAGAAACACATATTCACTAATCATTATCTATTGTTTTCTTACCTCTCTAATACTTTTTACCCTTTTCTTAATGATACATGTTTTCATGATCCAACTTTATGATTTATTGTGCAATCATTAGGATCTAAACCCATCATAAAGAAGCATGCGCCTTACTTATACCCCTCTAAGGAATCATGTAATTTCCAAGCTACAACACCATAAGGTGTTTGAATTTGAGGAGGGGGGATATTAGTTTAAGCTAATAATGATCATTTGATCAAACTATGATGTAATAATAATGGAAAGAACCTAGAGTTGATTTGATTTGATGTTGTCCATGTGTGCAACCTCTTGTCCAACTCATGTACTTCTTTGCTTTGGAGCCATAGTTGTCCTTGAACTCTACAAATTGGATAATGTCCTAGTCATGAAATTTATGAGGTATGAGATACGTAGGATTTGGATGTGGCAAGGGATGATATCTCTAGCTAGGGCGAGGATAGTATAGTATCGATTTTTGATTGCAAATAAGAGTGATGGGAAGGGAGAATGCATATATGCTATGATAAATTTTAGAGGGAAAAATATTGAAGCACCAATGATGGTAGATAGTCCAGAGATGATGGTTAGAATTTGAAGGGCGAGGGGTGGATGATCAAGGGTGTTTTGTTGTAACAAGAAAAAGGAGATGGGGTGTATTTGGATCTTCACCCAATTTGAGAGCTCCTCCTTAATTTGAATCTCCTATTTGACCTCTTCATCTATTTTCTTATTTAACCTCTCTCTCTCTCTCTCTCTCTCTCTCTCTCTCTCTCTCTCTCTCTCTCTCTCTCTCTCTCTCTCTCTCTCTCTCTCTCTCTCTCTCTCTCTCTCTCTCTCTCTTTGTCTCTCCTACTACATCAACAATGAAATGAAAAGAATAACCATCAAAGTGTAATGCTTCCACTAAAAGCATATTATCTAGCCCTTCAAAGCATGGACCTTTTTAAATTGCACTTGTCTCTACTCAATGATGAAACTAATAGTGTGTGCTTCAATGATGACGGTCATGACAGTAATACAACCATGATGATGCCTTTAAAAACAAAAGACTCTTTATATGTTTGGTTGGTGATAATAACAAAGGTGAGTTTTTATTTTCATATTGAATTGCTTGATGTTAGCCATGCCGAAGATTGACACTATCAAGGAAATGATGACAATGAGGATGTTAAGTTGGAGCAGTTGTTGCAGTTGGAGTAAACTTAGTTCTATGCAATGATGAAAATAATTGATCATAAAGATGATGACCTCGAGGTTGACAATGAAGATGAAGTGAAAGACAATGATGACATGCAGTTTGCTAAGAGTTTGAGCTGTTGGTTATAACCTTTAATGGTTATAGCTTTAATTATTAACATTTTGTGTAGCATTACTTATTAACCTTTAGGAATATCATATGTATCTTGCATATTTTTAAACCTATCCATACTATTTTATGTAGTGTTAATGAGAGAAGAGTGGATTCTTTGTAGGCATGTTAAGAGACTAAAAATTTTAAATTGTCAGATCAATTATTAAATTATAGTATCAATTTGTTTGATGGAGGGAATTGGCATGGGCAATGTGTAAATTGCTCGTGCTTACTACTTAAGATTGTGCCATTTGTTAGTTTGCAACATTCAACTTACATTATGTGTACTTGTAGGTCTTCAAACATGCCCACTTTAAACTTAATTGTGATATTTTATACTCAAATCCTACGACATGCTAGGAGAGGCAATCCAATCCTCCCAATGTGCCATAGTGTTTTGGTTAGCTTTATGTTTAGATTTTGCTAATTTAACATATTCATGAATGAAATTTGTAATTTAATATAAATGTGGGTCCTAGAGGAGCAGAAGATAACAAAAAAATCATTTTGTCCCATAGAGTCCCTAAAATATCTAGACATTGGAGAGGAAATAGGAGCATATGTAGAAGCCTCAATGGACCCATCCTAGAGGTCAAATAGGCTATGCAAGAAATTGATAGTGAAGAGAGATCACTCGCTTAGTAGTTGTTTTTACTCCTTTACAAAATTGGGAAATTTTTTTGCTTTGACAATCATGGGAAATCTTCAATGTGCCATTAAACACACAGCATGTCATCTTCTCAAACATATTATGTTTCCATGAGGAGTTCAAAAGCTTTAATGAAATGGTAGAGATTGAACAAGTGAGTAAAGGATCTACAAATCTTATCCACCACTATCCATTTTGGCAAAGGTTAAATAACCAAAAGTGGATTAAAAAGAAAAGGCTTTAAAAGCTTCTTGAAGATCATAGACCAACATGGGAATGTTCATTCTAGACATAGGAGTGTGAGATATCTTCTTTCAATTTTGGGTTTTATGTGCTTGTTAATCTACCAAGAGGAGCTAGCTAACTCAATTAGACTTGGCATATTAGAAGCCAATTACAAGAGGATTGAATATGTTCAATAGGCAAACATAGATATTGAAGAGTTATTGCCCATTCATGTAGCACACCCAAGATTCTACAATGAAATATACCAATTTAGCTTTATTCACCATCCGTTTCTACTCAAAATAGATTAATGAATGATTTTTCAAACTAAAATGATTTTTCATGGATTAATCAAGACTTTTGTAGGTTAAAATTATCCATTTTAATTTTTTGAGAATTATTTTAGAAGTTGGGTGGATTTGAAATAATTTTTTAAATTAATTTATTAGCTAAAAATATTTGCCTAAATATGATTCACTTTATATCATTATTTTAAAATTTAATGAATTTTATTATTTAGTAATTCGATTTTCAGACAAATTTTATTTTTTTTCTTAGTTGTATTTTCCTTAAATAATATGAATATTATCCTAAAATTTTCATTGATTTTCAAATTTCTTAAATTTTATTTAATATTATAAACAATATTGCTATGTGTGTGTAAAATGAAAAAAAGAAGAAATAATTGGAAAAAACAAAAAGAAAAATCAACTAATGCTTCAAAGCCTTGATAAAAAGAGGTATGGGGCAAAAGGGGCCCCCCTTCTAGTCGCCCTTAGCCCTTGTGCAATCATCACAAATTCTCTCTCTCTCTCTCTCTCTCTCTCTCCACCCAAGAAAAAAAGAGGAGGGCCCCTCTTCTTAGTTTCAATACACAATGGTGATGAGTCAACTCTTAATAGTGAGAAAGAGGGTGAAAAATACGAGCTAGAGGTGAGGAAATTCTGTAAGGAGTTAGTGGCAGTTTTTGCACACCATCCCCTTACCATGAAATCCTTTCTTTTCTAGTCATTCCCATCTACAATGGCCCCTTGCAAGTGTATTGAGATGGTGGGACTCTCAAGTAGCCATGATATTGAAATTTTGACTATTAATATAGTTGAGGTATGATATTTTATTTTTAATAAGATTATTGTTGAAAATTGGTCAAAATAGTACTTGAATTGTCAAAAAAGTTATGTTAAAGTAAAATCTATTGTTTTTTCATTTAAAAATATATGTTCTACTAATTTTAATAATAAAAAAAATATTAAATAAATACTATTATCATCTATTTATTTTATTTAATATTTTAATCTTTTGAAATTAGAAATATTTTGAAAAAACTATGATAAATTTGTAAAAAATAAATAACTTAAGTATAGCTAGAAATATTAGTTTTAAAAGTATATTTAAATAATTAGTTAAAAATATTATAAATACTTTAACATGATAAAAATTTATATAAAAATCTTATTGAGTATCTAAGATGGTTTATCAAACGATTAGATCATAAATGTAAGTCCTTCTCATAAATTAGAAATCAAGATTCATATCAAGCATATTTTCTTAGAAAATTTCATTTTTGTTTAGTTGCTTGTCATAAATTAGGATAAATGCTCAAATGGCTAAAAGTTGATGTTGTTTTCACAAAGAAAATTAATTTAGTTTCTCATTATTTTGTTAGAGTATGTTCGTATGCAACGAAATACGTGGTTTACTTTCATGAGAAGAAACATGGAAATTAGGGTGTGTTCATATGCATGTGAAGTGAAAACATACATGTGAATGTATGAAGATAAGCTTTAGTTGATTAGAAAATCAAATAAAAATCTTATTCATTGGTTTTAATTTACTAAAAAATTATTTCGAAAGGAATGATTGGTAGAAAAATTAGGAATTGAGTGTGATTAATTTAAGTTATGAAAATAATTATACTAATCATGTCCATGGCTTCAGCAACAACTGGACGGGAATGAGACATCATGCCATCCCTAGGGCCACCTTGGTTACTCTTCATAACCCAAAGTAATTTTACACTACCTAAGATGGTAGATTACCGCTTAGGTACGCTTGGTCTTCTATATAGGAAGGTTCATCCTTACAGTGATGCCAAGAATTTGCGAGGCTCTAATTTGAGTTGTAATGTCGATCCCTGACCAAAAATAGGGTTGGAAATCTATATGAGCCCAACATGATTGAGCATTGGAAGGCTCAAGATGAACATTACAAAATGGTAACTCGACTTTGGGTTGGTTTCCTGTTGAAGCGATTCTAAATGAGAATAAAAATCAAATAGCTTTGTTTTCAAATGGATTTCTTACTGTTTTTATCTTAAGGGAATGCTAATGAACCCTATGCAAACACTAATTAATAAAGCAATTTGTATATGTCTTCATAGTGTGATAGCATGCCTATTTAAAACACTAAAATACGCCTCAATACCATGGGAAGCATGTGGATAATTTTTTGACAAAATCATCTTATGGTCAGGTGGACCCGACTAGTTGAGTGGCTTTTCTTGACATCATTCAAGATCTATTTATAAATATCCTTATCTAAGATTTTTTGTTAAATAAAACATAATTGTTTTTAATTCAATCTATAAATAATCCTTTTTTGACACCCTTTTGTATGTAAAAAAGATAAAAAAGTATATTTTGAAATTACCTTATTTTAAAACCACTATATATAACACACACACACACACACACACACACACACACACACACACACACACACACACACACACACACACACACACACACACACACACACACACACACACACACACACACACACACACACACACACACACACACACACACACACACACACACACACACACACACACACACACACACACACACACACACACACACACACACACACACACACACACACACACACACACACACACACACACACACACACACACACACACACACACACATTCATGAGTAAACCCCCTTCCTCCCCCATCGAGAAATTGGTATGATTAAGCAACATTTTAGGGGGGCAATGTGAGAATGGCACATTTTTTTCAAGGTCTTAGTTAATTATATTTGGAAAAGGGACTGTTAAATATGAAAAGAAAGGAAGAGAGAGATGCAACCACTATTTAATGTTGAGGTGACCCTAAAATTAGAATAAAATAACAAAATAATAAGGTGTCCTTCTTCTTCCATTCTAATCTAGTTTGGATGTAGTTAAGAGCTAATTCATATCCTTAGAGGACCTCTTGGCCCTCAAAAAATGGGGCATAATGTGTGAATTCCCTAGCCAACTATGAATTTGTTAAAGATATCTTCTTTAATTAGTTTTAGGGGTTCTTTACCTTTATTCGATTAAGCTACCTCCATGTTACTAGATTAGATGTCTCTTTTTGGTCACCAATGGTTTATATGGATGTGTTGAGTCAAAGTTATTGACCACCTTCTTATCTTGTCATGGATGCATATGCTTATTCATTGATATATTCTTTGGAAAACCGTTCCTATTTATGCATGGGACTTGGCCAAGAATTTATTCTATTTAGTTTATGGTCTTGAGGAGCCCATTCCTTGGTCCAGTGTTGAGCTTCATGGGAGTCCTTAGGAACCAAGGGTGTCACTTTGAGCACTTGGTTCTTGATTTTATGCTATGTTGGTATATATCATTAGGCCAATAGGACTATTTTGATTCCTCTTTCAATGTGGATGTTTTAACCCTACATGTTATTGTTGTTAAGTTATGTTGTGCAAGTTCTTAGTCTTCCATTCAAGGAGGTTTAAGAGCTACAATTGGACTATTTAGAGTACCAGGTGTCTCAATCAACTTGGCTCGGTTTTGCTTGTTGTTTGATTTTTAAGGTGAGGGGTAGGGACTTTGTATAGTGTTATATATGGATTTGATGCCAAGCCTTAGAGCTGGGATTGAGTGGTCCTCCTAGGAGAGAAACATTTGTTGCTTTACCTTTTCTGAGGGTGTTTATAAGTCAAAAGGGAGCCATTATGAGTAATGGAAGTTATACTTCCATCAATAAGGTAGCTAGCCAATATGATTTCCCAACTAGATTTGTATCATGATAAAGTCTCATAATATAGTGAGGGGCAAAGAGAACCCATGGTCTTAATGGTGTGTAATTCCATAAATAAAAAGAAAGGAAAAATAAATTTAGAAAATATACACTGCCTTATGAGGGCTCGATAGCTTCCTAGATTTTCCCCATGCCAATGCCTTATGCTCCATCAAATGAGACCTAGCTACTATAGGATATTTTTCAAAAAGAAAGAAGAAAAAGGACCGATATGTAACCTTGTGAGATTCTTAGGGCATGGATACAAAACAAATAGGTTGGCTTCAATCTAGGCTTGTGCATCTTGTTCCACCTTGGATCCTACTACATTAATCTTGGGTGGCACTATATACTTCAAAAGGAATTTCTTCTCTTAAAGATCCTTATAAATGTAATTAACTCATAGTAGTTGGTGGTTTTGATTGTTGCATTTTTTGGGTAGCTAAAGTTTGTGGATTTGATAGGGTGGATTGCTCTATCTTGTGATCATTGATTATGATAGATTTTCAAGAGCACATTTCAAGCATTTCATAAAATATTTGGGTATATTATGAAGATTATAAGGCTCAAAATAAAGAAAGAAGTCTCAAGCATGCCATGTGTTGCAAGCTCAAAAAAGTGTAATCCATAGAGTATTAAAAGTACGAATGTGAAACAAAGCATTAGCCAACATTTTAGGGACTGATGAAGCATCCAAGCATTAATTTTGTGTCAAAATAGTGCATTTAGACTCAAAATTGATGTCAAAATGACCTTTTTGTATGGGGACAAGGGAGGGGACACTTTAAATGGTCCAAATTGCTCAAGATTTGAAGGGGTTTTATCAAAGGGAAAAATGATAATACATTAAAAATTAAAGAATTCATGATGAAGAGGGGAGAAACAAGGAAAAATCTGCAAGGAAGGGGGTGCCATCATTCACATGATACAATAGATCTTGCTCTTCATAATTTGTACCGTCACAGAAGTAATACGAAGTCATTATCCCACAAACTTTTTCTGGAAATGTTAAGAGGCCTGCATAGTTCAAATTTTTGATCCTGGAGGCCGTGCCAGTTGACCTCCTTGGCCCTTGTAGAGGCTGCTACTTTTTGGCCTTGTCTATGCCAGCTCTAGACAGATTTTCATTTTGTTTATTGTAATGTTTCTATTTTTGCAATGCTCAATGATTGGTCTGGATTAGATTCCAAAAAGGCATTGAAATATATCTTAAAATGTTAGTCATATGATGATGGGTTTGGCTTGTCACTTGGCTTGGAGTTTCATGTACAAGTGGTGCTACATATAATGCAGTTGTTATTTCTTTGAAGTTGATGGGCTATAAGATACCTGATCCAATGTTTGGAGTGTTGGCATAAACTATTCTTTGCACCTCCATCCACATATGTCTTTGACACTGTTTGCCCATTGATTTCGGCTTCCACTAGAGACACAATATCTTTTGTCTTTCTAGCCTGGATTGCATTCACATGTCTATTCTTCATGGATCTAATGCTTACCATCTTTGACCATTGTCGCCACACTGTTGGAGATAGATGTAGTAATTGTGGCCATGAAAGTTTTGGCCCTTGATCCCTCACATCAGAGCAAGCAAATCATAAGCTCTAGTAGCTTTACCCAAGGAAAAATCATCTGGTTCAATGCGTCGGCGTGAGCAAGACCTCCTCTTTTTACTGCCGTGTGTCTTTGCAGCCTTTTAAGACTCTGCCTCCTCTTCCATATTTTCAACCTCCTCTGGTGGTGTAGGCTCCATCCTCTCAATTCTACGAGCTTTCTTCACATGCATTGTTTCAACCTCTGCTACTTTGGCCTTCCCTTTAACATCACTCTCATCCAAACTGATCATCCTGACGTCACGATTATTTGGCGGCTGGACAGGCAAGTGAGGCACCTCTGCAAGTGGTTGAGGATGTTGGAGAACTTGAACCGGCAGTGGAGGCCCTGGATTCGGTGGAACAAGCCTCTCCCTAGGTGGTGTCACTTGTTGTCCCCTCCTTCTTAGTTGGAACCCATTTCCTGGAAAATGCCTGGGATGAGGGAAAATGTACATCCCATGGCTAGTCTCCCCACAATTATAGCAAACATACTCTCTTTCTTGTCTCCTTAGACCTCGATTGCCTTCATTTGTGAGGGGATGGGGCCCTATTTCTTACACCAAATTCAACGAAAGGCTTTCAAGTTGATTAGTAATACGTTGTAGAAGCTCTTGCTGTGGCATCTCCGGTTCGGGTGGGGCCTTTGCTATTTCTCTAGGCCTTTGCATGTTTGGTAAAACCTCATGGGCTCAACTCCCCCCTTGGGCTTGATACTTCAATTTTCTATCTTTCTCCTTGGCATAAGTGACTGATTCTTCATAGGATGTGGAAAAATTTCCTTTGACCTTCTCTCTTAGTAGAGGGTGGAGTCTGGCCAGAAAACAATCTTTCTTAAGGCAATTAGGTACTCTCTCTCCCTTGGCTAAGGAGACTGTCGATTTATCCCACAATTTTATAAACATGTCTTCATATGCTTCTAGTAAGGTTTGGTGAAGATTTAGGAGCTGTCTCCAAATATCTTCAGGAGGCTCTGTATCTTGGTACTCATGCATGAATGTGGTCTTGAGATCCTCCCAGTTACCGCTTGTAGCCTCTGGGAGAGCTTGATACCACACTCGAGCATCACCCTTTAGAACTAAAGAGAAGGCACGTACTTTGGTTGCTTTATCGTCCCGACATGTGACTAGGAAGGCCATTTCTAAGTCATCTAGAAAGTCTAGAGCTTTCTCCCCTTTGTGCCCAAAAAAACTTGGAAAAGCCATGATAGGAAGATGTTGATCCAGCTCAATACAAAATAAAGATGAACACGTCTAGGCCCAAGTAATATCTTATTAAGGGTAGAATAAATGGATTCACATATGTATTAATCTCAACAAGACGATGAGGGCCCAATAAGCCTCTTATGATATTTTGAAACTTGAGCTTTGTGCTAACTATTATGTGCACGAATTGCCTAGCAAGTGGATGGATAGGTTCATACAAATCCCTATGGTTCATGGAATACACTTAGAGTAGAATGAAAATGTGCACATTAAAGGAGATGTTATAAACCAAAATAGGAAATATTATGGGATCAGGGGACAATAAGATCTCTCTCAACCTCTCAGCTTCAAAATAGAAGACCAACCTTTGCTGAAAGTGTATCTTTCTACTAATGCACACATCCATCCGAATGATTTGAACCGATTGAAAGTTGTAGAAAGTAAGAGTAGTCATTTATGCATTTACTACAAATTTCCACTACAAACTTTCATGAAGCATGTTGTTGAAGCTCTAGCCTCTTAGATTCCACCATTCGAGAGATGAGAAGGATTTGCTCACCACTGATTAGCGTAGCTTTGGTGTGACCATCATCAGCCTTGTAAAGTTCATAGGCTTCGATAGCTACCTTCTCAATTACTTTGAGTCTTCTTGCTAGTAGTAGTTGAAGAACATCACCACATGTAGCCTCTCACCAATAGTGCACACCATTGATGTATAACTCCCCCTCCAAAAACTTGTTAATCTCGAATTTGAAAGTGCCTTCACCACTTGAAGACGAGGCTTCTTAGGGAGTGTCTTTACACTAGACACCAAGCACTCAACACAATGCCTTGACCTAGAGACTTGATGAGAGTAAGATTTCTCTTGAAGCAAAGAAGGGTGTGCGTAATTAACTTGCTTTACCCACATATGTGCCATTTGCCGATAAAGATTCTTCTTCTCTTGAGCTTCTTTTGGAGACCGTAGTGTTACTCTTGAGCAATGAATCCCTTGAATAGGGTTTGATGAAGATTCCTCCTTGGTGATTCCTTGACAAACACTCATTGAAGAAGAGGACAACTCCTTAGATGTTTCTTCCTTAATAGAAATTGTAGAGCGTAGCTTGAGAACTCCTCAGCGGGGGCACAAAAAATGAGGGCTGAAATGATGAATGGGTTGCCTCTTACCCATTCAACCTCCAATCCTCACTAAGAGAACTAAAGAGGGGCACCACTTAGCCAAAGTGAGGATGGGCTAGGACATCCCTTTTCTCAAAGATAATCAAAAGAACCAAGACACAACTTCACAAGAGAGAATATATGTGCTAGACACCATATTAGAATATGAGAGAGAGAGAGATGAGAGGAGAGGGAGACAAGAGGAGAAGAGATAGAGAAAGCTTGCCATTATGTATTAATGGAATGAGAAGATGAGAAGGAGGGAGACAAGAGGAGAAGAGGTAGATGAAGCTTGCCATTATGCTACATAATAAAAAAACTCACTCATAGCTTACCTCAAAGAGATGGACTAGCATGAGGGTATTCTAGAGTGCTCTCATGTGCTTGTCATTGTCCTTCTCATTGTCATTATCCCTCTCTCCATGGGCTCCTTATATAGCTTCCATGAGAGATTAGATTAAGCTAATTTCTTGATTAACATAATCCTAGATTATGTATGGCATCTTTGAAAATATGGAGAATAGTGGATGGGACAAGTCCCCACCTTGGTCATCATGGAAGAAGCCAAGGGTGGTGGTAGACAAAATAGAGAGAGGAAGCTAGATTACAATAGGTGGGTGCCCAAAGCATATTATTATAATATATTTACAAGAAGGATAGAATGGAAAGTCGATGTGGTGAAAGAGAGAAGAAAATTACATGTAGCCATTAGCAGTCTGCGTCTTTGTAACTTCAAATCGGTGAAGAATCTGAAAAAAGTTTATTCTACAACTTTGTAGATCAGGTCAAAACCAATCGGGTAGTGTGAGAATTTTCTTGAAATTTTCTTTCCATATTGAGATTATAAAAAACAGCTTCCAAAAGCTGCTTTGACTTTAGTTCCTTATATATATATATATATAAATACATATAAGCATGTGATAGAAGGGGTCCATGCTTGTAAGCTTTTGTATAAGATCCAAATGACACCATGATGTGGATATTGACTTATGTACTAGGGTGAGGTGTCCTCTAATGATGGTGATAGATTCCAAATCTTAGTGATGTAGGTGGAACCCACGTGTAGTTGGAGGCTAGTCCTTTGAAAAATCTATGCAGTCACTCAACTCCTAGGTGTAATCCATTTCCATCTTCACTAAGATAACCATCCCCTTTACCCTTTACATTGACATCCCTCCTAAGAACTTGTTTCCCCCATTTGCTAGAGTTATCATAATCCAGAAGCAATGTAGCATACCTAGTGCTTGAAGAGTAAACCCAAAGTGATATGGTAAGGATCTTGATAGGGGTTTTGGCCAAATTTTGTAGTAGAAATCTGGTTTGTAAAAAACCCGGATCAACATAATGTAAATTGTGAACTGCATTTGTCATATTAGAAATTCATCCATAGCCATCATAACTTTCGCCCCTTGCATCTATCTTATATAATTGAATATGGTTGTGTAATTGAAAAGCCAAACATCCATTTTTACTTCCTAAGATCTAAAAAGTCACCATACATAAGCTAAGGTTCATACATATGCCAAAAATATCTGCCTTAGGTGCTTGCCCTTATACACTTGGCATAGCTCGGTGGCTTGAGCCTCGAGCTGTGACCTCGGGCCCACAATCCCTTGATCTGCTCAGCCACTAGCTTTGTCTTCAGAACCTTTTGTCTTTTTCATTGTATCCTCCATTCCAACTTCCACCTAATGACTCCCCACTGCATCTGCCTTCTGCATTCAGCTGCAACTCTGACATCTTGGCATATCTTTCAAAGGTTGACTTCTCCACAACTCTGCTGGGTCTTCCTCAATGACCTCACAAACAATAACAACCCACTTAATTGCTATCTCCTTAGCTTTATTCACCATCCAATGAGGGATTTTAGGGATCTTCCCATAGAACTTTTTGAGTCGGAATCCATTCACCGATTTCAACACCGTAGTCCCAAATACATCCTTCAATCTGAAAGTGCCTTGTCCCAATTCTTCTACAATCCGATATGGCCCAAAGTATTTCAATTTCAACTTACCTAGGTGTGGCCCCAACTTTGAATTGTATAACATTACCCAGTTACCTTTCTAGAAAATCTTGAACTTAACTTGCCTTGCCATCCATGCATGCCTTCTATTTTTACTTATCTTTGTTGCCTAAGCACTCTGAATTCGGTCCTCCTCTAATTTCAGCAACTCTCTCTGATGGTGTAAGACTGAATCCTCAGCACTGGACTACTAGCCTTAAGGTTGGAACCACATATTCCATTGGAACAATAGCTTCAATCCCATAAACTAACTTGAGAGGTTTCATCCCTATTGTAACTTTTTATGCTATTTGGAATGACCATAATGCCAAATCCAACTTGTCATGTCAATCCAACCTATTCTTTAAAATAATCTTTTTCAAGATCCTTACTAGCATTTTGTTGTTGGTACTCTTTGCTTGGCCATTTCCTTGCTGATGGTATGGAGTTGATTTCTTATGCAAAATCATATGCTTTGTTGTTAATTCTTCAAATATTGAATTCAAAAAATGAACCCCTTGATCCGACACTAGCTCAATTGGACATCTAAATCTTGTCATAATATGCTTGTAAGAAAATATGGCTACACTTGCTGCTTTGTTGTTCCTCAAAGGTATTTCTTCCACCCACTTTGTGGCATAATTTGTTGCAACCAAAATATACATTGCTCCTGTTCTACTAGCTTTTGGCTTAATTGGACCAACAAAATCCAATCCCCACTTTTGAAATGGCTCAAGTGGAAACATAGGGTGATCCTACATTATCCTATCCATGTGATTGGGTTGTCCAATCATTTGGCATTGCAAACATTCCTTGGCAAACTGGTGTGCATCCTTAAGCAACAATGGCCACCACAAACTTGCTTGCATTATCTTTATACCTATAATCTCTCCAGAGAAATATCCTCCAGTTTTCCCATAATGAGCTTCTTGCAAAACTTCCTTTTGCTCCTCATCTGGAACACATCTCCTAATAATCTGATCTGCTCCTTTTCTATACAATGCTCCAGCAATTATCAAGAATGGCCTACTATGCAAGGAAAACTCATTGTTTTGATATGTTGTCATATTAGAGGGCAACACTCCATCTCTCAAGAATGGCAAAATTTGGTCATACCAGTTAGCAAAAGCTTTCCTTGCAGTTGAAATAGTTCTGCATCTAGTAGCTCATCTAACACTCCAGGTGACTCCTGGACATGCTCCACAACCTACTAAGATAATCCGCCATAGCTTGTTTATTCCTAGGTGTATGCAACACTGTATAGTCAACCACTTGCGACAAAAGCATCCATCTTGCAAATCTTCCTTCCAACTTTGGGTTCTTCACCAAGAAAATGAGTGGTTGATGAGATCAACATGAAAGATCACCCAATTTCCAACAAATAATGTCTAAACTTTTCCAATGCAAAAAGCATCCCTAAAGCTTCCCACTCTATAACTGTAAAATTTTCTCTCAATCGGTTTTAATATCCTGCTAGCATAATACACCAGTTTGAACCAACCTCGCATCTTCTCGCACATCAAAATTGCTCTGACTGCCATATTTGATGCATCTACAAACACATGAAAGGGTAACTACCAATTTGGTGCTTGGATAATAAGGGAAACTACTAACATCTTCTTCAAAATCTGAAATGCCTTCTCTTGAGCATCCCCCTAAACAAACTCACTATCTTTCTTTGTTAAATGAGTCAAAGGAGCACTAACATCTGCCAAGTACTGCAAAAACCGATTATGCCATTTAATTTGTCCCATGAACCTTGAAATAGCTTTCAAATTGTCAGATGCTATTGCCTTCTGAATTGCATTAATTTTGTCTGAATCAATTGACATTCCTTCCTTAGAAATAATGTGCCCTAATAACTTTCCTCTTTTTACAACAATTGCACACTTGTAAGGGTTAAAGGACATTCTGAATAATGTGCATCTCTCCAAACATTTTCTAAGATACTCCAAATTTTTAGCCTTCTCTCCAAACATTGAGAAGTCATCCATAAAAATCTGCATGAATTCCGTCAAGTATGGTTTAAATGTCTTAGAAGTTTCTTTTGAAAATGATGGAGGTCCATTCTTCAAACCAAATCTCATTAGTGTGTATGCAAATGCTCCCCAATCTGTAATGAATGCAGTCTTTGCAACATCCTCTTCTGCCATCTGAATATGAATGTATCTTGAAATTCTGTCAAGAAAGCTATACATCTCATGTCTTGCTACATCATCCAAAATTGAATCCACAAATGGCAATGGGAATGGGTTTGCAATTGTTGCTACATTCAACATCCTATAATCCACACATATATGGATTTTGCTTGACTTCTTTGGCACCACAACTATTCGTGATAGCCATTCCACCCGATCAATTGGCTTAATGAACCCTACTTGCAAAAGCTTATCCAACTCCTCCTTCACCTGCTTCGCATAGTTTGGATTCATTCTATATCTTTGCTGAATTCCTGGAACATCATCCTCTTTCAAATTTATCTGATGTTTATATACCTCTCGATCCATGCCTTTCAAGTCGAAATAATCCCAAGCAAATACATCAATAAACTCCTGCAACAACTTCTTAAGATTTTCCTTGAATATATCATCCAAATTGACATTAAGCTTGACAATTTTTGGACTAACTTCTGATCCCAAATTCAAATCTTGTAAGTCGCCTTCCTTCACCCGTGAAACTTTTTCCATCAACTTATCATATCGAAATTCTGCTATGATAATTGCTTCCTTCAGTGCAACTTCCCCTTCAGACCATTCAAGATCTTCCTTCAACTTGGACATATGTCTAACTTCAGACTCCTTAATTGGATTTAGATCTGGATATACTTTCTCTAACTTATTAGACAACTTCTCATATGACTTCTTAGAGTCCTCTTGACAAACATACTTTTAAACACTTCTTTCCAACACTGGTAAAATAGTGGGATTTGCTTCCAAGAAACATACCTCCTCATCATCTTAAACTTCTTTAGCTAAATTGATGGTTTGAGCCATCATGGGCTTCAATGACATTGAAAACTTCTTCTTTGAGCTCATCAAAATTCTTACCAAATTCTTTTCTTTCTTCAAAATCACTTCATTCTTCTCCCAATCCTGCTTGAGCCTTGCTGTCTTAAACCACGACCTTTCTAATAGCATTGAATATGCATTACCTGCATGTTGCATCTTCAAAACAACAAAGTTTGCTTGAAATAGCAGCCCGTGGACTTTAAGAGTTTGTCTTCTCAGCATCCCAATTGGCTGCACTCTCCGTTGATCTACCATCCTTACTTGAAATGGTGTAGGCTTCAGATTCCCACCTGCCATCTTCAAAAATTCATATTCTGACAAAATGTTTACTCTAGATCCACCGTCTAACAAAACATCTAAGAATGCATGCCCATCAAACTCAAGCTTAATAGTTGCTATAGCCCCCTTCTTTTTCTACTTCTTCTCCCAAGAACTCCTCTTTGAAGAACTCAAATTTGTTACTCCAAACCTCTTCTTTGCTCTTGTAGCAGTTTCCACCAATGCATCCAATCCTGCTCCTACATCTACACCTGCAACCGCATTCTGCAATTCTTTCTGCAATCCCTTCATATAATATCTGACCAATATTTCATATGTAGGCCTCTCAGCAATAGTTGTAAGCCTCTTCAACTATTGATTGAATTTCTGTGGTGTAATCTTCCACAAACATCTTCTTCTGCTTGATCTTCTTAATCTTAGCAAGCACATCATTAGGAGTCTTCTCCTTCCGAAAGCTTTTCCCTCAAGTTTCACTTGGAATTGTCATATCTTGGCTTGCGTGTCATACACTCCATCAAATCCTATGGTCTGCCATCTTGTCTCAAATTGAGGTACATGGCAATCAAGGTCTTGTTTAAACTTCCCTAAAAATGTCTTAAACTTGACACATAAATCCGCTCTAGCCATTGTTGTCATATTCCTTAGCGTATTAGGGGTCAAATTCCCTATTGAGGAGAATGATGATGATACTAGTAATGGAGGTCATGTTGGCATGCTGCCTCCAATGCCCAAAGGTTCAAAATCCAACCGCTGTTATGCAAGCGGTGATTGAGAGCAAGCCTCACTCACAACCCGATAACGAGATGTTAAGGAGTGCCGGTTGGGGTAATTGACTTTGTCGAATGCACAACTCAATTTGAAAAATTCAGATATTTGATAAAACACCACAAAACAAGACTAAAAACAATGCCTCTTAAAGCTCAAAACAACTAAAAGCCCGAATGTGGGTAGAGCATCACACAACCACAACACAACGAAAATACCAACAATTTGAAAACAAACCAAGTGAGATATATTTTTGTACCTTAACAACCTTGAGGCGATGCTCGACGCTTTAACACCCAAAAGCTCCAACTTTCAAATTGGCATGACAAGAGCTCACTCTAGCATGTGACCCTCCACTCTCCTCTCTCACAAAATACAATTATAATCAAGGGGGAAGGCCCTTAACTCTCCATTCTCATATCCTTATATAGTTTTCTATCCACACTCACACACATTAGGCTTTTTGCTTTCAGCTTTTGGATTTTGCTTTTCACTATTTTCGTTTTTTTTGCCCTATGCGTGTTTGCAACTTGTTTGGATCATAACTTCGTCATTTGAACTCCGAATATAGTTGTTCGAGTACTCAAAACGATTGAACACATCTGGTCGACAAGCCTACGCAGGAAGAATTACGAAAATCCATAAAAAATGAGTAAAAATACTGATTTTTGTAAATCGCATCATTTTTCTCCATCTTTTATCTAGGACGACTTATTCCTTTCCTTGGCCTATTGTTCTTGTAATTTCACACACTTTCAACACACATGTCCTCTTTTTCTTCAAGAAATACTCGCTGGCGATGTAAAACGTACAACCTTTTCCTTTGATCCTTAAGTCTTCAAAATAAATATTCTCTGGATATGAACCTGTTTTTTATGCAGTGTGCCCTAGCAAGAATATGGTTTTTTGAAATCAACTCCATGCCCAATCATTCATGATTTGAAAAAATATGCAATTTTGGATCCATGATATGCAACTAATCAATCGATGCTACATACAAAAATAATGTATGCATTGAAGAAATTGTGCCTAGTCTATGTACATGTGATCGTGTGTCATGCAAAATGCAAACAAAATTTCTTGTTTAATTTAAAATTTCTTATCCTCACCTCTCAACTCTCATAAAAAATATATGATATACTCTGCTCCACCCATCCAAAATCTCACAATCACTCTAGAAAATGATGGTCCTCAAGATGTTGACAAGATAAGAACAACCCATCTCACAATTGACAGCGTCCTTCACGACCCTCTAACTCACCCAACCTCCTTACACACTCAACCAGAGGTTCCTAACTTTGTGATGAGCATCCCAAATATCGTGTGTGCGAGAAATGTGTGTATTCAATGACAGGTGCTCTCTCATGTGCACGTGCATCTAAAATTTTACTGCATATAGCTGTGGTGGACCTCATGCCGTGCTAGTGCTCAATGATTGTGCAAAATGTGTATAATCCTGACCCATGGCATGGAAGTATTTGATAAGAACAGGAGACGACCCTCGAGTGTAGTGCATTAACAATTGCAATGTGAAGTGCTCGTGAACCCATAATCCTTGTGATGTGCAAAAGTCTCGACAAGAAAACTGTGGGAGCTTTTGCTCAACTGCCAAGACCCTCGGACCGCTTATTCTTTCAAGCGTTTCAAGCGAGCTCTAATGGCTATCTCTCACCTAGCTGACGCACTGTCGATCCTACGAGTGTAGTGAGCTTACCTTGATGCTCGATCGAGTACCCTCCTCTCTCTTGCACTCCGGTAACTCCACGATTCTTGATGCTAGCTCAAGCATCCTCAAGCCTCCTCCATCTCCAAGCTCCATCCTCCATAGCCGTGCGCACAAGAGAAGAGAAGAGAAGAAGAGAAGAGGAGATGGTGAAGAGCTTCACCCTCTTGATCCCTCACTCTCACACACACTCACTCCCTCACACTCTCACACTCCCTCTCTCAAGAGCACACACAAGCAAGAAGGAGAGAAGAAGAGAGGAAGAAGAAGACTCTTTTTGCCACACACCAAAGAATGAGCTTCTCATTCACTTTTCAACTTTATATACAAAGCACTAAATCCTTTTTGGGCGTTCATCCCCTTTTCCCTCTTTTACATGGCCATGGGCCCTTTTTCCCATTTCCCCCCATTCTAATTTATCCTATTCCCAACTAATGCGTACACTTTGCACAGGAGCGAGCCTGGCACTCTTTTACAAAGATTTGGGGGTGCTTCCACATTTTAATGGTGCGCCCTTTTTCTCTTTTGTTGCCTCGGGCTGACACCGAAACTTTCTGAGGGTCGTGCCCGAACATTCGAATTTTTCAGGGACTGGTCACCGGTCAAGGCGCCTTTTTCTGCTTTTATCATTTTTTCCATTTTTTGCTCCTCTGTGCTGTGGAAACACGGTAACAAAAACATACCTAGCTCCTCAATGTTCAATAGCTATTGACAAACACAAGCTTCATCCTGTCCAAAAAAAATACCAAGCTCGACCAAGGCTATCAAGTTTCACACTCAACAAATCAAACAAAATGACAAAAGCAAATCCTAAGATAGACAAACACAAGAAATACAATCATGAAATAACAAAATGAAATGTCATCCAAACAACTAAGCTAGCAAAAATCAAACCTAACTACAATTTGACTAGGGCTTTTCAGTTTTCAGAAAAACACTTGACACCGCCTTCTAGCCAAAAACACATGATGCAATACAACTCCCCCGACAAAACCCAGATCTAATTTCCTATGATCCTCAGGCTCATTGAAAAATCCACCATAGTCTTTTATAACCTCTAACTCTTCTATATTTGGATCTAACTCATGTTTAGAATTGCCACTTTCCATTCCACTATGTTCACCTCATGCATGCCCTTCTACACACTGGCCATTCTCTTGCTACTACACCCTTTACTCCTGTGCTACCAACCTTGTGCAATATGAATGAATAGGCTATTGTGAAGTCACTAGAGAAAATTACCATTCACAGTCTAACTTCCAAGAAGCCATAATTAACACTATAACCGTCACCATAACTACTACTCGGCATATTCTTGGCACTCATCCCCCTTGACAGAAGAGAGCAAACTCAACCATGACATCACATCACAACACTGTGATTGCCAAAGTATAATGGTTACTCAGCCAAAAAGTTTCTCCACAGACTTTGATAAATTTGTGTGACTTCTACCCTGACAAACATCACGATTCCGCCTATTGCACAAAACGTCACTATAGTAATATGAACATTCCTCACTCAACATCACTACATTGTTACTACACTCCAAAACAAGGAATACGCAAAAAATCTGAAACAAGAATAAGACAGATGATTTGAAAAATTCCATCTTCAACTAGAAATCCACCATTGATGCATTGAACTTTTGCTTAAAGACCAAGATACATGCAGAGAGCATTGACAGAGAAGAAGATAGAATGTAAATTGCGAACTACATTTGTCATATTAGAAATTCATTCATAACCATCATAACTTCCACCCCTTGCATCCACCTTATATATCTAAATATTGTTGTGAAACTAAAAAGCCAAACATCCATTTTTACTTCCTAATATTTGAAAAGCCACCATACATAAGCTAAGGTTCATACATTTTCCAAAAATAATCCACCTTAGATGCTTGCACTTATACAAATGCATTGCATGCCTTTTTATTAAGCTATCAAAGTGAGTTTGGTGGTTTTAGCAATTATCTAGGGGGAGTACCAGATTTTTTGCATGCTTATTATGGCCTCTATGGATTTAGCTTGCTTGGAGAACCAAACTTGAAAAGTTTATGTTGTGAGCTAGGTATCTAAATTACAGCACCTCCCTTCGATGATAGTTGTACTTCCATACCTATCTGAGTTGCATTAGAGACTAGGATATTAGGATGTTCAGACACTAGTGCCTGCATTTTAGATCTCTGACAATTGATAAGATTATCATATTCAGAGAAAGGACATGCTGATGGCTTCAGTGATACCAAGGAATGTGATTTTTTGACTAATTGTTCAACCCCAAAGCTTTGACCATGCTGCAACAGTTTCTAAGCTAGATCTTTGGTTGCTAAAGATTGATCTTTCATCACACCACCATGATCATGGCTGATAGCAAAAGAGAAAATTGCATGTTTCCTTGAAGATGAATTGGAGCATGTGCCACATATAGTGATTTGGAAATCAAAAAAGTACTTAGTCAATGGTTTGAAGTTGAAGGCATACCTACTTTGATAATATTGGATACTATGTAGAGTGAGGGTGTGGAGCTTCTTTACAAGTATGGAATTGAAGCATATCCTTTTACTACTGAAAGACTTGAAGATTTGAAGCAAGAAGAAGATGCCAAGAATGAGGCCTAACCCTTGAGTCACTTCTTCTTGCTAAGGAAAGGGATTATGTGCTTTCAAAGTATGGAGAGGTCAAAGTTGCCTACCTCATAGGCAAGACAATAGGCCTCTACTTTTCAACTCATTGGTGCCCTCCTTGTCGAAGGGTCACCCCTAAGTTGAAATTTGTTTATAATGAACTGAAGATCCGTGGTGAGGATTTTGAGATCATATTTCTATCTAGTGATAGGGATGTGGAATATTTTACAGAGTACTTTGATGGAATGCCATGGCTTGCTCTGCCTTTCAATGATAGCTCCATTAGAAGTCTTTCTTAGTATTTTGATGTGAAAGGGATTTCACAGTTGGTGTTTATTGGTCCAGATGGAAAGACAATAACTATTGATGGTCAAGGGTTGGTTAGCTTGTAGGGAGCAGTTGCTTTCCCTTTCACAAATGATGTTGTTGTAGAAAATCACAAACCCGCTCCACCTAAAGGTTCTGATAAAATAGACACTGATTCATCTGAAATCAACCAATCCAATTCTCACACTGGGTACATATGTGAAGATTCTGAAAGCAACTTTATTACAATGGCAAATGAGATAAATAGCTCCAGCTCTACTGAGGCAAGCTTCAAACACAGGCTAATAGTGATAAACTTGGAGCTTAATGTAGAGGCGAGCTCAAGCTCAACCACCAAGACCCATGGACAACTTATTGTTCAAGTGTTTCAAGCGAGCGCTAATGGCTACCTCTCACATAGTCGATGCACCATACCTCTTTATGAGTGTAGTGAGCTTACCTTGATGCCCGATTGAGTTGCTTCCTCTCCCAAGCACTCCAATAGCTCCACGATTCTTGATGCAAGATCAAGCATCCTCAAACCTCCACCTCCAAGCTCTATCCTCCATAGCCATACGCGAGATGAGAGAAGAGAAGAGAAGAAGAAGAGAGAAGATAAAGCAGGGCTTCACCTCCAAGATCTCTCACTCTCACACACTCACTCCCTCACTCACTCAAACTCCCTCCCTTAAGCACTCACAAGCTAGCAAGAGAAGAGAAGAAGAGAAGAAGAAGAAGAATCCACTTTGCCACACACCAAAGAATGAGCTCTCATTCACTTTTTGAACTTTATATACAAAACCCTCTTTCCCTTGGGTGGTCATCCCCTTTTTACATGGCCGGCCATAGCCTAGGCCATTTTTTCCATTATTCTCCTATCTTTCTAGCTTCTTTCCTACCGCCCATCTACCTTTACAATTTGCATGGGTGAGAGCCCATGGGCGCTCTTAAAATAAATCGTGGTGCGCCTTGTGCTCTTTTATAAAAGTATTAACTTGCACTTTTTCTTGTGCGCCTCTCTCCTTGGTTTAGGACTTTTTCACACTTTTTGTATTTCTCGATTTTTTCTTGATGCGCCTTCGTCTTTCATTCCACTTTTGCCTTGGACTTGTCTTTTGCGTTAGATTTTTTGGATTTTCGACTTTTCCACCTTGTTCATCTAAGGGTTAACATTATCCCCTCCTAGTTGAGTGCCAATCCCATGGCATTTTTGTTGGGTGGTGAGTCGGATGGTGTTGTAGGGATAGTCAGGTGGATTTTTGAGTTCGTATACGAGCCATGTTGGGAGGTGTCTCGGAGGGATTTATGGAATTGGAAGGCCCTTGAGTTGGGAATGAGTCCTGGTGTTAAGAGAGGCTGATGGGCAGGTCCATCTTTGAAATTGAATATTGTGTTGGCGGGATCCATCGCTTAGCCTTCTGCGGTTTCCTTCTCTTGTGATGCTCCAAATGAGCTTCTTCATTCACTTTTTGACTAGGGCTGTTGCATCTACACCTTGATTGGTTGTGCCTGCATGGTGGCATGTTGTGTAAGATGGGGAGTGCATTGCATGGATGATGGGGTTTGTGGGGTTGGTGGTCGGGAGGCTTGGTTTGTACCTGGAAAGAAAAGAAGGTGCACTACCTCGGGGTGTGTCTGCCTTACTGTGGAGTACGTGGTGCCAATGCTTGTAGGACTGGGAGATGGGTCCAAGCCCTCGGTGTGTCCTACACTTGAGGACATAGTTTGTGCATAAGGGAGGTGCATTGTAGGGGGCGTAGGGTGATAGGTCAAACCATTGGCAAGAATTACCTTACTAGGTATGCCATGCCCTTGATGTGCCCTAAGCATGTGTCGTGGGGGACAGGGCTAGGTACGAAAACCCTAGGTGTAGTGATTGTGGCGCTTAAGGTGCTTTTGGGGGGACTTAGTGTTTTCACTTTTTAAAAAAAAATGTAGATAATTATAGCTAACACTTGGATGCAAGGGGTGCTCTCAGGCTCTACCTAGATCTTCCTAGGACGATTCGCGAGGATGTCTTAGGGACTTAGTAAAAAAGGTGCGGCTCTGTAGGTATTCATTGATGTTAGCCTTTGCATTAAGAGGTGTGGTTGACAAGAAAGGATGATTGCACCTCGTAAAGTGGGTATCGCTCATGTCTTCAAGAATCCTCATACAAATCAAGGAAAGTAGGGTTACCCTCATCATGAGCCTAGCCATAGCGCATCTATCTATTCCTAGGTTAATGGCAAAAAAGAGTGGGGGAAGGTGGGTTTCCTTGGCTACTGGCTTTTGTTTAAGAAAAACCTAATGATCCTAAGAAAATTACAAGTAGTTATGAAGGTTGGGTCTGGGCAGGAAGAGAAATCCTCGAGGAAGCGGTTGATGGAAGGGCGCAAGTCCCTTGCTCTAAAGGTTATGCATTCCTTGGGAGTTGTTGCATTGACATTGTAGATTTTCAAAAAGTCCTACCTACCATGCATCCTCCTATCGTAATCCACTTAGTGTCTATGAGGGTAGGGCATGTAGATAGGATCATTCTGTTCTTCCTATACTGGGCCGCAAAAGGCCATCCATGCATCAAAATTGGTGTCCCAAATCCTCCTCTGCCACTTTGGTTGCGCCTCATAACCTCGGACGATTTTGGGAAATTGATAGAACTTGTCTTGCCAGTAGTCCATGAGCTCCTACCTTAATTGTGTGATTATAATGCTTTGCTGCTCAACCCATCGATTTGCTAGAGTGTTACCCAAAGGAATGATCCTTTCCACAACCTCCAAGGGTAAGACTCGGTCCAAAGCTCATGGGTAGAGGAAGAAGAACTCAAAGGGTCGGGATTGGATCTCCTGCTATTGCCAAATAGTTAGCTCTTACGGCTAGTTGATGGGATGCTGATCCTCACATAGTGGCATGGGCCTGTTAAGCAACCTTAAAGCTATGGTTCTTAATTCCAACTTTCTTTTCATTCTCTCCACCGAATCCTTGCCTCCAACTTGTGTGACATGAAGCATAATGCTCAAAAAGGCTTGCCTCTGCATGTTGGAGCACGCTTCAGCAGCCTCAGCTCTGGATATTGCGAGCATCCTCTCACACTCCGATACTACCAGACACTCTGTCAATCCTCACACTCTTTTAAAGTTGCGCCTCTCCCACTGCTGTGCATTCTCTTCCAGATCTTTTTTACCCGTCTCCATCTCCTGAGACAACATCATTACCACCTGTTGCTGCTCATTCTGCACTTCCAACATTTGGGTCTTCTCTTTATCTTGGTGGTTCAGCTGCTCTTCTGCTATCCTCCTACCTTGCTCAGTCACGGAGCACTACTAGTAGGCTTCTGCGATCCTTTTTGATAGATCTTCAGTAGTTTGCACGCAGCTTTCTAGCTCCACTAGCTGCAACTTTCTTTCAGTCATGGCCATGGTCATTAGTGCCTCCACCTCCTAGGTCATGTTGTAGTCTTCTTGTGGCTCTATCTATGGCCTCTTCCTTCATTTCTGACATGACTCCTATTTCTCTCTCCAGCCTTCCTTGCTGCTCCATTACAGACCACAACTGGAATGCCAATGCATCCTCCTATTTTTGGCGTAATTCTTCTAATGCCTAGTCTCCTTCTTGCAGGCTCTCCCATAGTTTTGCATACATAGCTTCCACCCATGCCATCTGTTGCTAGAGCTCAACGTATCATTGGACGAGCAACTTGTGGTCCTGCTGCTTCGCCACTAGGTCTTGGGCTTCATTCTCTAGCATTTTCCTTAGGCGATCTTCATTCTCTTGTGCTTCCTTTTCTTTGGCACTGAGTTGCTCCTTCAGGTTTCAAATTTCTTTCTGATGCTCCACGACTTGACATGTCATCTCTAGCCATAGAGCCGTGGAAACTTCTCTTTAGGCCTCTAGTTCCATAGCCGCAACCTTATTCTCTTCCTTAGCCTTCTTTAGCTGGCTAGGAGTTCAGCCACATATGCATCATAGTCCGCAACTGGGGGCATCATTGGTGGTGCTATGGTGGTGGATGCCTCCAACCTTTCCCGCTTTGGGTCTTGCCTTGACTTGGAGTCTGCCATAGCCAACCTTTTGGCTCCTGCCCTTGGCGCCACCTCTTGTACTTTCGTGACTAGGAATTGCATCATGGACATGAGCTGAGTGGTGTCCATGGTAGGCGCTGGCTCTTGTGTTGTGGATGTGGTCTTGGTGGCCTGAGGTGTGAGAATCAAAGGGAGGGGATGCAACAGGGCATTGCCCTTCCCCGCAACAACTGGGTCTACTTCAGCATTGCCGCTTGGTTCACCTTTGTGCCATGGACACAAGGTGGCTATTTCTCTGGGACCATGGGTCTCCTCTACAGACTTGTGCATGGCCTCCACCATGTATTCATCCTCCTTTCTCCTTCACTCTTATGCCTCTTGCTATGATTTTCTCTTTCTCTCATCTTCAGCCTTCTTGGACTCTTTTTGGGCCTTCCTCAACTCGCCACCTGTTCCTCCCTTGTCATTGTTTCTTTCGTCTCCTTCTGTAGCTTTGATGGGTTTCCCTTCTTCTGCGCCTTCGGCTCTCCTTGGCCGGGACTGCGTCTGCTGCTCTTCCCTATCACTTATATTCCTTTCATTGGACTGTACCTGTTCAACATGAGGCAATCAATCTGATGGGTTTTCCCTACTCCCTCTCCACCTCCCTCTATGTCCTTCAATGCCTCCTGGATGATGGCCGTTAGGATTCCAGTGAACTTGATGGTGGATGCCTTGGAGGAGGACTTCTTTTGGGCTGATCTTGCTGTGGAGGCCAAGGATTCCCCTCCTGCCACTACTCTAACGGTGGTCAAAGCTTTTGCTAAGATTTCAATAGTTTTTTGCACGAAGGTGTTCCAATCTATTTCATTTGGGGATCCCGCTGCGATGCTCTCAAACAACGGCACCCCAATTCTGCTCATAAGGGCATTGTACCTTTGATTGGAAAAGAGAGCATGGACCATTTTTTCCTGTAGCTTGATCTTAGGATTTGGGATGTTCGCTAAGATTATCCCATCCATTGTGTGTATGGAAGCCTTGTTCATCCCTAGCATGCTATACATGTCCCTCTTTGGGCATCGCTCTATTCTGCTAGTCAAACCTAGGGCCTTCTCCACCACTGTAGGGCTCAATTCCACCTCCACTTGGTGGGCTTCTTTCCCTTTCTTGATTGTCACCATGCCACAGTTCCTTTTGGCATTAAAGTTCCTCAGAAATTCTGCACACTTTTCGTAGTTGACCGCTTGCATGACCTTCTCTCCATACTTCTGTAGGCTACACTAGTCCATGAGTTGTTTTATGGGCGGCTCTTCCATGATGGCATCTTCTACGTTTATGCCATGCTTGAATGTGAATTGGTTGTAGCCTGGCTATAGTCCCTCATTTCTACCGTCAAGCCATACTTAGCTTGCTCTTACTCCATGAACGAAAGCTTGCTACCTTTATCTTGCCCTGCCATTTTAGATTCCTGTCATATATCATGGTTCACCATTAGTATTCTTAAGAAATTTTCTTGTTGGAAGATAAACTATTACAGGTATGGAAAGAAGAACATGCTGTAAGCATAAAAAGAGAATTTTCCTTCGAGCAATTCTATTCATTTCCACGATTTTATGACACTTTACCTTGATTTCACTTTACCTTACTTCACCTTACCCCCTCCCTCCTTGGGAATGAGAAGAATCCTTCCTAGGATTAGACATGGGAGAGGCAAGACATTTGAGCACAGTAGGGTGCTATTTACTTGGGCATAAGCCAATCATAGAAATCAAGATTGTATTGTAAGTGGGCATGACAATCAAGATTACGAGGAGTAATGCATACTTGGGCAATGTAAGTTAGGACATCTATTAGAAAATCACCCGATTTGATGCGGCTAGCCACATGTAGCTCCTCTTCTCTAAGGATACAAACAATGTAAGGATGGTAGTTGTCTAGGTGTCTGTTTCAGGTGATGGCTAAGACCCTGAAAGAGGTTGGTGCTACGTAAGTTGGGGTCCTACTCAGTTGTTTTGATGGCATGTCGTTGCTCAGCATTAGTCATTATTTGGCAACCCTATTTCTCCTATTGGAGACGTAGGCTACACCATTTTTGTAAGAACGAGGAGTTAGAGTCAGCGAGGCGAGTGAGTTCCTCAAGCTCAATGGTTAATGCAAGCCTTTGGGGCTTACGATGTGATGTTATTAGTCATCTGATGAACACGTGCTCTTTTGAGATTTCACCATTATCGATCAAATCCTTTGAGACTTTGGGGGATGTTACAGTCATAAACTCGTATTCTTCCCAAGTACAAGACAAGGAACAAACCTCAGCCCCGCAAGGGGTTCATCAAGCAAGCCGAGGTCAAGTCTTTCGTAGCTCCTAGAAAATGTGGTAAAGGTGTTATCCAAGAGCTTGATGCAAATCACCAAGTCATCTCTTGTATTCTTAGCAAGGTCCTTGCTGACCAATATGAATGAACGTCACTTGTAGGAAGGCCTAAGACCTGCTGATGGTTGGGGTGGAATTGAACTAGGCAATAATGGTTCGAGGGGCAGCAGACTTGATAGTGATGTGTCTAAGGGTAGCTCCATAGTCTGATCCGTGTGTCTCGTGTTGCTTTAGGGTACTGAGGGTGGCTTTAGTGGCAGAGATGGTGCATTGATCTCTTCTTGCGCAGCCACTGGGGTGCCAAGCTCTCCGGAATTAGATGATTTTGGGGTATCATGTGGCTGTTTGAGTCGATAGATTGGTTGGGACTTTTATTTAATTAAAAATATATTTTTAAAAAAATCGAGAGTCATAAATCTGATATTTTTCTCAGATTGACAAGCACCGTAGCCACCCTTCATGAAATTTACAACATGAAAGAGACTTATGAGCCATATTAATCACTAGTATTAATGTGTATAGTTTGGATGGTCCAAAAATGTTAGATTTTGGGCAAAACTAGCATATTCTAGATATTTTGCATATTATCCTAAAAAGATATGGAGATTTCTAGAACTGAATGTCATTTAAAAGAAAAAAAAAGTGATGTTTTAGTTAGTTTTGGAGATTTTATAAAAAGAAAAAAGATAAGGAGAGTGATTGACAAAATCGCGCGCGCCGTGATCATAGTCTACAGGCAGTAGACAACACTTCAAATAGGGAGAAAGGAGTGATCTAAAATATTTCCAACCAAGTGTCTTGAGGTTCTACCCCCCTTTTGGAGCCAATGGAACCATCAGATTTATGAGCTAAGCATCAGATCATTGAGTTTTCCAAGAGTCCCTCCACCAAGAACTCTTGTTCTCAGCCTCATCTCCTCTTCTCTAATTCACTATAAATATGAGGCATGGGGAGGCACAAGGGAGCATAAGGAGACCCCGAAAGGCTACAAGAGAGAGGTTGAGAGAAGGATACCCCTCCAAGAGATTGAGAGAGAGAGAGAGAGAGAGAGAGAGAGAGAGAGAGAGAGAGAGAGAGAGAGAGAGAGAGAGAGAGAGAGAGAGAGAGAGAGAGAGAGAGAGAGAGAGAGAGAGAGAGAGAGAGAGAGAGAGAGAGAGAGAGAGAGAGAGAGAGAGAGAGAGAGAAGAGTTACCGCGAGAGGATACACAATTCCCTCTATCTCGATCCACAACTTAACCATCTTCTCTTAGACTCTCCCATCTTGAATCTATTATGCATTCTTAATCTCTTGAGTCTACTTGCGGAAGATGGCCTCCAAGAAAAGAATGTTGCGTGCGATGGCAATCCTACAACTAGCAACGAAGCTTTGGGCGAAGGCATCACTGTCAATCCAACTACAGTTCCGGTCGTAAAAGTAATGTATTTCTAAATTGATAGATGCTTTCTTTTTTTCTCGCATGAGATACATTAGGCCCATGCTATGATGTACGATAATAGGTCATGGTAAGGGATAAGCCTGTTCTCACATATTTGAAAGATGGAGTTTGCAATGTACATGTATTAAGGGAAGTTAATTACACTTAGTTGCGTAAGGCTTATTTGTTGGTAGAGCAGTTGATTAGGGGTTATGAATAGCATAATTGTAAAAATAATAACATTAGGAATTGTGCATACAAGTATTAAGTAAATTTTTCATAGAAGCGCTCTTTTATCCCAAGGGGGAGAGCGAATATGTGGTGGAATTATTATCGCGTCTATTCTTGTATTGTTTGGGAAAAATACAAATAGTTTTGTTGGTTGATTGAACAACACCCTAAATGCTTTTTGCAATCAACTGATTGTTGCATTTGTGATTTGGATAAATATTCAAAGTCCTTGTGTTGGATGGTAAAAGCATGGCAAATGACTTTAATGACAAGTCACCATGGGAATACATGAATGTTTTCCTAAAAGATGATATTAGGGTTGATTGCCTTGATTATGCTTGATTCTTAATTGGATTAATTAAGAAATGATATTTTTCATGGGTGGATTAATTAAGTGATATTAATTAAGATTACTCCAAGAGGGCACTGCTCGATTCATGGGCCGAAGGTCGAGTGGTGAAAAGGCCAACCACGGAAGTTGTGTCTCACTCCTAGGTCGCTTGGGGTTAGTGGAGCTCTAGACACCCCTTGCTGACCGAAACCGAATTGTAGACTGTCGTGAGCTAAATTTCTGGGACATTGGAAGATCCTATTCTAGATAAAGGATGGAAATTATGGTGCCATGTGATTTATACCAGTACTTTTGTTGAAGAGAAGGGATATATAATTCTCATGTATGGGTAGGAGACAAATATTAACTTGAAGATAAGTTAAGGAACTTGTTTGTCAAAAGGACTGCTTGTTTTTTTTCGTGTCTGTGCTATAAATTACGCAAACGAACCCTGTTCCCTAAAAGGATTAATTAATGAGGTTAATTTTAAATGTCGCACATAAACAAAATCTGATGCTAGAATGCTTTTAGGAGATCTTGGCCCTAGGAACCCAGATTTCAAGTCAATCCTAGTGGGTTTGGCCGTGAACGTTCCATTGTGAGGTGAACTCAGGAAACCCTAGGCAACAAACCCTGGAACATTCCCTGGGAGTGCCGAGCGGCAAGGCTTAAATTCGTTTCTTGATGGACCACTAAAACATGCTTGGACAACGGATAGGCAAGCACATTACACCTTGTCAGGGTTGAAGTCTATTTTTGGTGCCAGAGAGGTTTTGATTGTTGGACATATATGTGGATATTATGGCAGGAAGCCTTCCCCTAAGAAGATTGATACCATAGAGAAGATTGCAGAGACTTGCTCTTCTACTTCGGAGGTTTGCAGGTCTCTTGGAGCTTGTGTGTTTTATCTTATTTGGATTCCTCATTTTGCTCATATTGCAGATGATCTCTACCAGCTCTTGAGGAAAGGGAAACATTTTTCTTGGGAGAAGAGACATACTAAAGCTATGGAGAAACTGAAGAAATTATTGAGAGTTTCTCCAACTCTTCAAAAAGTAGACTATGAGTGTGGGAGACCTATTGTTCTTACTATTGATACTGGCCAAGATGATGTAGATGGGAATAGGTATGCTATTCATTTTGGGGCAAAAGTCCTAAATGAGCGATATCACAAGTATCCATAGATTAAGAGGGAGCTCCTAGGAGTTGTCACGACTCTCAAGAATGACAAAGAGTACTTCATTGGAGCTGCTGTGGTGATCGAGACTAATTGTTTTCCTCATCTAGGTATGATCACGAGTTGTTCTATTCTAGATATTTCCATGTTTAGATGGATTGGGTACATAAAATCCATGAATCCTGAGTTTAGGCATATAGCAGGTAAAGACAACCCAGTAGCCGATATGATTTCACGAGCGAGGTATGATGACATGGATTTTTATTGCATTGATGATGGGGTTGATATTTCAGCCATGTATGCTAATCATTTTTGTCACGTGTCTACTTTGGAAAGTTTTGATGAGTCTTTGTATACAAGAGAGTATTTACAGATTGGTCGTTATTTGAGTACCATGTCTAGGTAGGAAGGGTGGAGTGATGCAGACTTCAAGAAGATCAGGAGAAAAGCTTATGGTTTCTTCTTGTGAAGTGGGTCACTTTGAAAGCATCCACGAAAGCGAGGAGGACATCCATTGAGAGTTGTTTGTGATAGAGCTTCATAGGTGCGGATCATGAAAGAATTTCATGAAAGTCTTTGGGCTAGACATCAAGTTGTTTGGGTGACCTATGAGAAGATTAAAGAGCGCTACTGGTGGAGAGGCATGTATAGAGATACCTCACAGTTTGTTGAGACATGCCCTGATTGTCAGTTGTTCTCTTCAGTGAGGCATAGAGATGAGCTTCATCCTACCTACTTGCTATGTATTCATTACAAGTGGGTTCTTGATTTGATTACTATGCCTGTTGGTTTGTGGCAGATGTGCTATATTTTTTTGGCATGAGAAGATCTCACAAATCAAGTGGAAGGAAGAGCATTATAGACGAAGTCTACTTTAGTGGTTTGTAAGTTTCTATTGGAGGATGTTATTTGCAAGTATGGATGAATTGGGAAGATTACTGCAGATAGAGGTGAGTCGGATGCTGATGAGGCTAGGGAGTTTTTCTCTCGCCTTGGCATTAAACTTCCTTTGACTTCGGCATATAATCTAAAAGGCAATGGGAAGAGCACAAGAGGCCATCTGTCGATTGTGAAAGCCTTGGCCAAAGTATGTGGTGGACAGGTGAGAGAGTGGCCTAGGTTGTTGCTTTATGCCTTAAGGGCTGATCGCACTACTCATAGTGTTACTACATGGTGTTACTACATGATATATGCTAGTTGAGTTGATGTATGGGCAAAAGCCATTCATGCCTACAGAGACTTGCACGGTTACTTGGAGTGCTTTACCGTGGCAGTAAGAAGAAATGACTAGAGAGGATCTTTTGGCTCTTTGTATTTGTCAATTTGAGAGAAGATGTGAAGATATTGAGAGAGCATTTCAAAGGCTCAAAGAGGCTAGAATTCGCAATAAAGACCAATTTGATAGCAAACACAGATTGAGACCTAAATAGATCTCTCTCTCACTCTCTCTCATATTCTAATATGATGTCTAGATTATATGGTTTCTAGATCATATGCAATCTCTTCTAATTCTCCCTCTACATTCATACTTAAACTTATTAAGTAAGACTTGCCATATGCTCTATTGGTGGGGAATCCTTATTCCCTTATGTTATATATATGTTCATGCAAGCAATTAGGAGCCATCACCTCTTTTAATCTTCCATCATCTTCATTTCCCTTAAGATGGGCTATAAATTCTCCCTTGTGAAGTTGTGTTTTGGTTCTTTTCACTTGCTCAGGAAAGGGATGTCCTAGCCCATCCTCCCTTTGGTTAGATGGTGCCCTTCTTTAGCTCTCTTAGTGACGATTGGAGGCTGGGTGGGTAAGAGAAAACCCACTCATCTTTTCAGCTCTCAATGCAAAGAGAGATAGGCACCTGTGTTTTGCCCAAAATCTGGAGTTGCATGGAGAAGAAAGTGCAGAGGTAAGTAGAACACTCAAAACCCTAATTACTCTCAGCAAGGAGCTTCAATGGAGACGAAAATTCATGAGTATAGAGAAGAGAGGGAAAGTGGTATGTTGCTCAACTTTTGGGTCAAACTAATTTCATGAGAGGGAAAAAACCGAAATTAAAAATTCTCCAAAAAAGGGGGGAATACGAGGCAAGAGAAACTCATATTTTGTATACTATTCATTCTCTCTTTTTTTAAATCCCCCACTATCTCTTTTTTAAAGAAAAAACCCAAGATTTTGAGAGAGAAGATTCACCTTCCATGGATGTCAACATCTAGCTTTCCTATTGGACAATCCAAAAGGCCCACATCTTAAACTATATTATTTTTAAGGGCCCATTTGTGAGTTCATTTTTTCCTAATGTGTGGTTCTAGCTGGTAGGATTGTCATCCTACTGTGGTATTTGTGACCCCAAGCAAACTTTTTAAGTATTTTGTGGCATGTTTACAGCTTGGCTAGGGAGAGGAACCTTAGTAAAAAGGAAAAACATGGGAGATGTTAGTAGGGGTGGATAACATAGCATGACGAGGAAAAACTTACAACAAGTGATTGAGGCTTTTGTGGATTTAGAGCTCGATGGTGGTTTGCTAAAGATGGAGTCATGGAATGAAAGCTACCGTTGCATCTATTCTCTAACTATGACATGGAGGGTTTGCTTTCAGTTTCTCTAACTATAACAATATCTCATCAACAATGAGTGTAGTCATTTGTTTGAGATATTTTTGTCGATGAGAGAGATAATAGAAATGCTATTTTTCTTTGTGTTGTTAATTATGTATGTCACATGTGAGAGGTTTCTCATCAATGAGAAAAGGAAAATGAGAATTTCAGTGTTTGAAGGATAAGTGTTATGCAAAGGCTATGTAGTGATACCAAGTTTTTAGTGAGGCAAACTCGTGAGAGTCTATGGAAATCTTGGAAAGAACATTTCGGGAAGAGAATAAGGAAGTACCTAAATTTGCTACCAGATTTAAAGAGACATGGATAGATGCTAGATGGGTATGGAGCAGACTCTAATCATGTTCTTCAATATTTCTTTACTTAGACCTGAAATCAGATAAAATATCTTAATAAAAGACACTGATTCATTTGACAATGTAGTTAAAATAGTTGAGGAAAAGCAAAGGAAGTTGAAAATAAGGTTGGAATAGTTAAGAAATATCTGTGTACTTGTCATTTAGATGTCCAATATGAGAAAAGAAAGGCAATCTAGAATGAAGTTAGAATTGATTTTCTTACCAAGTTGTGGTGAGGAAAACTCCTAAGATTCTATGGAAATCTTTGGAAATAATTTTCAAGAAGAGAATGAGAAAGTGTCTACATTTGCTACTATATTTAAAGAGAGATGGATAGAGATTAGATAGGGTATGGAGCAGACTCCACTCATGTTCTTGAAAAAGGATAAATTTATTTCTTTACTTAGATGTGAAATTAGAGAAAATATATCAAAAAAGGACATTGATTCATTTGAGTATGCAGTTAAAATAGTTAAGCAAAGTAAGTTGCAAATCAAGTTGGAACAATTAAGAAATATTCATACACCTACCATTTAGATGCCCAATATGGTTGATACCATTGTAAAAAATGTAGGGCAAGGAGCTATAAATATTCCCAAGATATTTAAAAGACTTGAAACTTTTATATAACAAGGTGATATGAAACTTCATGATGATGTAATTAAAAAATTATATGTGATATGCACTAATAAAGTCATATTGCAAGATTGAACTTGTTGGAGTCCAAGATGAAAACCCAAGATATCGGACCAAAGCTTAGACAGTTCAGTCCTAATTTTAGCCCAATGAGGTTTTCATCTTAGTGTTACAGAGGAAAACACTCTGGCAGTGGCGAGAGATCAAAGTTAAGTGTTACATATGCAGAGAAAAGGGTCATATCTCACCAAATTTCCCAAATCCTAGAAGGTCCATGGAATACAAACTCTTATGCAATCGATGAAAAGGAAAAGGCCACACTGCGAAAGACTGTCTCAATCCAACTCCTGTGAAAGCCAACACCAATGACAACCAACACAGAAGACCCAAGAATCTGCCTCCAACTTGGTGGAATTGAAAGTTTCTGCAATAATGCCTCACAAGAAAAGAGAACCCATAGTTCCAAAAGAAAATGTTCCCTCTGCTAAAATGGTGAAGTTCAATCTTCCAAAAGAGAAACAAAATAGTACAGAACAAAACGGACAATACAAAGCAGTCCAGTACTACAGAAGGATACAGAGACAGTTACAAAGACAAGACTAGATGTCCAAGAGATAAAGGATGTAGAACTAGCCTGAGTGATAGAAGAAGTGTAGTTGTTGCCACTGCTAGAAGAAAGAGGAAACATAAAAGTGGGTGTTTCCCCATTCCCTAAGCGATTAGAGAATCCCATGGATCCTATCAAAGAGTATGACTTTGTCAAAGGCCTAGATACCTTTAAACCAAACCTAATATTTAGATAGGTGTTGCTGATGTTGTCTCCCAATTACTGCTAAAAGAAATTTAATAGCATATTGACAAGAAGACGAGGCTGAAGGATTTCTCCTATAACTTCTCCCAAGTCCAATAAATCCCTAGAGCTTGTGAAAGAAGTGGATGTGGCCTAATGCCTTCCTAGATCCTCGTACCCGAGAGATTAGAGTTTGGATTGAAGGATGTTTTATAGTGGATGCATTGAATGATGGAGGTTTATTAGTGAACATAATGACGAATGTGACAATGAAGGATCTAGGCCTGTAAGGTATGTAGCCTACACAATGGCTTATTAGAATTACAAGCCACCAGAGCAGAATTAGGTCTTTGGGCATTCTCCCATATGTGAAGACAACCCTGGCAAGAAGTGACTATTTGACCGACCTATTTGGTGGTAAAAATAAAATCCTATAGGACCTCATAACGTCTGTTGCTGGGAAGATCATGGCTTTTTGAAGTAAGAGTACAAATGGATTGGTTCAAAGGAACCCTAACCCTAAGCACAAGACCCAACAAAGTGGTGCTCAAATTGTATGGCTTGCAAAAAGATAATGGATCCATTTCTATCAAAGTCTTAATCGACTCCTCTAACGAAGTTACATATGGCACTTTAGTAGAAAAGAAAGCTGTCAAACAAATCTTTCCCAAGAAAATAGAGGCATAGTCCTTGATAGTGGGCATTATAAGCCAACTCCTGAAAGAAGCAAAGTCCTTGTCAATGGGTGAATACTTGCTGCCTAAACTAGGAATGACTTCTAAAATCACCTCTGATAGTGAGATAGAGGCCTGGATGTATTGTTCTCCTTGCTACATGGCCATAACAGAGTCAAAGACAGAAGTAGAGACAGAGATGGACACAAGGGCAGAGCCAAAGGTAGAGATAGAAGTAGAGGATACAATAAATAGTATTTTTTTCTTGTATAGAGCCGCTATAGAGGCCGAGACAAGTCTATCAAAGATAAGGATGGAAGTTAGGAGCTGAAGACAATGAAAGCAACATGGAAAAATCTATACAGCTAGAGAAGAATATTAATGAGGATGAAGTTCTAGAAGTGGTTGATGCTGAAAATTCCATGCTATTAGATAGAATGACTCTAGTACCCTTTGGACTGGTTAATGAGTCAAACCATATGCAAAACCTCCATAAGAAATGGATTAGGCAAAATAATCCTTCCTTCAGTATTGGCTTTTGTCATCCAAATTTACCCTTCTCAATAAAGGAGGATGATGATGCACCTTGCCAACAAATGTGAATTCTGTAGCTTAAGGAGAACTCAGATGGTTTCTACTATGTGACATTCCTAGAGGCATCCTCAGGAGATGAGTTTGAGTCAAGAGATACTCCCATAAAATCTGAAACAACCATGATACCATTTCAGTATCCCAAAGGGTTAATAGAATCCTCATGGAAAGAAGAAGTCACTTCCAATGGAGTATTAGATGAGGAGGCCACTCCCTTGAAGGAGTTGGATCTATACCTTGAAGCAATCTACGGGACCTTCATCTATGAAGTGGAAGGTGAAAAGCAATTAACTTTCGTGGATACATATGGTACTGAATGTCACTTAAAGGTGGTTGTCAGTTTTTTGGAGGAGGATTTGTCAGCCCTACATGGCCTATTGAAGAAGAACTTGGATGTGTTTGCATTTTTGTATAAAGATCTAAAGGGAATTGATCCCATGGTGTGTCAGCATCAGATCACTCTAGAGCCCGATGGCAAGTTGATGAGGCAAAGACAGAGGTGTATGAATCCAAATTGTTCGGCCCTCGTGAAAGCCAAATTGTTGAAGCTCCTTGAAGCCGAGTTTATCTATCTAGTGTGGCCAATAGTGAATGGGTCTCACCCATCCTGGTAGTATCCAAGAAGAATGAAAAACTGTGAATATGTGTGGACTTTCAAAAACTGAACTCCAAGACTAAGAAGGATAATTTCTCTATTCCTTTCATAGACCAACTGTTGGACATAGTGGCTGTACATGAGCTCTATTCCATCTTGGATGGATTCAATGGATATAATCAAGTTCAAATTGTAGAAAAATATCAATCCAAAACAACCTTCACAACAGAATGGAGAACCTATGCTTACAAAGTGATGCCGTTTGGGCTCTATATAACACCCTTGCTACCTTTCAAAGAGTGATGATGGCTACATTTCAAAATCACCTACATTATTTCATTGAGGTATACCTAGATGACTTTTGTGTCTATAGCCTAATCTGTGAGCATTGGGGACACCTGGAGCAATGCTTTGACAGAAACCAAGAGTATGGAATCTCTCTCAACCCCGATAAATACGTCTTCAAAGTCTCTTCAAGAGTTCTTCTAGACCTCATTGTCTCTACATGTAAGGGTTAGCAATAGACCTTGCCAAGATTGAGAAGATTGTAGCCTTAACTGCACCAACCAACCTCAAATAGTTTAGGGGATTTCTTGGTGTAGAGGGAGCTCACACTCAACCGCCAAGACCCATGGAGGACTGTTTATTATTTCAAGTGTTTCAAGCGAGCTCTAATGGCTATCTCTCACCTAGCCGACACGTCGTCGATCCTACGAGTGTAGTGAGCTTACCTTGATGCCGATATGAGTTGCCTCCTCTCTCGCACACACCGGTAGCTCCATGATCCTAGATGCTAGCTCAAGCATCCTCAAGCCTCCTCCATCTCCAAGCTCCATCCACCATAGCCGCATGCGCGAGAAAAGAGAGAAGAGAAGAGAAGAAGAGAAGAGGAGATGGTGAAGAGCTTCACCCTCTTGATCCCTCACTCCCACACACTCACTCTCTCACACTCTCACACTCCCTCTCTCAAGAACACACCCAAGCAAGGAGAAGAGAGAAGAGAAGAAGAGAAGAAGAAGAGAACTCTTGTTAGCCACACACCAAAGAATGAGCTTCCATTCACTTTTTGAAATTTATATACAAGCCCTAAAATCCCATGGGCACCCATCCCTTTTTTACATGACCGGCCATCGTGGCAAGGTCCTTTATCTATTTCCTATTCTAGCCTTATGCCTCTATTCTACACCCATCTAATATTTTACACTTGGCATAGGAGGGAGCCTAGCGCTCTTTTACACAAGTTTTTGGAGTTTTCTGAGGTGCCTTTCATTTAGAATTACACTTTTGGCCCCAGCTTAGCTTTAAAGGTCGCATGCGTGTCTTTGCCCTTTTTCTATCATTTTTTCACTTTTTCATTCATTTTTCCCCCTTCTTGACTTGGGTTAACATTACCCCCCTCCGAGACGGGTGCCGGTCCCATGGCACTTTTGGCTGCTCTTGGGGTTTAATAGGCAGTTGGCAAAGTAGTCGTGGGAGGGTAGGGCCACATGTAAACTCGGGTTCTTGTGGAAGCTTGGTAATGATGTTTGTTTGAGAAGCCAAATGGATAGCAAGTGGATAATGGGGCCTCTGAAGATGGTGGTTTGTCCCCTTTGTGATGCCTGAAAGGAAAAGGTGCAGTGCTCTACCTAAGGGGGGTGTCTACCTCATTGTGTAGTGCATTGTACTTTGAAAGGGAGAGAAGGACCGAAGCTTGGACTCGAGAGCTATGGCGGAAGAGCAAGAGAAAGAGAGAGAGAGACAAGAAATGGGAACTCCAATAGTCACAATGTGTGATGGGCTTTCCTTTATTCAAACTGTCACTAAAAGAATAAAGAATAAAGTGACGGTGAACGAGCACCCACTACCTGCAGTGTGCAGTGGCGATGACTGTCAATGTAGTAATACACGGGCGGCTAGGCGAAGGTGCCTTTACCCCCAACAACCTCCCACTTAAAGGCGAATCTACCCAAGTGAGGAGTGAAAAGAAAAAAAGAAAAAAAAAAGACAGTACAATATGTACACATGTACAATAGGATGAGGAAAGACGTCATCTCATCCCACACCCATCAACCTCCTGAGGAAGGCAAAGCGCTCTGTAGAGAGGTTTTTTGTGAGCAGATCTGCAAGATTTTGGTCAGTCAAGATCTTGACAAGGTCAACAGACTTGTCCTCAACGACCCCACATATGAAGTGATACCTCACCTCAATGTGTTTCGTCTTCGCATGGAAGACTACTAACTGAATAGTACTCATAGAATCCGAATGGAGTGAAGGGATAGCATCAATACCAAGGTCAGCAACCAAACGACCCAACCAAATGGCCTCCTTGCAAGCCTCAGTGGCTGCAACATACTCGGCCTCTGTAGTAGAAAGGGCTGTGCATTTCTGCACCCTGGACATCGAAGAAACAGCACCTCCACCATATGTGAATACATAGCCGGAAGTGGACTTCCTACTATCTGCATGTCCTGCATAATCAGAGTTAGTGTACCCCACGACTCCTATATCCTGGCTGTCATAGCATATGCACATATCTGCAGTGCCCTTCAGGTACCTCATGATACCCTTCACGGCATCCCAATGCTTCTTGCCAGGTATAGCCATATAGCATGCCACAACACCAACTACAAAGGCAATATCTGGATGAGTGGCTATCATGTCATACATAAGACTGCCCACTGCGGATGCATAGGGAATCTTGGCCATCTCGGCCTTCTGCTCTTCTGTCTACGGACAATCGGCCTGTGATACCTTCATATAAGAAGGCAATGGAAAGCCAATACGCTTTATGTCCTGCATGCGGAAGTGCTCAAGGACTTTATGAATGTACTCCCTTTGTGACAAGTAGAGGAGTCCCTGATGCCTGTCGTGTGTAATGCGCATACCAAGTATGTGAGCGGCCTGTCCCAGATCTTTCATCTCAAAGCTCTTCTTGAGCTGAGCCTTAAGAGCATCTATCTCATCATGAGCTTTTCCTTGCTATCAACATATCATCCACATAGAGTACCAAAATCAATAAAGAACAATCAGGAGCTTTCTTCGTGTAAAGATACAGATCCATAGCACTCCGGTTGTAGCCCTATGACTGCATAAAGGCATCAAACTTATGATACCACTCCCTAGGTGCCTCTTTCAAGCCATAAAGACTTTTCTTCAATTTGCACACTAGGTGCTCCCTGCCAGGTTCTGCAAAGCCCTTAGGCTGCTCCATATAAATCTCATCATGCAAGTCCCCATGTAAGAAAGTCGTCTTGACATCCATCTGGTATAAATCCAAGTCAAGCTGAGCAACCAAAGCCAAGATTAAGCGCAGGGTGGTCATCTTAACCACAGGAGAAAAGACCTCATCAAAGTCCACACCATGCTCCTGCTTAAAACCCTTTGCTACCAATCTAGCCTTGTATGCCGGCTTGGGGTGTCCAGGAGTACTTTTTAGCTTGTATATCCACTTGCATGGAAAAGCCTTCTTGCCCGACCATAGGCAAGGAAACCAAATCCCAAGTGTCATTCTTATGTAGGGAGTCAATCTCAGATCGCATAGCCCTCTCCCAGGAGTGACTGTCACCCCTGCACATAGCCTCATCATAAGTGAAAGGCTCTCCTGCATCTGTAACCAAGACATAATGCATCGAGGGTTGAAATCTATCTGGTGGACATCTATCTCTAGTAGACCTGTCTCATGGCAGGCTCTGCTACCTGCCCAGCTGCCTGTCCAATGCCCTGACCATGAGCATCTACTGCAGCTGTAGACTATCCAACTGGCTATGCAAGAGCTCTCCGCTCCTCCTAAAATATGACCCTGCAGATCTCAACAACTCTCTCAGGCTGCCTATGCATCTTGTCTTCATGGAAGACTACATCATGACTGCGGATGACTTTCCGCGCCTGCGGATCCCAGAGATGGTAACCCATCTCGCCTGCATCCCCATAACCAAGGAAAATGCATTTAACACTCTTGGGATCTAGCTTACTTCTCTTGTCCCTGGGCACATGGAAAAATGCCTCACATCCAAAGACACGGAGATGCACATAAGAGGGGGGCTTTCTAGTCTATACCTCCTCTGCAACCTGGAAATCCAAACCACTAGAAGGTGATCTGTTTATGACATGCACAGCTGTACTAACTGCCTCAACCCAAAAGCTCTGTGGTAGGCCTGCATGGCTAAGCATACTACGTATATGCTCCTGCATGGTTCTATTCATCCTCTCAGCCAAACCATTCTGGGGGGGTTGTAGGGGGGGGTCAACTGATGATTAATACTCCTCTCATCACATAACTACTCAAAAGCACATGAGACATACTCACCCCCATTATCTGTCCTTAGGGATTTTAGCCTATACCCAGACTGGTTCTCAACCAATGCAAGCCATCTTTGAAACACAGCCAAGACATCGGATTTCAGCTTAATGGGATAAGCCCAAACTTTCTGTGAAAAATCATCTATGAACGTAACAAAATACTTTGCACCACCCATAAACTGACAAGGCATGGGCCCACAGACATCCGAATGTACCAATGCCAAGGGCTCACTCATGCGTGGCCTACTAGACTTCTTATACGTAGACCTAGTCTGCCTGCCATAAGGAAAATGCTCACATGAATCAAAACATGCATAATCAAGGGGGGGTAAGTACTACAAACTAGAAAGCATTTTCATTCCCTTCAAAGACATATGGCCCAAATGGGCATGCCAAAGAGATACATGTGGGATAGAACCCACAGAAAAAATATGATCAAGGGAAGAAGCTGATATAATCAAGGGGTAGAGACTGCCAGCCCTTGGCACCTCTCACAATCACAAGTTTGCCACGAGTGATCTTCCATGCAGAGTCTCCAAAAGATACATGATAACTTGCGTCATCAACCTGTCCAACTGACATGAGACTGCGTGTCAAAGCAGGTACATGACGTACATCTTGCATAACAAAACTACTGCCAAAGGAAACTGCAGCCTAACATCACCAATGCCCACAATATCAAGAGAGCTATCATCACCCAAGTGCACAGTACCCGAAACAGTATGGTATGAATGAAACCACTCTCGGCAAGGTGTCACATGAAAGGATGCACCTGAGTCCAAGAGCCAACACTGTGCATACATAGAGTGTATCTCTGTCATCTGCAAAGCACTAGAAGAAGCTGCAAGAATATAATGATCATCATCAACATCCTCAAGTTGCATAACATTGATCTCTTCAATTTTAACACTGGACTTTGTAGGTACTATGCTGCGATCAGAACTTATCCTGCACTTTGTCTTTTCCCTTATCTTTGTGCCTTTCATTGTGCAATTCATGGCATTGTGGCCTAATATGGCCCTTTTTCCCACAATGGTGACAAGTAACATTTGCATTCTTGCCACAGGATTTGCTACGTGACTTCCCATGAGACTTGGACCGAGATTTTTGAGAATCCCATCCACGGCCACTGCCACTGCCATGCTTTCCATATCCATCATTCCTGCCTCTAACTATCATAGCATGCAACACACGAGAGGCATCCAAATTCTTACGGTGAACCTCTTCTTGCAGAAGAGCACTCTCAACATCAGATAATTTCAAGGTAGCAGTAGAGGCACATAATGCAGTACAGAATACATCCCATGACTCATTAAGAGTACCAAGCAAGAAAAGAGGAGTGACATCCTCTGCAAAAGTGATGTCTTGCAAAGTCAAGTTCTTGAGTATAGCATGGAACTGGCTCAAGTGAGTAGACGTAGTCACATTCTCCTTCATGCACAGATCCATAAGATGCTTTAGCCAATACATTTGACTCGCTGGACTTTTCTTGTCATAGAGATTCTTGATTTTATCCCACAACTGCCATGCACTCTGTTCTTCCTCAAATACATTGTAGTGAACCTATTCTGTGAGAGACAATACAATGGTGGACTTGCATAACTCATCAAGCTCAAGCCATTCCTCATCTGGCATAGTTGTAGGCGGATGCCCGCTTAACCTCAAAGGTTTGATTTGCGATTTCTGCACCAACACCTGCCAAATATGGCTCTTCCAATAAGAGTAATACGTACCATCAAGCTTATTGATGTTGAAAATAACATGATCAGTGGACAAACTCACCATAATGCAGGCTGGAAGACTGTAGATAGTTCAAAATTGCTTGCTGTTTACTGCAAAAAATGACCAAAAAATCACGAAAATCGAGGAAAAATAGCAAGGAAAGTGGAACCAAAGTTGCTGCCCACCAAGCACTAGTGAAAGTACATCATTTCAGAGTGTTTCAGCATGAAAAATCCATGTCAGTCCATACATATATGCTTGCTGTAATAAATTTCAGATTTCAGTAATAGAGAGCTAACAGTTTTAAATCGGATCCCAAGGCAATCAGATATTGCCAAGACCAAAGCCGGCATCATGCGGGCATAGCAAAAGAATATGACGATCGATAAGCATGAATCCAACACCCAAGTATGTCATACAAACATCTGCCAGTGAGTAGGCACACCGCCTAGTCAACGGGGCAAAGTGTTCCTGCCACTACCAAAACTTGACACAAATAGGTGTCAGTTCACAAAGATACAGATCCAAAACTGAGACTTAGCTCATAAGCATACAGTGAACCAAGACATATAATGTATCATCCCAAAAGGTAAGAAGTCCCAAAGTCTCAAGTGTCTGTAACTGCTCAATGGCATGTAACTGCTCAATGCATAAAAGTACCGCCTGCTCAATGTTTGATAAGCATTCAAGAATGCTTCCACTGGCACAAAAGTCGTATGTACGAGCTCAAGAGCTCAAGCCAAGGCAAGACACAGTGCCAATGACATAATTCCAAGACAATACATCAATAGTACATCCTAAACATGTAGGCGGTAGAGCATCCGTAAGCATGTAAGACATCAAATACATCCCAATCCAAACTCTGACAAGCCAAGTAACATCCAAGACTACTCCAAATAATCCAAAATGCATCCAAGGTAGAGCTTCAATGAGCACTCAAGCTCAACGTATGCATAGGGTAATCAACCGTGACATGAGCATCAAGCCGTAGGCAATGAGTATACATAAACCCAAGGAGCATCACTGTCAAAGCATATACCAATGTCAATAAGTGCGGGCTGAAATAAGCTCAAGATTCCAAAATCATTCGGACTCAATGACAATCTCAAAGTCATCCCTCGATGATCAATACATCGTAACATAACCCAAGACATACATCCGGAACCAATAGGCATATGTCAAAGCATGAAAGATAGCTTCAGCCCAAGAGTATTCAGCATGCATTTACTATTATAAACTATGTATTTCCAGCCCCGAAATCAGGCCAAAATCATAGCATTACATGTAGCTTTTATCCCCCAATCAACTGGGATGCAATAGGCATCAAACCGGTTATGTAATCATGCCCAAACAAGCGTAGGCATACAAATACATGCAGTCTTAGACCTGAAATCTGTTGCAGAAGATTTTGTCATCAGAATTTGGCAAATCCAACATCACCATCGCGTCTGGAGAGTGCCAAAATCCCAACTTAGACTCTTATCTTGCTTGAATTGGGTTCCAAATGCTTGAGATATGACAAAAAGAGTGATTTTTGGGCCAGATTTTTAAATAGGCACAAAAAAAACGTGAGTTGGCTGGGGGTTTCTGCTATCCCACATGTCAATAATAGGGCCTAAAGGGGGCACAAATGAGGGCTAAAGAAGTCCTACACCAAGCCTCAGCAAGCCTTGATAGGCTGGAAGCAAGATCCAGGTGAAGGAAGCTCCAAGAGGTGTGAGCTATGGCTGCCCACAACTTGTTTACAGCCTTGTGAGACCTGAGAACTGAAGCAAAACTCTGAAATAATGAAGGAATACCTCAATGTCAATGTCCTGATGGTGCCTCAATAGGCCAGGAAGAAGTTCGGGAAGCCGAGGAGTGACGGGAGCTCAAGAGAATGAGCTATAGCTGACGGGAAGAAACCCAATGCGAGTGGAGAGTCGATGGGAAGGTGAGAATGCCACCACGAACCAAGCTCAAGAGTCGAGAAGCCGAGCTCTGATAGCAATTGAAAGGGAGAGAAGGACCGAAGCTTGGACTCAAGAGCTATGGCGGGAGAGCAAGAGCAAGAGAGAGAGAGAAGAAATGGGAACTCCAATAGTCACAATGTGTGACCGAGCCTTTCTTTATTCAAACTGTCACTAAAAGAATAAAGAATAAAGTGACAGTGATGGGCACCCGCCACCTGCAGTGTGCAGTGGCGGTGACTGTCAGTGTAGTAATACATGGGCAGCTAGGCGGAGGCGCCTTTATCCCCAACATACTCGTGCCGGTGGAATGGGGAGTTGGGTCTAATCCCACACTTGAGGACCCCATTCGTGCAAACAGAGGTGCAGTGCAAGTAGCTTAGGGTGACATGTCTAACCATAGGTGAGTGTTACCTCCCTAGGTATGCCCTGCCCTTGATGGGCCCTAAGCATGAAGTGGGGGAGCAAAAAGGGCTAGGGGGTTAGGAGCGGAGCCAGCCGACTAAAGCCACCGGGCATGCCTAGCTTAAGGACCCCTAGGTGTAGTGATTGTGCTTTATGTGGTGCTAAGTGCTTCTGCAAGTGAGTTGTTTTTTCCATTCCGTGTGTAATGTTCTTCTTGCTTTTTCTTTCACGCTTTTCTTTTTCTTTCTTTCTTCTTTTTTTGTTTGTTTGTTTGTTTTTTTTAAAATTAATAGTATTACACTAGTAGAGTGACAACCAGTGCCTATTTCTCATCGTCCGAATTAGGCGGAGAAGGGGGTCAGATGGATTTGCTCAAAAATTGATAGCTTTGCATGTATCCTTTTAGATTCATTTGGACGTGGAGGGAGGTGATGGAGAGAAAAGGATGATTGCATCTAGTGAACTAGCCGGCGTTCATGTCTTCCAGGAGAGTTAGGCAAAAAGAGGGGAGGAGGCTAGCCCTCATCATCAGATGCGCCATGGCACATATATCAATGGCGTTAGGGTCAAAGAAGAGGGGAGGCAGACCACGTTCTTGTGGAGCTGGGTCCTGCTTAAGTAATAATTTAAGTAACCTAAGATAATTACATGTAGTTACGAAAGCTAGATCAGGGCATGAAGAGAAATCCGCAAGGAAACGCATCATGGAGTCATCCATGCTTTTCGAGTTGAAGAGGAGGGCATGTTTGAAGGAGACAACATTAGAGTTGTAGATGATAGGAAAATCATAACGTCCATGGAGGGTGGCATCAAAATCCACACACCCTACGAGGGTATGCCATGAACGTGGGGTTGTTCCTCTCTAGGGCAGGGTGTTGCCAAAAGCCATCCAAGCGAGCATGCTGATGTTGCACACTTGCCTCCTCCATAGGGGTTGGTAGTTATATCCCTGTACGGTATGTGGTACTTCAAACACTTTCTTTTGCCAAAACTCAGTTTCTTCATTTCCCCAAAGAGTGGGGGTCTTCTCCCTTTCCTCCAGCCACTTCTATCCTAGTTGGCTACCAATCGCGATCACCTCCTCCATCACCTTGAGCGTTAAGACCCTCCACAGGCTATTGGGCATGAGGAAGCTAAAGTTGAATGGGTCTTTTTCTCTTTCCTGCCACTCCCAAACTACCAGCTCTACATGGAATCCAACGGAAATGTCATCAGGGCACGGCGGGAGGGGTGCAGACGGCTGCACGACTAGCTTGGCCCTTAGTTGCTTCCTAGTTTCTTCGACTAACTTTCTCTATCTTTCCCTGAGCGCGGCTTGTCTCTGCGTAGATGGATCAACCTGTTGTTGCTCTTGGGAATGCGGCGAGGGGGGTTGTGGGATCACCTCTTCTCTGAATCTCCCCATATCGAATTCAAGCTCAGCCTCCTCCCCCTGCCAGTCTCCTTGTTGTGCTCCTTCTTCAAAGCCCATTGGGTCAATTTCCTGGGGGGTTAGGCCGGCCAGTAGCAGGTTACTTTTGTTGCTCTTCTAGGCTCAGCCTAAGCTCCGCAGGTTGGGGTGGCATCTGCAGCCCTGCGTGCAGAGCTCTGCGTGCGATACTGAGTTTTTTTTGTACCAACTCTAATGACTCTCCTTCTTCTGGGCGGGTGGTGTCTATTAGTGTGTTAATGAAGGCCTTTTGCTGGGCACTGAAGGCTGTCTGGGCGGCTTCTGCTTTGCTCTCTATCTTTTCTTTCTTTACCAGAGCGAGGCGTCGTGCCAGTGTCTTTACCCTTTTTTCGTTCTGCACTGCCCATTCCTCTGCTCTCTTGTTCATCTCTTCCATGCTCTCTTCCTGCTTCTGTACCAGGGTTACGAGCTTTTGCTCTTGGTCTTTCAGTTCCGTGCTCATGTCCTCTTGCTCTTTCTTTCCCAAGTGTAGTTGATCGGGTCATAGACTCGATCTCCTTTTGCTGCTGCTCTATCTCCTACTTTCTCTCTTCTTCTTTGGCATTCAATTTCTCCATCATTTGCTCGATGTTGGTAGTTTTCACCTCCAATTTCCCATGTTGCATCAAGAGGAGCTTATACTCTCTCTGCATCTGCACCAATTCCCGATTTTCATCCTCTAGCCAGCTGTTTATAGCTCTTCTCCATGTCCTCATTGGCCTTCAATTCGTGTTTGAGATCAGAGATCTCTCTTTGCTGCATGGCTATTATGTGGGTCTTTTTGAGCCAGAATGACCAACCCAGCCACAGCTATCTTCTTTTCCTCCTTAGCCTTCTCCAGTTGGGAGAGCAGCTCGGCACGTACTCATTGTACTTGGCTGGTGGCGTCACTGTTGTGTGGATTGGAGTGGTCGAGGCCTCCACTTTCTGATGTTTCTTGTCCTGTCTTGACTCAACATCTGTGGCTAGTCTCTTTTGCCTCGTGGCCGTCGTCTCCGTGCTCTTTCCCTGGGCCATTTCTTTATTAATAAAATACTGCATCCATGCCATGAAGTTGGAGACATATGCACTGGTGGGGATGCTAGGGGTGAGGGTGGTTGGTTCGGTGGGAGGCACCATGAGGGTAGGGATAGGGTGGATAAGGGCCTTGCCTTTGCCTTCTCAAGGACAGTGGGCGGTGTGATTTCTGGTACTTGTATGCTGGAACCAGGCCCTTCTTCCCTCAGCGGGCTTAAGGCTCCTAGATCATAGGCCCTATTGACTTCTTGACACATTTTTAGCCTTATTGACTTCTTCCTTTGCCTTTTCTTCTTCCTGTTTCTTCTTCTTCTCCCTCTCCTCGGCCTCCTTGAGGGACCATCTCAAAATCCTCTTACTCCTTCTTGCAGCCTTCATCCTGCTTCTTTTTCTTTTGTGCCATCTTCTTCTTGGGTTTCTTGGCTTGCTTTTTGCCCGATTGTTCCTCTTGTTCTTGCCTTTCCTCATCATTCTCGGTCCTGTCATTGGACCTCTCTTGATCTTGGTGAGGGGGTGACCTGTCAGGCGTTTCTCCTTCTCCTTCTTCTGCATCTTGTGTCTCCTTCACTGCCTCCTAGATGAGTGCAGTCAAAATGCTTCCATAGCCAATAAGTGAGGCCTTGGATGAGGCCTTCTTTCTTTCTGTGGCCTTGGAAGCTGGGGACTCCCCACCTGCTAGTGTACTCCTTAAAGCTAGTGCTTTAGCTGTTTGGTCAATGGTTTTGCATACATATCCATTCTAGTCGACTTTCTCCAAGGTGTGAGCTGCTACATTCTCTAGCACAAGCACACTGATTCCATGCATTAAAGATTTGTAGTGCTGGCTAGAGAAGAGTGCATGCACTAGATTTGTTTGTAGTTTGGCTTCCGCATCAGTGCTGGCTGGAGAAGAGCGTGTGCACTAGCTTTGCTTGTAGTTTGGCTTCCGCATCAGGAATGTCTTGAATGCTAATGCTGTCATTAGCACATCCTCCCTTTTCATTTTCAGCATGGCATAAACATCCCTCTTATGCTTTTTCTCTATCTTCAGCTCCAATCCCAATGCCTTCTCCACCAAGGATGGGTTTAAGTGAACCTGCACCTATTTAGCATTTTCTTCCCACTGTCATGGTGCCACACTCCTGGTCAAGGTCATATGTCCTGAGAAACTCCACACACTTTGTGTGGTCAGGCTCTTGCACAAATTTCTCAAGGTACTTGGTGAGGTTGCACTACTCGATGACTCTCTTGGCCGCTTCCTCCTTGGCCATCACACCCTCTATGTTATGAATGGTTCGGAACTTGAGCTGGTTGTAGGTGTGGTTTTCAAGGGTGATGTGGTATTGCATTCTTTCCTCCTCCGTGAATGGAAGTCGGTGGGCGCGGTCTTGCTGCGACATCTTTTGTTCCTATCATGATCCCAAGTTTCCATTAGTGCTTTCAAAATAATAATTTGCTGGAAAAGAAAGACTCTATATGTTTATGAATGAAAGCATTAAAATCCAATCCAATGTAGAATCTTCCCTTCAGACTTTAACTTTTTGCCCTTTATTTCAAAGTTCTCGTGCCATTTTTTCTACCTTGCTCATTGTTTATGTGTTTATGCATTTTGCTTGATTTTCCTTCGTTTTAATTTGATTCACCTCACCCCCTTCCCCTTCTAGCTCGAGAGGAATCCTTCCTAGGATTGAAGGTTAGGAGGTCAAGGGCATTCTGCACCCCCTCCCTTTACAGCTCACCCCCCTCCCCTTCCAGCTTAAGAGGAATCCTTCCTAGGATTGAAGGTTAGGAGGTCAAGGGCATTTTGCAATGGGTCTAGGAGTTACCAGCATAGGAACAAAGTGTAGAAATCGGGGCTGTACTCTAACCGAGCATCGCGGTCTAGATCAAAAGTTCGAGTGCCCACCGTGTGATGTAAGTGAGAACATCTATTAGAAAGTCATCGGAAGCGACATAGCTAGCAATATGTAACTCTTGCTTAATCTAAGCTCTCTGAGCCACTGGAGTCTCCATCAAGAACTGCATCAATGCCTTCTGGCACTTTACTTTTTCCTTTGTCTTTACCTGTAGTGCTACTAGATGCACCTGAAGATGTAGAGCTACTCCTTAGTCTCCCAGACCAAGGACTACCAGACGATGTCTCTGGTCCACTAAGAGTTCGTGATTCTTGCTTTTCAGCCTGCACATGAGTGTCATGATCTTCATCATCATCCAATGCATCACCACTAGATGCATACCAACTGCTCATTTCATCAAAGATGACATCCCTGCTCACTCTGAACTTACATGTGACAGGGTTATAACAACGATATTCTTTTTGCTCTAAAGAGTATCCAATAAAGACACACTTCCTTCTGTGAAGACACCAGTTATATAGAGAGCTCATAATAGTGTAAAGGCTCCATTGAGTGATCTAGTGGTACGCAGGTCTAGTAGGGTGAGATACCCTATTAAAAGATTTGGTTTTGAAGGTTATGCAGCTCACCATTATGCTTATATGGTGAAACTAGTTGAGGATGTTGAGCCCACATGTTTTGAGGAGGCTGTTGGTCATGCTCATTGGGATGCAACAATGGATGAGGAGATGGCTACATTAGAGGCCAATAAGACTTGGGATCTAGTATCATTGCCGAAGGGCAAGAAAGCCATTGGATGTAAGTGGGTTTATAAGATTAAGCACAATGCAGATGGTTCTATTAGTAGGTACAAAGCTAGGTTGGTTGCAAAAGGCTATGCCTAGATGTATGGCATAGATTATGATGAAACCTTCAGTCCAATTGCTAGGATGACAACTGTCAGATGTGTGATTGCTTTGGCAGTAGCCAAAGGTTGGAGGTTGTAGCAAATGGATGTGAAGAATGCCTTCTTGCATGGTGATTTGCAGGAAGAAGTGTATATGGATCAGCCAGTAGGTTATGAAGATTTAGAGCATCCCACGTATGTGTGCATGTTGAAGAAGGCGCTCTATGGGCTCAAGCAAGCACCTAGAGCATGGTCTGACAAGATCAGAGAGTATCTTGTCAATATTGCCTTTTATATTTCTGATGCTGATCACTCACTTGATGTGAGAAAGGGAGATGCAGGTTTGGTCATCATAGTCATCTATATGGATGACTTGATTATTACAGGTGATAGTGATAGTGGGATTGCTGAAGTCAAGGATTTCTTGAAGAAGAAGTTTGAGATGAAGGATTTAGGTGAGCTAAGGTACTTCCTTGGCATTGAGGTGATCAGATGTGATGATGGTATATGGCTGTCCCAAAGAAAGTATGGCTTGGATATGTTATCCAAGTATGGTATGACAGCATGCAAACCACTTTTAGCCCTGTTGGAGCAGAATGTAAAGTTGAGTGCTGATGTTGGGGATGAGATAGAAGATCCTACTATGTTTAGGAGGATAGTGGGGAGTTTGATCTACATGACCATTACAAGGCCAGACTTGAGCTACGCTGTTGGTCTTGTGAGTCAGTTTATGCAAGTACCTAGAAAGCCACATTTGGATGTAGTCAGATGCATATTGAGATATGTGAAGTCCACATTACATTATGGACTTTTCTATGAGGCAGGTACAGATGTACAGGTGTTTGGATACACAGATGCAGATTGGGCTGGTAGTATGTGTGATAGAAGATCTACCAACGGATACATGTTCTCTCTTGGTAGTGCAGCAGTTGCTTGGAGCAGCAAAAAGCAATCTACAGTTGCTTTGTCGAGTACAGAGGCTAAGTATAGAGGTGTTGCTGTTGCAGCATGTGAGGTAGTATGGCTACAAAAGTTAATGGCTGATTTGGATGTGTAGGTGGAAGGTCCAATTGTCATTTATTATGACAACATGAGCAGTATACAGTTGGCTAGGAACCCTGTGTTCCATGCCAGGACAAAACATATTGAGGTACACTACCACTTTGTGAGAGAGAAGATACTAGCATGTGAGATTGACTTGGTGTATGTCAGCACACATGATCAAATAGCGAACATCTTCATGAAGGCATTGGGTACAGAGAAGCTTCAAAAGTTTCAAAGCTTATTTGGAGTTGCAGAGATGCAGTTGAGCTTGAAGGGGAGTGTTGAGATGACAAGCTCAACACATGCGGACATTGATGATGGACCGCCCAGTTAGATGGGTCCACACGTCTACACTTAGCATGTCGATGGTTATTATGACTCACACATGGCCACTGACTCATTACTTATTATATTCAGGTTGTTACACCTATTTACAGCTGGCATAGTTATAGCGCCAGTCGACTAGTGTAGTCAGTTATGCATTGTTTGACTTAGTAGGCCACTTTCCTTTATGTTGTATCTTATCTATACCTTGTGTACATTGTAAAGTATGTGGAAGAAGAAGAAGAAATCAGCAAGAAAATGTTTTGGCCTCCATCTCTCTTCTTGTCTCTTGAGTGAGCTTCTCCTTGTGCATTCTGTGTGTGCGTAGCATCTTGAGCAACTCCCCCCACCACGCGATTCTTGACAACTAGCGCTATATCTTTTCCAGTTGTAGGTAGATGTAACAAAATAAATATAATAAGTGATAATTCAGTGGCCATGTGAGTATCATAATGACCACCAATGTGCTAAGTATAGATGTGCAGACCCATCTAGCTAGGTGGTCCATTATCAATGTCCGCACGTGTTGAGCTTGCCATCTCAATACTCTCCCTCAAGCTCAACTATATCTCTGCAACTCCAGGTAAGATTCAAAACTTTCGAAACTTCTCTGCACCCAATGCCTTTGTGAAAATGTCACCTATCTAATCTTGTGTGGTAACATATACCAAGTCAATCTCTCCTCCAAGTACCTTCTCTCTCACAAAGTGGTAGTGCACCTCAATGTGTTTTGTCCTAGCATGGAATATTGGATTCCTAGGTAGCTGTATGTTGCTCATGTTATCACAATGAATGAAAACTGGACCATCTCCCTATACATCCAAATCACCTAATAACTTTTGCACAAATACCACCTCACATGTTGTCATAGCACATCTCTATACTTAGCCTTCATACTCGATAAAGCAACTGTAGGTTACTTTTTGTTGCTCCATGTAACTACTACACTACCAAGGAAAAACATGAATCCACTAGTAGATCTTTTGTCTGACATACTACCAGTCCAATCTGCATCTCTGTATCCAAAGACCTGTACATCCTTACTTGCCTCATAAAAAATTCCATAATGTAAAGTGGACTTCACATACCTCAATATACATCTAATTGCATCCAAATGAGTCTTTCTAGGTATCTACATAAACTAACTGACAAGGCCAATGGCATAGCTCAAGTTTGGCCTTGTGATAGTCATGTAAATCAAACTCCCTACTATCCTCGTGAACATAGTAGGGTCTTCTATCTCATCCCCAATGTTAGCACTGAACTTTATATTTTTCTCCAATGGTATTGAAAGAGGCTTACATGCTATCATACCATACTTGGATAATATATTCAAGCCATACTGCCTTTGGGATAGCCATATACCATCATCACATTTGATCACCTCAATACCAAGAAGTATCTCACCTTACCCAAATCCTTCATCTCAACCTTCTTCTTCAAGAAGTCCTTAACTTCAGCAATCCCATTGTCACTGTCACCTGTAGTAATCAAGTCATCCACATAAATGACTATGATGACCAAACCTGCATCTTCCCTTCTCACATAAAGTGAGTGATCAACATCATAAATGCAAAATCAAATATTGACAAGATACTCTGCAATCTTGTTAGACCATGCTCTAGGTGCTTGGGTTAGCCCTTAGAGCAACCTTCTTTAACATGCACACATATGTGGGATACTCTAAATTCTCATAACTTGACGGCTGCTCCATATACACTTATTCTTGCAAATAACCATGCCAAAAAACATTCTTAACATCCATTTGCTGCAAACTCCAACATTTGGCTGCTAGCAAGACAATCACACATCTAACAGTTGCCATCCTAGCAACTGGACTGAATGTCTCTTCATAATCTATGCCATAAGTTTGAGCATAGCCTTTTGAAACCAGCCTAGCCTTATAGCTGCTAGCAGAACCATCTGTATTATGCTTGACTTTGTAAACCCACTTAAAACCAATAGCTTTCTTACCCTTAGGCAAGGGTACTAGATCCCAAGTCTTATTGGCTTCTAATGCAGCTATCTCCTCATCCATTGCTGCATCCTAATGAGCATGACTAGCAGTATCCTCAAAACAAGTGGGCTCAACATCCTCAACTAGTTTCACCATATAAGAATAATGGTGAGCTACATAACCTTCAAAACCAAATCTTTTAATAGGTATCTGACCTTGCTGGACATGCGTACCACTAGATCACTCAATGGAGTCTTTACATTACTATAAGCTCTCTGTACATCTGGTATCCTGACTGAAGGAATACCAAGCTCATCATCCAAACTTTGTGTACCACTAGAATCTCCATCAAAACCCAAATGACTAGTAGATACATCATTACCATCCATCATTTTCTTTTTTTCTTTATATTTGTTTGCAATACTTATAGATCCACTTAAAGATGTGGGGCTACTCCTCTCATTGTAGGTGTAGTACTAGATGATGTTTTTGGTCCACTTAGACTCCGTGATTCTTGATTTTCTTTCTACATATAGCTATCATGATCATTATCATCATCTAATACATCACCATAGGTGCATATCAATTGCTCATCTCATAAAAAATAACATCCCTGCTCACTCTGAATTCACCTGTGATAGGGTTATAACAACGATACCCTTTCTGCTCTAAAGTGTTGAGAAACACGGATCTAGAACTATGCTAGCTATGGCAGACGAAGGTCATACACATAAACCATGACCGAGATAAAGAATTGTAACTCAAGTGAATTCCAAGATAGATTAACTTGGACTCATAAACACAATCTTGAGTGTCACAAAATGATAATAGCTTACATTGAAAATAGAGCCAAGTACATGCTTATATAGCTTTTGGATGGTTCTACTCTTCCTCATTGTGCTTATGGGATTTAGGATATCTCTTCCTAGAGCATCCTGGAGCATACAACTTTTGTAATCTCTCTTATACAAAGCCTCTTCTAGGCATACATCATTTGATTTCTCAACACCCCCCCTCAAATGATGAGTCCCTACACTTGCTGGCTTTCGCCCCCCCTTCATGATAACATGGCCCGGAAGACTAGCTCATAGGCAGCCTAGTCAAGTTAAAGCTTGAGACTTTACATCTTGGCAAGGGTTGTACAAATCAAATTCACTAAGGAAAAGAAAGATCCACTGTGGGAAAAACATATGAAAGATACAATGAAAGTTCTTCAAAACAATCTGTCAGAGTTGTTGATGATAGTGGAAGCATATTCTTCTTCTTCTCTTTCTTCCATGTATTGGTTCTGGTGATGATCACTTTGCAATTGTTGGGCTCTCTTCTTGTGGAAACATTCACTGGCTACATGGCCAGTCTTACCACAATAGTGACATGTAATCCGATCCTTGTTATTGTTGTTGATGAATCCTCGCCCTCTTCCTTTAGGTCCAGCAGCTCCTTTGGTGTACAAAAGATTTTCCCTAGATGATGAGACATTGTCTTTTGCATTCTTGGTTTTTACTTTGCCTTCTTCATCGAGTAGTGAGTGCTCAATATCTTTAAGTGTGAGGCTTGGAACATTACTCAAAGTGGACACAAGATTTTTATATGGATCCTTGTTTACACTTGCAAGCAGTACGGCTATTGCTTCATCTTCCTCAATATTCTTTTTAAGAGATGCAAGCTGAGTTTTTAAACTCTTAAACTTATTAATGTGTATGGTCATAGAAGCACTGTCTTTGATATCCAGTTTATAAAATTGCATGATAAGTTTTACCTTTGAATTCTTTGCTTGAGTACCAAACATTTTATCAAGTTCCTCCCAGGCGGTTCTAGCATTTCTAATGCCAGATATATGATGTAACACATCATCACTTAATCCCCAGGCAATGATGCCTAGTGCCTTATTATTCATCTTCTTCCATTCTTTGGATTTGAACTGGTCTTCTTCAACAAACCCGTCTTCATCATCTTCCTTCTTGTTATCTGCATCATCTTCAAACAGGTGATACATGGTCTTTTCCTTCCAGGCATGGAAGCCTTCACCATTAAACTTTGCCATATGTTCTACTTCAGTCATCTTAGTAGGAGGTCTTACCACGAGAACTCTCGGGCAGTGTCTATCCTTTTACAATAAACTAGAGATTTATAAGGATTTTAATCACTGAAGCATAAACTCACTTTTGAGATCAAGATTCTGACTAGAATAATAGGCCTTTTTCAATGCAAATAAATTTCAGTCCAAAATAGTTTAGTGTGAAAAGAGGTTCAATAGAGAGGGTGTGAATAGGTGTGAAAGAGGCTTTTAAAAAAAATAAATAAATTTGTGAACCTTAGGATAAGGTTAAGATCAAATGACGAATTGCAGGCGTCGCTTCTCTGTGGCTCGCAATTGATCTAATGGCGCGATTGATCTGATGGCATCTTTCGATCTGTTGATACCGACTGTGATGAGGGCTTCCCTTTCAGGCTTCAGCAAGCTCCACAGTTCGTGACTAGCTGAGATTGAACGACATGCTTCTTGTCATTATTCAAGAACAGAACGGACGTGCCTCACAGCTTCTACAACATTACCAATGCCAGCTTCACCTTTTGTTCTGATCATGGCTGCACCCTCTGCTATTCTTCGCAAAGCCTCTCCCAAGTTTCGACATCCACAGACAAAAGGAATATGAAAATTATGCTTGTTTATGTGGTTAACATCATCTACAGGTGTTAACACTTCGCTTTCATCGATGTAATCAACACCAATAGCCTCAAGTATCTGGGCTTCAACAAAAATGCCCAATCCTTGCTGTTGCCATAATAGGGATAGTGACTGCATTCTTGATTTTCTTGATCAGGCCGGGGTCACTCATTCTCACAACTCCACCTTCAGCCCTTATATCAGTGGTACACTCTCTTGCGCACGTCCCTCACCGCCTCTCTGTGGTTTGCTGTGCTTTTTAGATTACCAGGACTGATTCCACTCGCAAATGGCAAACAATGGAGTTGTTGCCGTGTATGGGAATGGGCCTATTTCAGACCCGAAGAAATCATCCTATGCCGTTAAGGTGGTCCTTGCTCAGATTCTGAGAGGAAGTGTCATCATGGATGTGGTGAATGCGGAGCAAGCACGCATTGCTGAGGAGGCTGGGGCCACTGTGAGGACCAAAAAATGACGTAGTAGAAGTAGAAGAGAAAATGGGTGTGGCTAGACATAGCTCACCATGGCTCTGATACCATGTTGAGAAACATGGATCTAGAACTATGCTAGCTATGGCGGACGGAGGTCATACACATAAACCATGACCGAGATAAAGAATTGTAACTCAAGTGAATTAGGTTCCAAGATAGATTAACTTGGACTCATAAACACAATCTTGAGTGTCACAAAATGATAATAGCTTACATTGAAAATAGAGCCAAGTACATGCTTATATAGCTTTTGGATGGTTCTACTCTTCCTCACTGTGCTTATGGGATTTAGGATATCTCTTCCTAGAGCATCCTGGAGTATACAACTTTTGTAATCTCTCTTATACAAAGCCTCTTCTGGGCATACATCATTTGATTTCTCAACATAAAGAGTATCCAATAAAAATATATTTTTTAGCCTTTGGATCAAGCTTTTTCCGTAGCTCATCTAGCACATAAACATATGCAACACAACCAAATACCTTCAAGTGTGATACATCAAGCTTCTTGTCAGTGAAGCATTCTTCGGGAGTCATCCCATGAACTATAGTTATGGGAGTTCTGTTTATAATATAGATAGCAGTATGGACAACTTCAGACCAAAAACGTTTTGGCATATTCTTTTCAGCCATTAATACCCGTGCAACTTCTGCAATATGCCTATTTTTTCTTTCTGCAACCCTATTTTGCTGTGGGGTATACCTACAAGTGAATTGCCTCTTTATCCCATGAGTCCTCAAGAAGCCACTAACCTCATTAGAGAGGTACTCTCCCCCTCCATCTGATCTCAAGCACTTCACTTTCAAGCCTATTTCTGTTTCAACAGTTACCTTGAAAGATTTGAAGTGCTCAAATACATCACTCTTTTCCTTCATGAAATATACCCATAGCTTCCTTGAATAGTCATCAATAAATGTGAAATTTGTTGCCACCAAGAGATACATTCTGTATAGGCCCCCAAACATTTGTATGCACTACATCAAGTATATTTCTGCTCACTTCTCTATCATGCGAGAAGGGTTATCTTGCTTGCTTACCAAATTAGCATGCTTCACAGACCTGATGAAATTCTACAACTCTAAAGGAAGGAAGGAAGGAAACCCTGTAACCAATCCTCTAGACTGAATCAATTTCAATATTTGCACATTTGCATGTCCAATACGTTACAAGTGAGACTCCTTCCTTCTCTCCCATAATCTTGACATGGTATCAGAGCCTTGTTCGTGGTAAGGAGCTCAAGAAAGCAAACCAAGTTCGCGGTGTTCTGGTAAGAGGACCAGTGTTTCTTTCATTTTTCTGTTTTGGGAGCAAGTATCTGCAAGTAGCACAGCCGGGAAGTGCAAGAGTGCATTGTCTCAGATTGAGACGTTCTTCGCGGTGTAGCAAGAGGGCAGTATATGTTGCGGGCGAGGGTTTTAGCCCTCGATTGCCCTGTTTTTTTTATTTGAGGCCATTTCGGGGCCTGTTTTGGAGGTGGAAGTTTTTTTACACGCACTCAGGAAAAGGCCCTGTTTTATGCTGTGCGACCATTGTTCTACAGATCGGTGAAAAGTTACTGTAGAAATTACATCGTATGCATGTGCGCAGAGACATTGGGAGTGACATAATTCTTTGCAGTGTTCTGTAATGGCGTCTGATTCTCTTTCACAGATTGTCACTGAAAAGCTTGACAAGAACAACTTCCAAGCATGGAAGTTTAGAATGACGAATTTCCTCATGGGAAAAGGATATTGGAAATTTGTTGCAGGAAATGAAGAAGAACCAAATCTTCCTGATGTTCCCAATCAACAGCAAATGCAGGCATTTAAAGCATGGCATGAGAGAGCTAGGAAAGTTATGTACTGGCTGTCTATCAGCATTTCAGACTCTATGATTGTGCATATTCAAGATGCAAGTACGCCAAAGGAGACATGGGATACTTTGTCAAAAATGTATAGCACAAATACGTAATCCAGGAAAATGCAGCTCAAGCAAGAGTTGCACAATGTGCAAAGAGAATGTATGAGCATCAATGACTACCACATGAAGGTGAAGAAGATTGCAGATGCACTTGCTTCCATTGGGTCGCTAGTGGAAGATGAGGATTTAGTTTCTGTGACCTTGAATGGTCTAGGAAAGGATTATGCACAGTTCCGAACATCCTTTTCCATCCGTGAAAGATTTCTTGATTTTGAGGAATTGATTGCTCTTCTAATTTGTGAGGAGCAAAGAAATGGTGGCGTATCTTCTTCAGGAGGAACTTCAAAAGAAGTTGTCTTCTACTCAAATGCTGGAAGAGGTAGAGGCAGAGGTAGAGGAGGCTGATCTGGAGGCTGTGGTAGAAATCAAAATATGCAGCAAACTCAAGAAAACCAGTCCTATGGAGGAGGACGTGGTAACTCTAGAGGCAGGGGAAGCCAAAGAGATCGTGGTCGATGGCAAAGAGGCCAAAATGCAAATAGCAATGTTGAATGCTACTACTGTGGTAAAATGGGTCATATGGCCAAAGATTGCTATAAAAAGCAGAATGACATCATGAATGGAAAATTGCAACAAGGGAATTATAAATCTTCTAGTAGACAGGGTGATGACAGAAATGAGCATTTGTTTATGGTGCAGCACATGACCAATTCTGTGACAAGTACAGAAGAAAGCAATGATGTGTGGTATGTTGACTCAGGTGCATCAAACCACATGACAGGTCATGCAGAATGGATGCAGGATGCAAGGAAAATGGAAAAACCAGGATTTGTGGAGATTGGTGATGATACTGCACATCCTATTGTGCAGATTGGAAAAATTCCTTTGTCTATGCACGATGGGAAAAAGAAATACTTGTCGGATGTATTTCATGTCCCGAATATCACCAAGAACCTGGTTTCTATTGGTCAAATGGTTGAGCAGGGCTTGCAGGTCAGATTTAATTCTCATAGATGCTTTGTTGAGGATATGAAAAATAAAGGTCGCTTGATAGCAAAAGGAAAGAAGAAGGGCAGAATGTTTACATTGGAAGCAGACATGCCTGAATTGAGTGCAGCAATGTTTGCATATGGGATTGGTGTAGTTGCAAATATTGATATCTGGCATAAACGCATTGGTCATGTTAATGTACAACGACTTAAATCAATGCAAGCCCAAAATATTGTTGTAGGATTGCCTAAATTCAAGGTTGCACAAATGCATAAGATATATGAAGCCTGTCAATTTGGAAAGCAGGCAAGGAAACCATTTCCTAGACATGTTCAAGAGAGTAAGAAGCCATTGGGATTAATCCACTCTGATGTGTGGACTACTAAAGCTGCATCTATTGGAGGCTGTCATTATTTTGTCACTTTTATTGATGACTATAGCAGAAAAGTTTGGGTGTATTTTATGAAAAAAAAAGTGAAGTTTTTGGGCATTTCAAAACTCTTAAAGCTATGGTTGAAAAAGAAATAGGCCTGCAAATAAAATGCCTAAGGTTAGATGGAGGGGGAGAGTACCTCTCAAATGAGTTTGCAAGGTTCTTGCATGAGCATGGCATAAAGTAGCAATATTCATGCAGTCATATCCACAACAAAATGGAATTGCAGAAAGGGAAAACAGGCATATTGGAGAGGTATCTCGTGCCATGCTCAATGAAAAAGACTTGCCAGATTTTTACTGGGCTGAAGCAGTTGCTACAACAGTCTACATAATGAATAGGACTCCCACTGCAGCAATACATGGAATGACTCCAGAGGAGAGGTATACTGGTAGAAAACTAGATATTTTTCATTTGAAAAATTTTGGTTGCATTGCCTATGTTCATGTGCCAGATGAGTTGAGATCCAAGTTGGATCAAAAAGCTGAGAAGTGCATCTTTATTGGTTATTCACTGCAGCAAAAAGAGTATAGATGCTATAACCCTTCTACTCGTAAGTTTATAGTGAGTAAATATGTTGTTTTTGATGAGATGAGTAGTTGGTATAAACCAGTAAATGTGATTGATAATGTAGATGCACAAAATGGTAATGCTGCACAGAATTCACAGCAACAGTCACAAGATATTAGTGGACTTGGAGTGTCCTCTAGTAGTGGGTCACATTCTTCACCATGGATAGGCAGATTGAGATCAGGAGAATCTCCTCAAAACAATACAGATAGTGGTATGCAGGTTTCACGAAAAGGAAAAGAGAAGGTAGATCAGCCCATGTTTGATGTGAATGCAGGTCACTCTTATGTGGATGGTGAATCCAGTGGCTCAAAATAGAGCATTGATGATGAGTTGGGTATTCCTTCTATTGTTACACCTGGAGTAAGGAAGACCAAGGATGTTTTGAGAGCACCTGGGAGTGAACCTACTTTGCGCAGGTCTACCAAAGCTAGGTATCTTGTGGATAGGTTGAAATATGATGGATTTACAGCCATTCACTATGCCTATATGGTCAAAGTGATACAAGAACCAGAACCCACTTCTTTTGAGCAAGCCATGAGAAAAGAAAAATGGGAGAAAGCCATGGATGAAGAAATGGATGCCTTGGAAGCAAATGCTACATGGGAATTGGTACCTTTGTCTAAAGATAAGAATTCAATTGGTTGTAAGTGGGCTTATAAGGTGAAACATAATACAGATGGTTCTGTGAATAGATACAAGACAAGATTAGTAATCAAGGGGTATACACAAACATATGGCATTGATTATGAAGAAATATTCAGTCCGGTTGCAAGGATGGCAACTGTAAGAGCAGTTATTGCTATGGCTACATCAAAGGGATGGTCTTTACATCAGATGGATATAAAGAATGCCTTCTTGCATGGTGATTTGCAAGAAGAGGTCTATATGGAGTAGCCACCAGGTTATGTGCATGCTGTTCATCCTGAGTTTGTTTGCAGGTTGAAGAAAGCCTTGTATGGCTTGAAGCAAGCACCTAGAGCATGGTCTGACAAGATAGAACAGTATCTAGTCACTATTGGCTTTCAGATTTCCAAGACAGATTTCTCACTTTATGTGAGAAAAACAGAGAAAGGTATTATGCTACTTGTCATTTATGTTTATAATTTAATTATGACAGGTGACAGTGATGAAGATATCCTTCATGTGAAAATGCTATTGAAGCAGAAGTTTGAGATGAAGGATTTGGGAGAGCTGTGTTATTTCTTGGGCATTGAGGTGATTAGATCACCAAGTGGGATATGGCTCTTGCAGAGGCAGTATGGATTAGACATGCTATCCAAATATGGAATGACAGGCTGTAAGCCTTTTTCAGTTCCTTTGGAGCAGAATGTGAAATTGAGCGCAGATGCATGTGAGCTTCTCGAAGACCCTACTATGTACAGACGCATAGTAGGAAGTTTGATTTATATGACTATTACCAGGCCAGATTTGAGCTATGCTGTTGGATTGGTAAGTCAGTTTATGCAGGCTCCAAGGAAACCACATTTGGATGTGGCTAGACGCATACTCAGGTATGCGAAGTCCACATTGCAGTATGGACTACTTTATGAGATTGGGGTTCAGATACAGTTGCATGGATACACTGATGCTGATTGGGCTGGTAGTATTTCTGATAGACGATCTACCAGTGGATATGTGTTCTCTTTTGGAAGTGCTGCAGTCACTTGGAGGAGCAAGAAACAGCATACAGTTGCCTTGTCGAGCACAGAGGCTGAGTACAGGGGTGCAGCAATGGCTGCATGTGAGGTAGCTTGGTTGCATAAGCTATTTTATGATATGCATCAGCCTACAGATGGACCAGTTGTCATTTATTGTGACAACATGAGTAGTATACACTTGGCAAATAACCCAGTCTATCATGCTAGAACAAAGCACATTGAGGTGCATTATCACTATGTGCAGGAGAGGGTTTTACTAGGTCTTATTGATCTAGTTTATGTCAGCACAAAGGATCAGGTAGCTGACATATTTACAAAGGCACTGGGCGCAGAGAAGCTGCGCAAGTTCAGAGACCTGCTTGGTGTACAGGAATTGGGATTGAGCTCGAGGGGGAGTGTTGAGATATCGAGCTCCACTCGTGATATGCCAGGGTAACTATTGTGCATTTATGTCACTGACTTGTTAGCTGCAGATGCAGTTGGTACACCACCCATGAATAATAGCTAGATGACAGCTATCCTTATCTACTCTAGTTCGTGGCTCAGTTAGTATGGCACCTTAGTTAGTTGAGTTTGGTTTGAGACCCATATATAGGGTTCTTCTATTTCTTTGTAATAGAGTTCTTTTTGGCTTACACAACTAAGAAGAGGAAAACAATTTTCAGCCTCCACCTGTGTGTGTATTCCCCCATTGTGCAAGCAAGAAAGCTACAAGTGAGACTCCTTCCTTCTCTCCCACAATCTTGACAGCCGCGCCATAAAGAGGCTAATTTTGAAGGCTAAAGTGAAGGAAAAGAAGCAAGGTTTGGGAAAGCAAGCAATGGGTAAGAAGCTCTCCCATTCTTCCACTCTTTCTCTTGAATAGTGCTTGTGGAGGCACTCAAAGCAGGGTAGAGTAAAAATCTCAGATTGCTGTGAGATTTGGTGTGCAAGAAAAGCACTGTATATTTTGCAGATAAGGCTTTTAGGGACTATCTGCAGTTTTTCTAGGCATTTGAGGCCGTTTCAGGCCGTGTTTTTGAGCCGCAAGGTTTCAAATAGCAGTTTCAGGGTAGACTATGATTTCGACTGTATTGACATGATAGTGGGTGCACAGGTTACAAATTTTGAATCTGTAGTTTTTGAGGTGTTTGCTAGGAAGCAAACATAAGGCTTATCTGCAAACAGGTTGCAGATTACATGTACTATTGAGCAATCAGCGAGAAAGCTTGCTTGGTATATTGCTGTACACTTGTTGTGAAAGGTTGCAGAAGACTAGCTTGCTGTATTGTATCCTTTTTTGTGATAATGGCATAGAACAGTGGAAATCCCATCATTGAGAAGATAAAAAAGAACAACTACCCTTCATGGAAGTTCCGTGTCACAAACTTCCTCATTGGAAAGGGCCTTAATGAGTTTGTTTCAGGTAAAGAAGAAGAGCTAGAGCTGGCGACTATAAATGAATTAAAAGAATGGAAAGAATAGAATACATAGACAAAAAGGTGATGTACTAGCTATCTGCAATGATTGATAATACGATATTGGGACATATCAAGAATGGAGAAACTTCACATGCAGCTTGGACAATTTTTGAGAACATGTTTTCGGTAAATACAAAGGCATGGAAGATTCAACGCAAGCAAGAGTTGAATACCTTGAAGAAAGGGAAAATGTCTATCAATGAGTATATTTTGAAGGTGCAAAGCATTGCATATGCTTTAGCAGCAATTGATGCAATGCCTGATGATGATGATTTGGTTTCATCCACTTTGAGTGGCCTTAATAATGAGAAGGCATGGAAATCATTTGTTACTTCAGTATACGTATGGAAGCCATTTCCAGATTTTGATGAGCCAATATCTCTCATATTATCGAAGAGATCAATATGCAACGTGACTCATCTGAAAGAAATGGTGAATAGGTCCAAGCATTTTACTCAAGTTCAGGAAGGGGACGTGGTAGATTCTCTTTGAGAGGCCATGGTATGGAACGTGTTGGTGATAACCAGCAAAACAGGTTCAAGTAGCAATTTGGTGAAATGCAGGTTTCAAGAGGCCGAGGAAACTTTAGAGGTAGGGGGAGCTCCAGAGGAAGAGGTGGATGGCAAAACAGAGGTTCTGGAAATTCTGTTATTGTTTGCCATTATTGTGGTAAGACAAATCATATTGTAGCCCATTTTCATGCTAAAAGAAGGATGATATTTGCAGTGGTAAATTATAGCAAGGAAACTATATCTTCACAATAGAATGAAGATAAAAATGAGTGTTTGTTTGTTATGCAGCATATGATGAATGTATTTACAAGAAAAGGGACACATGATGATGTATGGTATGTCAATTCAGGTGCATCTAATCATATGACCAGTCATGTTGAATGGTTTAGAGAGATGCAAAACTTACAAAATCGAGGTTATGTGCAGACTCATGCCACCCAATTTCACACATTGGAAAGGTTGCATTGTCCTTGTATGATGGCCAGATAAAGAGTCTAATAGATGTATTACATGTGCCATCAATCACAAAGAATCTAGTGTCTGTTGGCTAAATAGTAGAGTAAGGGTTGCAGGTTTGATTCAATGCAAAATGTTGTTTTGTAGAAGACTTTAATGATAAGTGCCGGTTGGTCACAAAAGGAAGTAGAGTTGGCTGCATGTTCACTTTATATGCTGGAATTCCTGCAATGGATATTGCTATGTATGCTAAAGGAAAAGGAGTGGTTGCAGACATTGAAATATGGCATAAACATATTGGACATGCATATGTGCAAAGGCTGAAATTAATGCAGTTCCAAAGGATTGGTTACAGGGTTACCTTTTTTTAGAGTTGCAGAATTTCATAAAGTCTGTGAAGCATGCCAGTTTGGTAAGCATGCGAGACAACCCTTCTCACATGATAGAGAAGTGAGCAGAAATATACTTGATGTAGTGCATATAGATGTTTGGGGTCTACACATAATGCGTCTCTTGGTGGCAGCAAATAATTTGTCACATTTATTGATAGGAAGCTATGGGTATATTTCATGAAGGAAAAGAGTGATGTATTTGAGCACTTCAAATCTTTCAAGGTAGCTGTTGAAACAGAAATATGCTTGAAAGTACTTGAGATCAGATGGAGGGGAAGAGTATGTCTTTAATGAGTTTAGTGGCTTCTTGAGGACGCATGGGATAAAGAGGCAGTTTACTTGCAAGTATACCCCACATCAAAATGGGGTTGCAGAAAGAAAAAATAGACACATTGCAAGAGTTGCACGGGCATTTATGGATGAAAAGAATATGCCAAAACATTTTTGGTCTGAAGCTATCCATACTGCTGTCTATATTATAAACAGAACCCTCACAGCTGCAATTCATGGGATGACTCCCGAAGAATGCTTTACTGGCAAGAAGCCCAATGTCGTGCCGCTACATGCATACTGTGTAAAAAAAATCTAGAGTGTGGCTTCCTTTTAGATTTAGAGAGCCAATGCCATTTTAGACATTAGTGTTAGTATCCATGGTTTAAAAATATTATATTTTGATCACTTTTTAATATTCTAGATATTATCTCTTGTAAAAAAAACTACAAAACTATAGACAACCTCTAGATTAGGATGACATGTAAAAGAAAGCATATAATTTTTAGCTAATTTGAGAGGATTTTATGTAAAAAGAGAGATTAGCAAAATCGCGTGACGCGTGATCACTGTTTTTAGGCAATGAATAGCACTCCGAAAGTGTGAGATGAAGAAGGAGTGATCTCACAGGATTCTGGCCAGGTGTCTTGGTATTTATCCCCCCTTTTGGAGCCATTGGAAGGATCAAATTGGCGATCTGAGCAGCATAGAGGAAGGTATTATTTTGTACACTTTTTTGTCTATTAGAATTATATTTTTTCATAATGATGAAAGAAACTGACAGGCTTCATCTCTATTAGTATTCTTCTATATTTTCTAATTCTTTTTTTGAAGTATTCTTCTATATCTTCAATCTCTTCAAACCCCTTCTCATCCATCTACTCCTCTCCTTGAATCTACCTTCACTCTGCTGTTACTGATCTTCAAGAACTTGACTTGAAACCTTCAACCCTTCTCTTATCTCTACCATCTCTGGAGTCTAAGCTCTTGAACCCCCATACATTCTTCTCTTGCCAAACCCCTGTGGTGACAACCCTACGTGCTGCAACATTGGTGAACCCAACGTGAAGCTCTTGAACCCCCATACATTCATCTCTTGCCAAACCCCTGTGGTGACCTTTAACCCTAAGTGGTGCAACATTGGTGAACCCAACGTGAAGGTCGGTATAAGAGAACTCCAAGATGGGGGATTCTTCAGGAGATACTCTACAACAATTGGTGTGCATACTACAACAGACTCAACAACAAGAAATCCAAATGTCACAACAACAACAAAAAAGGCAAGAAGAAGAGAAGATTGATTCCACAGCTATCAAGGCCCTAGAAGAAGCTGGGTGTGAATTAAAACAATTTAATGGTTAAAATGTCTCTGTTTTCATTCGTTTGTATGTTGAGAAAATGCTCTTCTTTGGTGTACTGCAACATGCATGGAGCTGTTATTTTGCCAGACTAGCCAATCATGGTCTTCAAGAAAGAATCTATGCTCTTTCCCAACAAGATGCGGATTGGACTGCATTCAAAAAGGCCCTACACAAAGAATTCTTCTTACTCTGGCCTTATGATAAAGAAAAGTTTCACTGAATGGGTTAAAAAACCCAACAAAGGTTTAGCTACAACACCTCTATACCATGAATTTGAAAGTAAATTTGGACAACTTGATGCTGAAGACCAACAAAGTATGGAAGGTCAGAAGATTGAATTATTCCTTAAGGCTGCTGATTCCATTCTGCAAGAAAATCTTGCTAATCGCCTAGAAGATGCTACCTCCGAATCAGGAGTCAAGACTGCATGGACAAATGTTACTGATGCAGTTAACATGATTGCTCGAAGAGAGCGGATGCGACTAAGATTGGGCTCTACTTCAACTTCAACAACTCCATTGATGAAGCTTCTTCCACGTTCAAAATCCCCTATTCCTTTGACTAATCGACCAACTCTTTCTTCTTTTGTTCCTTCTAAAAATGATGTCATGGATGAACTTATTAAAAGCATATGTGACCTTCATTTGAATCTTACAGAAATTAGTTCCAAAGTAGAGAAGCTGAATGTCAAAGTTGAAGAACGAGGATGATTATCAACTCAAAGACCCATGAGAGAAGGCTTTAAGAGGCGTTGTATTTGGTGCGACAGCCAACCACATGACAAGAGGGAGTGTTCTACCTTCCGTGAGGCTCAAGCACAGAAGCTCGTCTTTTGGAAAGATGGAAAAATCCATGCAGCTGAAACTAGTCTTCCATTGGAGCCAAATTTCGGCAATGGTGGAATGAAGAAAAGATTAGAAGATTTAGCCGTAAAGAATGCCTATGCAACAATTGATGTAGCTACCTATGGGCTGCAAATTGAGCCAACTAAATCAAGTTTGAAAGCATGTAAAGCTAATGTGCAATCTTAAGTATGGATATAGGCACTAGATCAAATGGAATGTGGTAAAGCAGCCAAAGAAGATTTGGCTAACGCAAGTCAGTGCATTTGAGGAATAACTGGTTGGAAAGAGCCGGTAGATTCTTTTTCCTCTTTTGCACATTTGGCTGATGTCAATCATAAAGAAGTCTTGATTGAAGAAAAGAGAAGAAGAGAAGATGAACCGGGGCCATTCTCTTCTGGCCCTCCAAAATGGGTAACTAGAAGAACGGCTGAACAGCCAAAGCTTACTGAAAATATAACCCCAGATCAAGAGATGGAAGATGCGCCACAAACAAAGAAGACCAAAGGAAAGAAGAAAGGCAAGCAGCCAGGCTACAAATTGCAGTCTGACATAGAATCTGCAACCAATCTCAAACGAGTCCTAGAAGAAAAAATTCTAGGAAGCAAAATTGAATTCACCTTAGGAGAAATTCTTGGAATTGCCAAATGTAAATTCCATGATGTAATTATTAACGTAATTAAAAGGAAAAGACAATATGTTGGTAATGAAGCAGAAGAAGCAGTGCATGCTTTTTTGCAAGTTCTTCGTGTTTTTGTGCAGGATGAAGATAAGCCGACTTCACAAGGAATTCATCTTGAAGCAGTTAAATAATTAATTGCATCAATTGAAGCTGAAGATAAAGAAAACATAAATACAAAAATTCAAGAAGTGAAAGCTGAAAATATAATGGTGGGTTGGTCCAAACCAGTTGGATAGCCCACCTCTCACAAAGAAGGCTGTCTACAGGACATGCACGAGGAGGAAGAGGCTCGGTTCATTCCAAGCAGTCACTACTCCCATACGCATATTGGGCAAGAGCAACAATGGATGCAGTCGTCAAAATTGGAGAAACAGAAACACCATGTATTGCACTCTTAGACCATGGCTTAGAGATAAACGTCATGGCAAGGAGTCTCTATGAAAGTGGTGGATGGCCCATAGATGTTGATCTAGGATGGCGAATGAGAGCTGCAAACAATCTTCTGGAGAGTTATATGCTGCATGTCCTAATGTGTAGGTAACTATTGGAGACATAAAAGACAATTTTCACTTTTTTGTTCAAGACTCTTGTAGTTACCCTATCATTATTGGGCAACCTTACATTTCTAAAGCCCGCTTGGAAACAAAAGCTCTTGATGATGGTTCTTCCTATGCTCGAATCTGAAGCAAGGATAATGAACGAGAGCTATCCAATTTCTTATTGTGTGTGTTCACCATCATCAAAATAGAGATCGACTGCATGATTATCCTGTGCCTCCTAATGCCCGAGAATTCAAGGGTTTTTGGGCTGCACTACTATAAAAAGAGGCTATGGTAGTGCATCATGTAAAAAGATTGAACCTCCTTATGCTACAGAAACTATGTCCCTAGCAAATTTGTATGTATGTATAACCAATAGTATGGGTTGTTATAAGTCTCTTCCGGCCATGACTAAGGCTGAAAGAAAATATTTATGTCATGTAAAAAGGGAGCTGAAAACTTATGACATGATGGCTGAAAATGAAGATATTTTGGGCATTTTTTGTGGACTGATTACTACTGACACATTGGCTGAAATATATGCAGCTGCTCATGTAGAAAATCAAGCAGAAAATCAGTCCCATAGAAGTATATACATTGCATTTTTATCAAACAATTCAAGAATTTGTTGAGCAGGAAGACATTGGTTTACTCAACAAGGTTGAAGCGCAAGTGGAGGCAAAATATAAGATGGTGGATAAGAAAGTCAAACTTGTGGCAGTCCCACTACCTCCTAAAAGTGAAGGGCTAGCTGATAGGGTGGCAAATCAGCCAAGTCTTCGTGATCCTTCCAACATTTGTCACAAGTTCACATTTGAAAGTATAAAAGAGTGTAAAATAGGTGAAAATTATTTCCTTTCGCCGACTGAAAAACACTCTTTTATGCAAATGCTAATGAAACATGGAAAAGCGTTTGCATTTCAACTAAGTGAAATAGGATGTGTGGATCCAAATATTGTGGCTCCTATGGTCATTTCTATAGTCTCACATGTGCCTTGGAACCTCAAGCCTATTCCTGTTCCAAGGACACATTTGCCCAAATCACTGGAACTTCTAAATGAAAAGATCAGAATGAAGATTTTAGAACCTTCTTCAGTGCTCTACTCAAACCAATGGTTTACCGTGCCCAAGAAAAATGGATCTTTTCAAGATCTACAGCCTATTAATCATGTCACAATTCGAAATGTTGGTTTGGGTCCAATTGTTGATGAGTTTGCTGAAGCTTTTGCAGGTATAGAAATTTATTCTATGGGCGACCTATATTCACGATATGACAAATTTCAGGTTTCATTAGAAAGCCGAGACATTACCACAATGAAGGGACCTCTTGGATTGGTCTGCATGTGCACTCTACCACAAGATGCAACAAACTACATAGCCCATATGATGAATACCATGCACAAAGTCTTAAGGGAATTTATTCCACAACTTACTCTTCCATTTCTTGATGATGTACCTATCAAGGGATGTGAAGTCAATGAAAAGAATGAGAAGCTTGACAAAGATGGCTACATGACATTTTTAGTTAACCATATTCATGATTGTGATAGGATTTTGACAAGGCTAGAAGAGGTACATCTTACCCTTTCTAGAGCTAAGTTGATTTTTGGAGTAGAAGAAGTCCTAGTGATCGGTCATCTATGTGGCCCCTATGGACGCAAACCTTCTCCAATCAAGATAGATGCCATCAGCAGAATGCAAGAAAAATGCGCAAATGTCTCAGAGGTGAGAATATTTCTTGGCCCATGTGTATTCTATCTCATATGGATACCACATTTTGCTCATGTAGCTAAAAATCTTTATCAATTATTAAGAAAAGGCCAAAGATTCTCTTGGGATAATGAGCATACTCTCACTATGCGTAAATTAAAGAAGCTGTTAATTTCAGCCGCGACTCTCAAAAGGGCTGATGATTCAAATGGTCAACCCATCATCCTTACTATGGACACAAGTCCCATTGGGATAGGATGGGCTGTTGGCCAAGAGGATCTTGAAGGGCTGTTGGCCAAGAGGATCTTGAAAGGCTATTGGCCAAGGAAGGTAACAGGTATGCAATTCATTTTGGATAAAAAGTTCTCAATGAATGTCAAAGAAGGTATTCACAAGTAAAAATGAAATTGTGGGGAGTTGTAACAACATTAAAGTGTGATCGTGAATACTTTATAGGTGCTTCCGTAGTGGTAGAAACTGATTGTCTTCCACTCTTGGGCATGATTGCCAACTACTCTACACCCAACATTGCTATGCTAAGATGGATTGGATATATTAAATCTCTCAACCCCGAATTAAAGCATATTGTAGGAAAGGTGAATCTAGTTGCTGACATGCTATCACGTGCAAGATATGACAATGAAGAAGAGCTGATGGAAGAAGATGAAGCTGAAGAATCTATACTTGCTGAATTTCATTCCATGGCTGTTGAAAATACATTTTCAGTTTGCTGCATATACTGGTCCAAAGCTGAAAACAACAGGATGGTCAACTAGAAGCCAGCATGCTCATTCATTGCTCAAGTTCTAGTTCATTTCCTTGAAGAAGATTATGAAGAAGATTGGCTGAAGATCGGCCAATATTTGAGCACAATGAAGAAGAAGGAGACTTGGATTGATGAGGAGTTCAAGCATATCAAGAGGAAATCTTACGGATTTTTTCTTAAAGAAGGACATCTATGGAAGCACGCAAAGAAGAAGAAAGGAACACATGTCTGAGTTTTAGGTAACAAAAGATTGCAACAACAGGTAATGAAGGAATTTCATGAAAGCCTGTGGGCTGGCCATAGAGGCATATGGGGAACCTTTAGTAAAGTCAAAGAAAAATATTGGTGGCAAAACATGTATTGGGACATAGCACATTTTGTTGAAACCTGTTATGTGTGTCAAATGTATTCTATGGTCAAGCATCGAGATGGGTTACAACCAACTTATCCTTTGTCTATACATTATAGATGGGTTATTGATCTTGTAACCATGCCTATAGGAATATGGAATATGCAATATTTAGTGCTTGCAAGAGAGGATCTAACCAATCAAGTTGAAGGAAAAGCCTTAACAACCAAATCCACTCAAGCTATTTGTCGTTTTTTGCTTGAAGAAGTATTTTGTAGATATGGTTGTGCGGGTAAAGTAACTGCAGATAGAGGAGAGTTGGATGCTGATGAGGCACGCAACTTCTTTGCTCAATTGGGTATTAAGTTGGCTTTAACATCAGTCTACAACCCTGAAGGCAATGGAAAGAGTGAGAGAGGTCATCAATGATGACCAGGAAATATGTGCAAATAAAGGCACCAAAATGTGCTAAACATGGAAACATCCTTTGCAAACTAACACTTTGCTTTTGTACCCCTTTGTAAAAAATCGAATATGAAGCAATGTAAAATGTGTAGTCCAAAAGGCTCACATTAAAAAATGTTGAAAGAAAAAGGAAAGGTCAAACCTTTTTGTCTCATGCTAAAATTGAAAGGTCCCTAGACCTTAGCCAATGTATGCAAATTTGAATTTTATAATTCAAGAAAGGAAAAGTAGGTGGTTGCAGCCGTGGGATTTGGGGAGGTGGGAGGTTGAGGTGGTTACACCCTCTCTCTTCCTTTATCTTCTCCTCTCACGGTTCATTTCTCCCTCTCTCATTTGGCACAACACTTGCCTTCTTGTTCTTGTTTCCCTCTCTTGTGCTCCTTTGTCAAATCTAATGGAGAGTGAGGAAGAGGAAGAGGGTGAGGATGGAAGAATTGTTTAATTTATTGTGTGCCTATCTCTTGTGTGTTTGGAGAGCATGGTTCTTGGTGAGAAGAAGGAGAGTTTTCTTGCAGGTTTTGTGGCTAGCAAATGTATTTGCAGCCTCTACCTAGCCGGTTCGTGGTTCTTATGGTGTCGTGGCAGGGTGCTCTTCAATCAACCTTTTCTCAAAGCTCTAGCAAATTCTTGTAGAGGAAAGATCAAAGAATGGCCTAAAATGCTACCTTTTGTATTATGGGCTAACCAGACTACTCACAATTCAATGACTGGCTATATCCTAGCTGAACTTATGCATGGAAAAAAACCAGTTATGCCAATTGAAAAATCTATTTTCACATGGAGTCTTGTACCTTGGGAGGAAGGCATCAGTAGAGAAGAGTTGCTGACTATGACAATAGCTTAGACAATCAATACAGTGCTTCTAGGAAGATGGTGAAGTGTTGGTTTGGCCCATATGTAGTAAAGGTCGTTCATGACAATGCCACATATTCATTGGCTGAATTGGATGGAACAAGCATGAAGATACCCATAGTTGGAAAAAAACTCAAGCTCTTCAAACGAAGAGAAAGTTCAACATATGAGCTAGAAGACTTGAATATAATTCAAGAGCATGAAGACATGGAAGAAGAAGAAGAGGCAGAAGATGAAGACACTGACATGGCAGAAGATACTTCTTCTGACACTGCAAATCCATAAGACTTTGGCACATACCAGAGGATGTGCATGTTAGGAGGGGGTGGATGTCGTGCCGCTACGTGCACACCGTATAAAGAAATCTAGAGTGTGGCTTCCTTTTAGATTTAGAGAGCCAATGCCATTTTAGACATTAGTGTTAGTATCCATGATTCAAAAATATTAGATTTTAGTCAATTTTTAATATTCTAGATATTATCTCTTGTAAAAAAATCTACAAAACTATAGACAACTTCTAGATTAAGATGACATGTAAAAGAAAGCATATAGCTTTCAGCTAATTTGAGAGGATTTTATGTAAAAAGAGAGATTAGCGAAATCGTACGATGCGCAGTCGCTATTTTCAAGCAGTGAACAACACTCCAAAAGTGAGGGATGAAGGAGTGATCTGGCAGGATTCTGGCTAGGTGTCCTGGTATGTATCCCCCCTTTTGGAGCCATTGGAAGGATTAGATTGGCGATCTGAGCAGCATAGAGGAAGGTATTATTTTATACACGTTTTTGTCTATTAGAGTTATATTTTCTCATAATGTTGAAAGAAACTGACAGGCTTCATCTCTGTTAGTATTCTTTTATATTTTTAAATTCTTTTTTTAAGTATTCTTCTACATCTTCAATCTCTTCGAACTCCTTCTCATCCGTCTAATCCTATCCTTGAATCTACCTTCACCCTACTGTCACTTATCTTCAAGAGCTTGGCTTGAAACCTTCAACCCTCCTCTTATCTCTACCATCTCTAGAGTCTAAGCTCTTGAACTCCCATACATTCTTCTCTTGCCAAACCCCTGTGGTGACCTTCAACTCTACACGTTGCGACACCGATGTATCACACTTGAAGGTATTTGGCTACTGTGTTGCATATGTTCATGTGCTAGATGAGCTATGGAAGAGGCTTGATCCAAAGGCTGAAAAATGTATTTTTATTGGATGCTCTTTAGAGCAGAAAGGGTATCATTGTTATAACCCTGTCACAGGTGAGTTCAGAGTGAGTAGGGACATTATTTTTTATGAGATGAGAAATTAGTATGCACTTATTGGTGATTTATTAGATGATAATGATCATGATAGCTATGTATAGAAAGAAAATCAAGAATCATGAAGTCTTAGTGGACCAAAAACATCATATGGTACTACACCTACAGTGAGCCCTTGGTCTGGGAGACTAAGGAGTGGCCCCACTTCTTCACATGTATCTATAAGGTTTGCATGCAAAGATAAAGGAAAAAAGAAAGTGTTGGATAGTAATGATGCATCTACTAGTCATTTGGGATTTGATGGAGATTCTAGTGGTTCAGAGAGTTGGGACGATGAGCTTGGTATCCCTTCAATCAAGACACCAGGTGTACAAAGAGCTCATAGTAATATAAAGGCTCCATTGAGTGATCCAGTGGTACGCAGGTCTAGCAAGGTTAGATACCCTGCTAAAATATTTGGCTTTGAAGGTTATGCAGGTCACCATTATGCTTATATGGTGAGACTAGTTGAGGATGTTGAGCCCACTTGTTTTGAGGATGTTGTTGGTCATGCTCATTGGGATGCAATAATGGATGAGGAGATGGCTACATTATTAGAAGCTAATAAGACTTGGGATTTGGTACCCTTGACTAAGGGTAAGAAAGATATTGGGTGTAATTGGGTTTACAAAGTTAAGCATAATGCAGATGGTTCAGTTATCAGGTATAAGGCTAGGCTGATTGTAAAAGGCTATGCTCAAACATATGGCATAGATTATGAAGAGACATTCAGTCCAGTTGCTAGGATGGCAACTGTTAGATGTGTGATTGCCTTGGAAATAGCCGAAGGTTGGAGTTTGCAGCAAATGGATGTTAATAATGCCTTCTTGCATGGTGAATTGAAAGAAGAAGTGTAGATGGAGCAGCCAGCAGGTTATGAGAATTTAGAGCATCCCACATATGTGTGCAAGTTAAAGAAGGCACTCTATGGGCTGAAGCAAGCACCAAGAGTATGGTCTGACAAGATTGGAGAGTATCTTATCAATATTGGATTTTGTATTTTTGATGCTGATCACTCACTTTATGTGAGAAGGGGAGATGCAGGTTTGGCTATCATAGTCATTTATGTGGATGATTTGATTATTACACGTGATAGTGACAATGGGATTGCTAAAGTTAAGGACTTCTTGAAGAAGAAGTTTGAGATGAAGGATTTGGGTGAGCGAAGATACTTTCTTAGTATTGAGGTGATCAAATGTGATGATGGTATATGGCTATCCCAAAGGCAATATGACTTGGATATGTTATCCAAGTATGGTATGACAACATGTAAGCCTCTTTCAGTACCATTGGAGCAAAATGTGAAGTTGAGTGTCGACGTTGGGGATGAGATAGAAGACCCTACTATATTCAGGAGGATAGTAGGGAGTTTGATTTACATGACTATCACAAGGCCAGACTTGAGCTATGTTGTTGGCCTTGTCAGTTAGTTTATGTACATGCTTAGAAAGCCTCATTTGGATGCAGTTAGATGTATATTGAGATATGTGAAGTCCACTTTACATTATGGAATTTTTTATGAGGTAGGTAAGGATGTATAGATCTTTGGATACATAGATGTAGATTGGGTTGGTAGCGACAGAAGATATACTAGTGGATTCATATTTTCCCTTGGTAGTGCAGCAGTTACATGGAGCAGAAAAAAGCAACCTATAGATACTTTATTGAGTACAGAGGCTGAGTATAGAGATGCTGCTATCACATCCTGTGAGGTGGTATGGCTGCAAAAGTTATTAGGTGATTTGGATATGCACAGAGATGGTCCAATTGTCATTCATTGTGACAACTTGAGCAGCATACAGTTAGCTAGGAATCCAGTGTTCCATGCTAGGACAAAACACATTGAGATGCAATACCACTTTGTGAAAGAGAAGGTACTTGCAAAAGAGATTGACTTGGTATATGTGAGTACACAGGATCGGATAGCTGACATTTTCACAAAGGCATTGGGTGCAGAGAAGCTTCAAAAGTTTCGAAGCTTACTTGGAGTTGAAAAGATAGAGTTGATCTTGAGGGAAAGTGTTGAGATGGCAAGCTCAACATGTGCAGACATTGATGATGGACTGCCTAGCTAGATGGGTCCGCACCTCTACACTTAGCACATTGGCAATCATTATGATACTCACATGGCCACTAACTTATCACTTATTATATTTAGTTTGTTACACCTACCTACAAGTGGCAAAGATATAGCGCCAGTCGATTAGTATAGTCTGTTATGCACTATTTGACTTAGTAGGCTACTCTCCTTTATGTTGTATCTTATCTATACTTTGTGTAATTTGTATAGTGTGTGAAAGAAGAAGAAGAAATCAACAAGAAAACTTTTTGGCTTACATCTCTCTTCTTATGTTCTTGAGTGAGCTTCCTCTTGTGTATACAGTGTGTGTTTGGTGCAGCAACTCAAGCAAGTCCCCCCACCACACGATTCTTGACAGCTTTGGCTCTAGCCTTTTCCCCTTGCTCAAGGACTTTTTGGACATTATTAGTTTCTCTTGTGGAGTAGCAGCAACTTCAAGTGGTTGCTCTTTTGGAATTTTGGACTCAAGTGTCATAGGAACTAGCTTGTCAGTCACTAACTTATTTGGTGTTGTCTCTTCAAGTATCTTGGTCCATGACCGAGATCTGTGTGTGGGTATCTTTTGCTTTCTCTAGGATTTGGATGGGACTTGGTATGTAGTCATGGGAGGTGGCTTTGCGGGTGGTTTTGGTAACCAATTCCAACAATTTCCTACATAAAACCCTTGAGTATAGAGCAACACTTTGGGCATCCCTCGTGGCCTCGTGCTAGCTCTCCATCAATGCTTTCGATTACTTACACTAAATCTATTTCTCCTTCTAGATGAAAGGGAGCCACGAATTGAAGGTTGGACTTGAGAGCTATGGCGGGAGAGCAAGAGCAAGAAAGGGAGAGACTAGAAATGGGAACTCCAACAGTCACAATGTGTGACTGGGCCTTCCTTTATTCAAACTGTCACTAAAAGAATAAAGAATAAAGTGACGGTGATGGGCACCTGCCACCTGTAGTGTGCAGTGGCAGTGACTGTTAGCGTAGTAATACACAGGTGGCTAGGCAGAGGTGCCTTTATCCCCAATGACCTCCCACTTAAAGGAAAATCTGCCCTAGTGAGGAGTGAAAAGAAAAAAAGGATAGTACAACATGTACACATGTACAATAGGATGACAAAAGACGTCATCTCATCCCACGCCCATCAACCTCTTGAGGAACGAAAAGCGCTCTGTAGAGAGGCTTTTTGTGAGCAGATCTGCAGGATTTTAGTCAATCAACATCTTGACAAGGTCAATAGAACGACCCCGCGTATGAAGTGATACCTCACCTCAATGTGTTTCGTCTTCACATGGAAGACTGGATTCTTGGCTAGTTGAATAGCACTCATAGAATCTGAATGCAGTGTAGGGATAGCATCAATACTAAGGTCAGCAACCAAACGACCCAACCAAATGGCCTCCTTGCAAGCCTCAGTGGCTACAACATACTCAGCCTCTGTAGTAGAAAGGGCCGTGCATTTTTGCACCCTAGACATCCAAGAAACAACACCTCCAGCATATGTGAATACATAGCCGGAAGTGGACTTCCTACTATCTGCATGTCCTGCATAATCAGAGTCACTGTACCCCGCAAGTTAAGATGTTGTAATCTAGAACCTTCGTCTATGAGGGTGTCAATGATGAGCTCTCGCTTGCCAGCTAGTTTGATATGTAGGAGGGATTAGCTCTTCATCTTCTAGGTCAGTGTTTGTGGCTTGGACCTTTTGTATATTAGGCATGGTAGACCTAGTTAGGGTACTACATGAAACCTTGCATATTGGACAGTCATGATACATGTGAGTGATGTTGCGCTCAATGCATCTAAGGTAAGCCTTTGGAAATTTATGTAGCACAATCCGATCTGCTAGCTTTGTCCTAGGCTCTTGTGTTGCTAGCTCTAGCAACATGTGAATGGATAGATAGATGGGAATATTCACTCAGTTGTGTTGAGTCATCAAATTTTATGACTTTGAGACCTAAGGTTGAGTCCACTATGAGGCACCTCAATAGAGTGTAAGACTCTTAATAGCCAGATGACAAACTCTTCAACTCTTCTTGCAATGTTCTTGTGTTGTTCTTGGCGTGGGTATTCTTGTTCAACTCTCTAGGCTTGTCAGTTCTTCTTGGATTTTGCAACTTTGTTGCTTGAAGTTTCTATCTGTCAAATTTGTCTCTCATTGGTGGTCAATTGGTCTTGTGATCTGCACTAAGTGCAAGTGGTGAAATTATGGGTGCAGTGGTTAGCTTCTCCTCTCAATTAATGCAGTCTTGGCACTTTCTTGAATGTGGTTCAAAATGATTCAAAGGGGGCTTAGGACTTATGGTAGCTTGGTCGATAATATTTTACTCATCCAGCCCTTGTAATGGAGCACATGATGACGGTGGCTTGGTTGGACGATGTTGCACGAGATTTGCGCAGGGGATTCATAAAAGTCGCTCGCCACATGGACGCTTTGAGATGGGAGAACTCAACATAAAATAATTAACCAGAAGAGTTTAGTTTCAAGTCAAATGAGAAAAAAAATTCTTGAATTAAGATATAGGCAAGATACTCAAAAGACTTTTAGATTTGATCGCAAGAGTTTTGGGAAAGCCAAAGTCAAAATCTCAAACTGAGAGAGAAGAGAAGACTGTGGAATGTTGTGATTTGTGGAAAGATCTTCAAGGAAGGTGAGGAGCATCAAGCTCGACTTGGAAGCCACTTCATGGAATTTGTTGACGGTCTACAAAAGTAGGCGATAAGCTTTAAGCTCAATTCAAGCCAATCTTCATAGCGACTCATGATGATGGAAACTTTGATGTAGGCGAGCGGCTTAAAGCTTGTCCTCAAACATTCTCTCCAAAATTCGATGACAGTCTTCGAAGAAGGCAATAGATTCAAGCTCAACCTCTAGCCTTACACACACTTGTGATGATGATGGTCCTAAGCCTCTCATTGACAACACCTAGAAACAATGCCTACTATTGCAAAATTTTTAGTAAAATTATAAAAATTTGGCACATTGTTACCAACTTTTTACATTAATTTAATGTAGATGCGGTGCTCATTGTTGTTGTTTTTGGAGGCCGTGTCTCTGCAGTCTGGTCAGGAGATGTCTGTACAAGAAAGTCCTTGTATGAGAGAAAGGTAGTGCTATAGATGAAATCTAATAGGTTTCCTTGGTGAATCCACAATGGAAAAGCAACTATTTTGTAACCCAATTCTTCTAGCTCCATGGGAATTAAGATAAAGGTTTTTCGCCACTCTCCAACATAGCCATAGTTATTAAACTCTCACATATTTGCCATCTTGGGTATGCCCACAACTACATTACAAAAAAACCCTCACCTTTTATTTTCAACAAATAGCATCAAACAAAAACTTCTTTACCCCAAAATCATTGAGCTAGTCTTAAAATACACTACAAGTCCAATAAGGTCTTCATTATCAATGCGACATGTACTAGAGGGCCTATGTGTTTCTAGCATGACGAGCATGACTCTATTCTCTGGGAGATCTAATAGAGGCCGTCTTTCTCTTAAGTTATGGCTAAAAGCGTGAAGGAGAGGAGAAGATTAGTGAGTATGAATAGACATGTCTTGCATGTTGATGGGCTCTCTGTGTGTGATCCTGGAACCAAACTGATTGAGTTAGGAGGATGTCTACCATGGCTATGAGCCAGGAGGGAAGTCCTAGGGGTATCAAGAATTGTGTGACGGGGCGATTTGCTTGAGCTGCTGCGCCAAACACACATTGTATACACAAGAGGAAGCTCACTCAAGAACACAAGGAGAGAGATGGAGGCCAAAACGTTTTCTTGTTGATTTTTTCTTCTTCTTCCACACACTATACAATACACACAAAGTATAGATAAGATACAACGTAAAAGAAAGTGGCCTTCTAAGTCAAATAGTGCATAACCGACTACACTAGTTGACTAGTGTTATATCTTTGCCAGCTGTAGGTAGGTGTAAAAAACTAAATATAATATGTGATAAGTTAGTGGCCATGTGAGTATCATAATGACCACCAACGTGCTAAGTGTAGACATGCGGACCCATCTAGCCAAGCGGTCCATCATCAATGTCTGCACACATGTTGAGCTTGCCATCTTAACACTCCCCCTCAAGCTCAACTCTATCTCTGCAACTCCAAGTAAGCTTCGAAACTTTCGAAGCTTCTTTGCATCCAATGCCTTTGTGAAAATGTCAGCTATCTGATTGTGTGTGCTGACATATACTAAGTCAATCTCTCCTACAAGTACCTTCTCTCTCACAAAGTGGTAGTGCACCTCAATGTGTTTTGTCCTAGCATGGAACACTGGATTCCTAGCTAGCTGTATGCTACTCATGTTGTCACAATGAATGACAATTGGACCATCTCCTTGCACGTTCAAATCACCTAATAACTTTTGCAGCCATACCACCTCACATGCTGTCATAGCACCACCTCTATACTCAGTCTCTGTACTCGATAGAGCAACTATAGGTTGCTTTTTGCTACTCCATGTAGCTGCTGCACTACCAAGGGAAAAAATGAATCCACTTGTAGATCTTATTGTTGAGATATCGAGCTCCACTCATGATATTCCAGGGTGACCGTTGTGCATTTATGTCACTGACTTGTTAGCAGATGTGGTTGGTACACCGCCCATGAATAATAACTAGATGATAGCTATCCTTATCTACTCTAGTTTGTGGCTCAGTTAGTATGCCACCTTAGTTAGTTGAGTTTGGTTTGAGACCCACATATAGGGTTCTTCTATTTCTTTTGTACTTGATTTCTTTTGGCTTACACAACTAAGAAGAGGAAAACTGTTTTCAACCTCCACCTGTGTGTGTATTCCCCCATTGTGCAAGGAAGAAAGCTACAAGTGAGACTCCTTCCTTCTCTCCCACAATCTTGACATGGTATCAGAGCCTGGTTCGTGGTAAGGAGCTTAAGAAAGCAAACCAATTTTGCGGCGTTCTGGTAAGAGGACCAGTGTTGCTTTCATTTTTCAAGTTTGGGAGCAAGTCTCTGCAGGTAGCACAGCCGAAAAGTGCAAGAGTGCAGTGTCTCAGATTGAGACGCCCTTCGCAGTGTAGCCTTGTTTTTTTGATTCGAGGCCATTTCGGGTCCTGTTTTGGAGGCGGAAGTTTTCCGCATGCACTCAGGAAAAGGCCCTGTTTTTGCTGTGCGACCACTGTTCTACAGGTCGGTGAAAAGTTACCATAAAAATTTCATCGTATGCTTGTGCGCAGAGACATTGGGAGTTACTGAATTATCCTTGTTGCCTGTTGATGCAAAATCGTCACTAGGAAGTGATTGTGTGGTCAAAGACCACTTTTGTCAGTTTTGCAGATTTGCCCTTGTGAGGTTGAAGTTGTGCTTTTTGCAGTGATAGAATTTTTTGCAGTTTTTTGTAATGGCGTCTGATTCTCTTTCACAGATTGTCACTGAAAAGCTTGACAAGAACAATTTCCAAGCATGGAAGTTTAGAATGACAAATTTCCTTATGGGAAAAGGATATTGGGAATTTGTTGCAGGAAATGAAGAAGAACCAGTTCTTCCTGATGTTCCCAATCAACAACAAATGCACACATTTAAAGGATGGCATGAGAGAGCCAGAAAAGTTATGTACTGGCTATCTATCAGTATTTCAGACTCTATGATTGTGCATATTCAGGATGCAAGTACACCAAAGGAGGCATGGGATACTCTGTCAAAAATGTATAGCACAAATATGCAAGCCAGGAAAATGCAGCTCAAGCAAGAGTTGCACAATGCGCAAAGAGAAAGAGTGAGCATCAATGACTACCACATGAAGGTGAAGAAGATTGTAGATGCACTTGCTTCCATTGGGTCGCCAGTGGAAGATGATGATTTAGTTTCTATGACCTTGAATGGTCTAGGAAAGGATTATGCACAGTTTCTAACATCGATTTCCATGCGTGAAAGATTTCCTGATTTTGAGGAGTTGATTGCTCTTCTAATTTCTGAGGAGCAGAGAAATGGTGGTGCATCTTCTTCAGGAGGAACTTCAAAAGAAGCTGTCTTCTACTCAAATGTTGGAAGAGGTAGAGGCAAAGGTAGAGGAGGCCGATGTGGAGGCCGTGGTAGAAATCAGAATATGCAGCAAACTCATGAAAACCAGTCCTATGGAGGAGAACGTGGTAACTCTAGAGGCAGGGGGAGCCAAGGAGGTCGTGGTGGGATGGCAAAGAGGGCAAAATGCAAACAGCAATGTTGAATGCTACTACTGTGGTAAAATGGGTCATATGGCTAAAGACTGCTATAAAAAGCAGAATGACATCATGAATGGAAAATTGCATCAAGGGAATTATGCATCTTCTAGTAGACAGGGTGATGACAGAAATGAGCATTTGTTTATGGTACAGCACATGACCAATTCTGTGACAAGTGCAGAAGAAAGCAACGATGTGTGAGATGTTGACTTAGGTGCATCAAACCACATGACAGGTCATGCAGAATGGATGCAGGATGCAAGGAAAATGGAAAAACTAGGATTTGTGGAGACTGGTGATGATACTGCACATCCTATTGTGCAGATTGGAAAAATTCCTTTGTCTATGCAGGATGGAAAAAAAAAAACCTGTCGGATGTATTTCATGTCCCGAATATCACCAAGAACCTGGTTTCTGTTGGTCAAATGGTTGAGCAGGGCTTGCAGGTCAGATTTAATTCTCATGGATGCTTTGTTGAGGATATGAAAAATAAAGGTCGCTTGATAGCAAAAGGAAAGAAGAAAGAAAGAATGTTTACATTGGAAGCACACATGCCTGAATTGAGTGCAGCAATGTTTGCACATAGAACCGGTGTAGTTGCAGATATTGATATCTGGCATAAACGCATCGGTCATGTTAATGTACAGCGACTTAAATCAATGCAAGCCCAAAATATTGTTGCAGGATTGCCTAAATTCAAGGTTGCAGAAATGCATAAGGTATGTGAAGCCTGTCAATTTGGAAAACAGGCAAGGAAACCATTTCCTAGACATGTTCAAGAGAGTAAGAAGCCATTGGAATTAATCCACTCTGATGTGTGGACTACTAAAACTGCATCTATTGAAGGCTGTCATTATTTTGTCACTTTTATTGATGACTATAGCAAAAAAGTTTGGGTGTATTTTATGAAAAAGAAAAGTGAAGTGTTTGGGCATTTCAAAACTCTTAAAGCTATAGTTGAAAAAGAAACAGGCCTGCAAATAAAATGCCTAAGGTCAAATGGAGGGGGAGAGTACCTCTCAAATGAGTTTGCAAGGTTCCTACAGGAGCATGGCATAAAGTAGCAATATTCATGCAATCATACCCCACAACAAAATGGAATTGCAGAAAGGAAAAATAGGCATATTGGAGAGGTATCTCGTGCCATGCTCAACAAAAAGGACTTGCCAGATTTTTACTGGGCTGAAGCAGTTGCTACAACAGTCTACATAATGAACAGAACTTCCACTGCAGCAATACATGGGATGACTCCAGAGGAGAGGTATACTGGTAGGAAACCAGATATTTCTCATTTGAAGATTTTTGGATGCATTGCCTATGTTCATGTGCCAGATGAGTTGAGATCCAAGTTGGATCCAAAAGCTGAGAAGTGCATCTTTATTGGTTACTCTCTACAAAACAGAAAGGATATAGATGCTATAACCCTTCTATTCGTAAGTTTACAGTGAGCAAAGATGTTGTTTTTTATGAGATAAGTAGCTGGTATAAACCAGTAAATATGATTGATGATGTACATGCACAAAATTGTAATGCTGCATAGAATTCACAGCAGCAGTCACAAAATATTAGTGGACCTAGAGTGTCCTCTAGCAGTGGTTCACATTCTTCGCCATGGATAGGTAGATTGAGATCAGGAGAATGTCCTCAAAGCAATGCAGATAGTGGTATGCAGGTTTCACGAAAAGGAAAAGAGAAGGTAGATCAGCCCATGTTTGATGTGAATGCAGGTCAGTCTTTTGTGGATGGTGAATCCAATGGCCCAGAACAGAGCATTGATGATGAGTTGGGTATTCCTTCTATTGTTACACCTAGAGTAAGGAAGATCAGGGATGTTTTGAGAGCACCTGGGAGTGAACCTACTTTGCGCAGGTCTACCAGAGCTAGGTATCCTGTGGATAGGCTGAAATATGATGGATTTACAGCCATTCACTATGCCTATACGGTCAAAGTGATACAGGAACCAGAACCCACTTCTTTTGAGTAAGCCATGGGAAAAGAAAAATGGGAGAAATCCATAGATGAAGAAATGGATGCCTTGGAAGCAAATGCTACATGGGAATTGGTACCTTTGCCTAAAGATAAGAATGCAATTGGTTGTAAGTGGGTTTATAAGGTGAAACACAATGCAGATGGTTGTGTGAATAGATACAAGGCTATGAAGAAACATTCAGTCCGGTTACAAGGATGGCAACCGTAAGAGCAGTCATTGTTATGGCTGCATCAAAGGATGGTCTTTACATCAGATGGATGGAAAGAATGCCTTCTTGCATGGTGATTTGCAAGAAGAGGTCTATATGGAGCAGCCACCAGGTTATGTGCATGTTGTTCATCCTGAGTTTGTTTGTAGGTTGAAGAAAGCCTTGTATGGCTTGAAGCAAGCACCTAAAGCATGGTCTGACAAGATAGGACAGTATCTTGTCACTATTGGCTTTTAGATTTCCAAGGCAGATTTCTCACTTTATGTGAGAAAAATAGAGAAATGTATTTTGCTACTTGTCATTTATGTTGATGATTTGATTATGACAGGTGATAGTGATGAAGATATCCTTCATGTGAAAATGCTATTGAAGCAGAAGTTTGAGATGAAGGATTTAGGAGAGCTGCGTTATTTCTTGGGCATTGAGGTGATTAGATTACCAAGTGGGATATGGCTCTTGCAGAGACAGCATGGGTTGGACATGCTGTCCAAATATGGGATGACAGGCTATAAGCCTATTTTGGTTCCTTTGGAGCAGAATGTGAAGCTGAGCGCAGATGTAGGTGAGCTTCTTGAAGACCCTACTATGTATAGATACATAGTAGGAAGTTTGATTTATATGACTATTACCAGGCCATATTTGAGCTATGCTGTTGGATTGGTAAGTCAATTTATGCAGGCTCCAAGGAAACTGCATTTGGATGCGGCTAGACGCATACTCAGGTATGTGAAGTCCACATTGCAGTATGGACTATTTTATGAGACTGGGGTTCAGATACAGTTGCATGGATACACTGATGCTCATTGGGATGGTAGTATTTTTTATAGACGATCTACCAGTGGATATGTGTTCTCTTTTGGGAGTGCTGCAGTCACTTGGAGCAGCAAGAAACAGCCTACAATTGCCTTGTTGAGCACAGAGGCTGAGTACAGGGCTACAGCAATGGCTGCATGTGAGGTAGCTTGGTTGCATAAGCTACTTTATGATATGCATCAGCCTACAGATGGGCCAGTTGTCATTTATTGTGACAACATAAGCAGTTGGCAAATAACCCAGTCTATCATGCTAGAACAAAGCACATTGAGGTGCATTATCACTATGTGCGGGAGAGGGTTTTACTAGGTCTTATTGATCTAGTTTATGTCAGTACAGAGGATCAGGTAGTTGGCATATTCACGAAGGCATTGGGCGTAGAGAAGCTGCGCAAGTTCAGAGACCTGCTTGGTGTGCAGGAATTGGGGTTGAGCTCAAGGGGGAGTGTTGAGATATCGAGCTCCACTCGTGATATGCCAGGGTGACCGTTGTGCATTTATGTCACCGACTTGTTAGCTGCAGATGCGGTTTGTACACCGCCTATGAATAATAGCTAGATGACAGCTATCCTTATCTACTCTAGTTCGTGGCTCAGTTAGTATGCCACCTTAGTTAGTTGAGTTTGATTTGAGACCCACATATAGGGTTCTTCTATTTCTTTTGTACTAGAGTTCTTTTGGCTTACACAACTAAGAAGAGGAAAACTATTTTCAGCCTCCACCTGTGTGTGTATTCCCCCATTGTGCAAGCAAGAAAGCTATAAGTGAGACTCCTTCCTTCTCTCCCACAATCTTGACACTTATGTCTGACATGCTACTAGCCCAATCTGCATCTATGTATCCAAAGACCTATACGTCCTTACCTGCCTCATAAAGAAGTCCATGATGTAAAGTAGATTTCACATATCTCAATATATGTCTAACTGCATCCAAATGAGCCTTTCTAGGCATCTGCATAAATTGACTGACAAGGCCAACAACATAGCTCAAGTTTGGCCTTGTGATAATCATGTAAATCAAACTCCCTACTATCCTCCTGAACATAGTAGGGTCTTCTATCTCATCCCCAACGTCAGCACTCAACTTCACATTTTGCTCCAATGGTACTGAAAGAGGCTTACATGCTATCATACCATACTTGGATAACCTATCTAAGCCATACTGCCTTTGGGATAGCCATATACCATCATCACATTTGATCACCTCAATACCAAGAAAGTATCTCAGCTCACTCAAATCTTTCATCTCAAACTTCTTCTTCAAGAAGTCCTTAACTTCAACAATCCCATTGTCACTGTCACCTATAATAATCAAGTCATCCACATAGATGACTATGATAACCAAACCTGCATCTCCCTTTCTCACATAAAGTGAGTGATTAGCATTAGAAATACAAAATCCAATATTGGCAAGATACTCTCCAATCTTGTTAGACCATGCTCTAGGTGCTTGCTTCAGTCCATAGTGCACCTTTTTTAACCAACGCACATATGTGGGATGCTCTAAATCCTCATAACCTGCTGGCTGCTCTATATACCCAAGTCTTATTGGCTTCTAATGCAGTTATCTCCTCATCCATTGTTGCATCCCAATGAGTATGGCCAAAAACATCCTTAAAACAAGTGGGCTCAACATCCTCAACTAGTTTCACCATATAAGCATAATGGTGAGTTGCATAACCTTCAAAACCAAATCTTTTAACAGGGTATCTGACCCTGCTAGATTTGCGTACCACCAAATCACTCAATGGAGCCTTTACATTACTATAAGCTCTCTATACACCTGGTGTCTTGATTGAAGGAATACCAAGCTCATCATCCAAACTCTCTACTAGAATCTCCATCAAATCCCAAATGACTGGTAGATGCATCATTACCATCTAGCAATTTCTTCTTTCCTTTGTCCTTCCCTGCAACACTTATAGATCCACCTGAAGATGTGGGGCTACTCCTTAGTCTCCCAGACTAAGGGCTCACTATAAGTATAGTACCAAATGATGTTTTTGGTCCACTAAGACTCTGTGATTCTTGTTTTTCTTTCTACACATAGCTATCCTCATCATTATCATCATCTGATACATCACCATCAGGTGCATACCAGCTGCCCATCTCATCAAAGATAACATCCCTGCTCACTCTGAACTCGCCTGTGATAGGGTTATAATAGCGATACCCTTTCTGCTCTAAACAATATCCAATAAAAATATATATTTTTTCCTTTGGATCAAGCTTTTTCCGTAGCTCATCTGGCACATGAACATATGTAACACATCCAAATACCTTCAAGTGTGATACATCGGGCTTCTTTCCAGTAAAGCATTCTTCAGGAGTCTTTTCATGAACTACAACTATGGGGATTCTGTTCATAATATAGACAGCAATATGGACAACTTTATACCAAAAATGTTTTGGCATATTCTTTTCAGACATTAATGCCCGTGTAACTTTTGCAATATGCCTATTTTTTCTTTTTGCAACCCCATTTTGCTGTGGGGTGTACCTGCAAGTAAATTGCTGTTTATTCCATGAGTTCTCACGAAGCCACTAAACTCATTAAAGAGGTACTCTCCCTTCCATCTGATCTCAATCACTTCACTTTTAAGCCTGTTTATGTTTCAACAGCTGCCTTAAAAGATTTGAAGTACTCAAACACATCACTCTTTTCCTTCATGAAGTATACCCATAACTTCCTTGAATAGTCATCAATAAATGTGACAAAGTATTTGCTGCCACGAAGAGATACATTCTATGTAGGCCCCCACACATTTGTATGCACTACATCAAGTATTTTTCTACTCACTTCTCTGTCATGCGAGAAGGGTTGTCTTGCATGCTTACCAAACTGGTATGCTTCATAGACTTTATGAAATTATACAACTCTAAATGAAGGGAACCCTGTAACTAATCCTCTGGACTGCATTAATTTCATCCTTTGCACATTTGCATGTCGAATACATTTAGGCCATATTTCAATATCTGTAACTACTCATTTTCCTTTAGCATACATAGCAGCATCCATTGATGAAATTCCAGCATCTAAAATGAACATGTAGCCAACTCTACTTCCTTTTGCGACCAATCTGCATTTATCATTAAAGTCTTCTACAAAACAACATTTTTCATTGAATCGGATCTGCAACCCCTGCTCTACCATTTGGCCAATAGACACTAGATTCTTTGTGATTGATGGCACATGTAATACATCTGTCAGACTGTTTGTCTGGCCATCATACAAGGACAAGGGAACCTTTCCAATGTGTGAAATTGGGTGGCATGAATCATCACCCATCTGTACATAACCTCGATTTTGTAAGTCCTGCATCTCTCCAAACCATTCAACATGACTGGTCATATGATTAGATGCACTTGAATCGACATACCATACATCATCATATGTCCCCTTTCCTATAAGTACATTCATCATATGTTGCATAACAAAAAGATGCTCATTTTTATCTTTATTTTTTCGTGAAGACGATGCATAGTTTTCTTGCTGCAATTTACCACTGTGAATACCATCCTTCTTAGCATAGCAATGGCCTGCAATATGGCCTATTTTGCCACAATAATGGCAAAAAATAGCAGAATTTCCAGAACCTCTATTATGCCATCCACCTCTTCCTCTAGAGCTCCCCCTGCCTCTAAGGTTTCCTCGGTCTCCTGAAACTTGCATTTCATCAAATTGCTTATTGAACCTGTTTTGCTGGTTATCGGCAGTACGTCCCATAACACGGCCTCTTGAAGAGGATCTACCACGTTCCCTTCTTGAAATTGAGTAAAATGCTTGAACTTGTTCACCATTTTTTTCAAATGAGTCACCATGGATATTGATCTCTTCAGTAATCATGAGAGAGATCAACTCATTAAAATCTGAAAATGGCTTTCGTATATATACTAAAGTAAAAAATGATTTCCATGCCTTCTCATTATTAAGGCCACTCAAAGTAGATGAAATCAATTCATCATCATCAGGCATTGCATCAATTGCTGCTAAAGCATTTGCAATGCTCCTCACCTTCAACACATACTCACTGACAGACATTTTTCCTTTCTTCAAGGCATTCAACTCTTGCTTGAGTTGAATCTCTCGTGCCATTGTATTTACTGAAAACATGTTCTCAAAAATTTTCCAAGCTGCATGTGAAGTTTTTACATTCCTAATATGTCCCAACATCATATTATCAATGACAGAGCAGATAATCAGTACATCACCTTTTTGTCTTTTGCATTCCATTCTTTTCATGCTTTTAATTCATTTGCAGTCGGAGGAATACAGCTTCCTTCTTACCTATTTTTTGCTTGCTCGAACCTTCCTTCTTCTCCTTCACTTTAGTCTTCAAAATCAGCCTCTCTCAGTGGCGCTGCTCTGATACCATGTCAGTAATCGCGTGATGGGGGGATTTTCTTGACCTGCTATGCCAAACACACACTGTATACACAAGGGGAAGCTCTCTCAAAAACACAAGGAGAGAGATGGAGACCAAAACGTTTTCTTGCTGAGTTTTTCTTCTTCTTCCACACACTATACAATATACACAAAGTATAGATAAGATACAACATAAAGGAAAGTGTCCTTCAAAGTCAAACAGTGCGTAACCGACTACACAAATCGACTGGCACTGGATCAGTTTGGGAATCTCCCAGTTCCCATTTTTTGAATACTAAAAAGATAGCACCCAGGTAACATGCCCGTAAGTTTTTCAAACCATATGATATGACCTATCATTGGAAAGCGCTTGAAAAATGGAATCTATTGATCTATAGAGCACTCGATTTGGAGTTACAGTGTTCAAGTTATGACAAATCAAAAGATTTGACCACGTGTCCCAAACTTATGGGAAATTCCCATATTTCCCAATATGGTAGAATGCCCTTTTAATGTAATCCTCCCCATCACTTCTAGAGAGCTTTCTTCCTCCTCATTATAAGACTCACCCTCTATTGTAGATGACTAATCCTCACTGGAACTCCATTCATCAGCGGTAGTCTCTAACACAAGATCCTCCTGTCGACCCTCCTTGATGTTGTAGATAGGTCTTCCATTTTTTCTGCAGCCCCTTCTGTGGCCTTAGCTCTAAAGCCCCTATCTCCCAATCTTGTTTGACTTTCATTCCCATTAGCCATGGTCGCCCGAGAATGAGTGGATAGCCGTCCCCCTTCACTGGCATCACATACATGTCAAGCTCTAATTGCACTCCACACACCTTTACCTTGACTTTCTTTATAACTCCCAAACAATTTACTACTACATTGTTAGCCATTTTGGCCCCAAATTTAGTAGTTTTATTTACCTCTAATCCCAAACGATGCATTAACTTTTCCATCATGACATAAATCTCTACATCTCCATCCATATATATCTTTGATACTCTCTATCCATTGATTTTGGCTTCCACTAGAGGCACAATATGTTTTGTCTATATAGCTTGGATTGCATTCACGTGTCTATTCTTCATGGGTGTAATGTTTACCATCTTTGACCATTGTCGCTGTAGTGTTTGAGATAGATGTAGTAATTGTGGCCATGTTTAGCCCTTGATTCCTCACATCAACAAAAGTAAATCATAAGCTCTAGTGACTTTACCAAGGGAAAAATCATCTAGCTCAATACGTCGACGTGAGCGAGCCCTCCTCTTTTTATTGCCATGTCTTCTTCAATATTTTTAACCTCCTCTGGTGGTTTAGGATTGATCCTCTTAATTATATGGGCTTGCTTCACCAGTATTGCTTCAAAATTTGCTACTTTGGTCTTCCATTTGACATCACTCTCATCCAAACTGATCATTCTGACGTCACGATTCTCTGGCAGTTGGACAGGTAAGGGCAACACCTTTGCAAGTGGTCAAGGATGCTAGAAAACTTGAACCGGCAGTGGAGGCCATGGATTCAGTGAAACAAGCCTCTTCCTAGGTGGTATCACTTGTTTTTCCCTCCTTCTTTGTTGAAACCCATTTCCTGGCATACGCCTCGGATGAGGAAAAAAGTACATACCATGGCCAGTCTCCCTATAATTATAGCAAACATACTCTCTTTCTTATCTCCTTGGACCTCAATTGCCTTCATTTGCGAGGGGAGGGGGCCGTTGTCATGATGTTATATGGACACAGTGTGAAAAAGCATGGAATGCATCATCATCCGACTTCTTTATTGATCTAGAGATTCAATGTGATCTGAGTCATTAGTACTAGTGTGAGTTGCATGGATTATTAAAAAATACTACATTTTTGGATAATTTTAGCCTATTTTTATCTTATTTATTGTAAAAAATTTGAAAAAGTTAAAAAAGCTTCTAGATTAGGATGGCATGCAAAAAAGCAAGTTGCTTTTTCAGCCATGATGGGATTTTCATAAAAAAGACAGATTGACAAAATCACGTGTGTCGGGATTGCTGTTGACAGGCTGAAAACTGCACTTTGGACTAGAAGAGGGAGAAGAAGTGATCTGGGAGATCCGTGTTTAGGTGTCTAGGGGTTTTAACCCCCTTGTGGAGCCAATGGAGCCATCAGATTTGGCAGCAGAGAAGGAGCTGTTATTTCTAATCTAGGTTTTTATTCTACGAGGGAGCTCCAAGAGATCTAATACCTGGAGAGTGCTTCTGAGTAGTGCCAGACAAAGGATTTTAGGTTTTGTCAATACATATTGATTTGATTCATTGTGCTTTGTCATTATTGTGTTTACCTCTTGTGTATTCTTTATCTTCTCTTCCATCTCCTATGTCTACTTCCTTTTACCTCTGATCCCTGGTGGATTCGATCTTTCGATAAAAACCCCTCTGATATTGGTGAACTCGACGTGAAAGGTCGTGAGAAAAAGGAAAGACAAGATGGGAGAACCTTTGAACACAATCTCCAGTGATGTTTTGCAATAGTTGGTGTAAAATATGAATATGCTTATGCATGTACAACAACAACAATAGGTGATGCAAGCTTTTGCTCAAACAGAAAGTGTTGTGATGAATGCTTTGCAAGCAGTTGAGCATGAGGTGAAGTTATTCAATAGCAGGAATGTATCTACATATGTACATACATATGCTCAGAAGATGAAATTCTTTGGGGTGGCTCAACCTACATGGAGTTGGTATTTTTTACGTGTTAATATATATGAATTGAAAGCGTGAATCACTGAATTATACATATAGGATGCTGACTGGGTAGCTTTCAAGAAGACACTCAAGGAAGAATTTTACAGTAGAGACAAAACCATCACCTCCACCATCTTGTACCCTCATTCTGATGCTATCATTACTCTGCTAGAAAAGTAAACTGGCCTCATTAGGCCACTTTTAGCATTCTTTTGTATTAGTGTTGCCCCTAGAGCATCTTCCCCAAAACTCGAGTTGACAAAAAACTCTTGATTCCAGCAAGGCTGTAAAATTATGGGAAGGGTGCTGAGAGCCTTCTTCACCTTGTAAAAGCACCTTTTGCTTTCGTCGCTCCACAGGAGCTCCTCACAGTGGGTCAATTGTTGCAATGGAAACACTAATTGGGAGAGGAGATGAATGAATTGCCCCATATATTGCACCTTCTAAATGAAAGAGGTTAGTTGCTTCACAGAAGATGGTGATGGCATTGCCAATAGGCCTTAATTTTATTTGGATCCGCTTCAATGTCCCTCTCACTTATGACATGCCCTAACAAATTCACACTATTTTTTCCAATATGACACTTCTCATGGTTTAGTTGCCCCCCATTTGTGCAAGGCAGTTGAAACCTTCATCCATCTTCCCTAGATGTAGAGCCTTAGAACTATAAATTCAAAAATCATCAATAAAGACCCTGATGGATTTCCCAAATTATGACTTGAAGAAATAAGTCATGAATCGATGGAAGGTAGTTGGGGCATTTGTTAATCCAAATGGCATTACTTTGTAAGCAAAACACCCCTAAGGCATGATGAAGGTGGTCTTCTCTTTAGCTATTTGGACACCCCCAAGGAGTGATGAAGGTGCTCTTCTATTGATCCTCCTCAGCTATTCGAATCTAGAAATAACCTGAATACCTGTCACAAACAGTGTATTTCTCCTGCCCGGCCACCTCGTTGAGTATTTCGTCCTGAAAGGAAAGAGAAAAGTGATCTCTCTTTGTTGCAGCATTTAGCATCATGTAGTCCACACAAATCCACCATTTTTCGTTCCTCTTGGGTGTCACTACTATAGGTGAAACCCACACTGAGTCCCCAACTGGATAGATGAAACATGCCTTCAAAAGTTACTGCACCTCAATGAGTAGAGCGTTTTGTTGAACTACTCCCAACCATCATAGTCGCTGCACCACTGGCCTTGCTCCATCTTTTAGATTAATGTGATATTGTACTACTATCACACCTGTGATGTATTCATAATTAGAAAAATAAAAAGTACAAAGTATTTTATCACCACTTCTATGTAGACTGCCTCCTCCTCAGCTGATAGATCCTTAGCCAACATTTTTTCTAACCCCTCCTTCTTGACCTTTGGAAGCTGCTGCGGAATTTCACTACTAGAAGGCCCTTTTAATGTAATCCCCATCACTTCTAAAGAGATTTCTTCCTCCTCATTAGAAGACTCACCCTCTGTCAGAGATGACCAATCCTCGTTGGAACTCTATTCATCAGCGGTGGTCTCTAATACAAGATCCTCCTGTCAGCTCTCCTTCATGTTGTAGATAGTGCTCTTTCATTTTTTTTGCAGCCCCTTATATGGCCTTAGCTCTAAAGCCCCTGTCTCCCAATCTTTTCTGGCTTTCATTCCTATTAGCCATGGTCACCCGAGAATGAGTGGATAGCCATCCCCTTCTCACTGGCGTCACGTACATTGTCAAGCTCTAATTGCACTCCACACACCTTTACCTTGACTTTCTTTATAACTCCCAAAAAAATTACTACTACATTGTTAGCCATTTTGACCCCAAGTTTAGTAGTTTCACTTACCTCTAATCCCAAACGATGCATCAACTTTTCTGTCATGGCAAAAATTTCTGCACCTCCATCCACATATGTCTTTGATACTCTTTGCCCATTGATTTTGGCTTCCACTAGAGGCACAATATCTTTTCTCTTTCTAGCCTTGATTGCATTCACGTGTCTATTCTTCATGGGTCTAATGCTTACCATCTTTCGTCATTGTTGCCGCACAGTTGGAGATAGATGCACTAATTGTGGCCATAAAGTCTTTGGTCCTTGATCCCTCATATCAGCAAGCAAATCATAAGCTCTAGTACCTTTACCCAGGAAAAAATCATCTGGCTCAATGCGTCGGCGTGAGCGAGCCCTCCTCTTTTTACTACCGCATGTCTTTGCAGCATTTGAAGACTCTGCCTCTTCTTCCATATTTTCAACCTCCTCTGGTGGTATAGGCTCTATCCTCTCAACTCTGTTGGCTTTTTTCGTCGGGGTTGCTTCAAATGCTGCTACTTTGGTCTTCCCTTTGACATCACTCTCATCCAAACTAATCACCCTGACGTCAAAATTCTTTTTCGCGTGGACAGGCAAGGGCATCATCTCTGCAAGTGGTTGAGGATGCTAGAGAACTTGAACCGGTGGCGGTGGAGGCCCTGGATTTGGTGGAACAAGCCTCTCCCTAGGTGGTGTCACTTGTTGTTTCCTCCTTCTTGCTTGGAACCCGTTTCCTGGGGCAAACACCTGGGATGAGGGAAAAAGTACATACCATGGCTAGTCTCCCCACAATTATAGCAAATATACTCTCTTTCTTGTCTCCTTAGACCTCGATTTCCTTCATTTGTGAGGGGAGGGGACTGTACTCCTTGCACTAAATTCAAGGAAAGGCTTTCAAGTTGATTAGTAATGTACTGTAGGAGCTCTTGCTATGGCATCTCTAGTTCAAGTGGGGTCTCTGCTATTTCTCTAGGCCCTGGCATGGTTGGTAAAATGTGCATGGGCTCAACTTTATCCTTTAACCAGGCTTGATACTTCAATTTTCTATCTTTCTCCTTAGCATAAGTGACTGATTCTTCATAGGATGTAGGAAACTTACCTTTGACCTTCTCCCTTAGTAGAGAGTGGAGTGCGGCTAGAAAACAATCTTTCTTAAGGAAATCAAATACTCTCTCTCCCTCGGCTAAGGAGGGTATCTATTTATCCCATAATTTTATAAACATGCCTTCATATGCTTGGTACTCCCCTGGTAAGGTTTGGCGAAGATCTAGGAGTTGTTTTCAAATATCTTTAGGAGGCTCTGCATATTGGTACTCATGCAAGAATGTGGTCTTGAGATCCTTCTAGTTACCCCTTGTGGCCTCCAAGAGATCTTGATACCACACTCTAGCATCACCATTTAGAACTAAAGAGAAGGCCTGTACTTTGGTTGCTTCATCATCCTAGCCTGTGACCACGAAGGCCATTTCTAAGTCATCCAAAAAGTCTAGAGCTTTCTCTCCTTTGTAGCTAAAAAAGCTTGGAAAAGCCGTGATAGGAAGATGTTGATTTAGCTCAATACAAAACAAAGATGAACACGTCTAGGCCCAAGTCATATCTTATTAAGGGTAGAATAAATGGATTCACAAATGCGTTAATTTTAGCAAGACGATGAGGGCCCAATAAGCCCCTTATGATATTTTGGAACCTGAGCTTTGTGCTAACTATTATGTGCACAGTTTGCCTAGCAAGAGGACGGATAGGTCCGTACAAATCCCTATGGTTCATGGGATGCACTTAGAGTAGAATGAATATGTGCACATTAAATGAGATGTTATAATCCAAAATAGGGAATATTATGGGATCAGGGGACAAAAAGATCTCTCTCAACCTCTTAGCTCCAAAGTAGAAGACCAACCTTGCTGAAAATGTATCTTTCTACTAATGCACACATCCACCATAATGTTTTGAACCAATTGAAAGTTATAGAAAATAGGAGTATTCATTTATGCATTAATTACAAATTTTCACTACAAATTTTCATGAAGCGTGTTACTGAAGCTTTGGCCTCTTAGATCCCACCATTCGAGAGATGCGAAGGATTTTATCACTAGTAATTAACCTAGCTTTGGTGTGACCATTATCAACCTTGTAAAGTTCATAGGTGTCGATAGCTACCTTCTCAATTACTTTGAGCCTTCTTGCTAGTAGTAGTTGAAGCACATCACCATATGTAGCCTCTCACCAATACCGCACACCATTGATATATAACTCCCCCTCAAAAAACAAGTTAATTTAAAAGTGCATTCACCACTTGAAGACGAGGCACTTCAGGGAGCGTCATTGCACTAAACACCAAGCACTTAACACAATGCCTTGATAATGGCACCACCTAGCCAAAGGGAGGATGGGCTAGGAAATCCATTTCCTCAAAGAAAATGGAAAGAACTAAAAACACAACTTTACAAGAGAGAATTTGTAGCCCATCTTAATGAAAATGAAGATGATGGAAGGTTAAGAGAGGTAATGGCTCCTAAATTCTCCCACGAACATATATATAACATGAGGAAATAAGGATTCCCCACCAATAGAGCATATGGTAAGTCTTACTTAATACATTTAAGTATGAATGTAGAGGGAGAATTAGAAGAGAGTGCATATGATTTAGACAATATATTAGAGAGAGAGAGAGAGAGAGAGGGGGGCGGAGACAAGAGGAGAAGAGATAGAGAAAGCTTACCATTATGTAATCATGGAATGAGAAGATGATAAGAGAGGGAGACAAGAGGAGAAGAGATAGAGGAAGCTTGTCATTATGCTACATAAAAAAATAGACTCACTCATAGCTTACCTCAAAGAGATGGACTAGCATGAGGGCATTCTAGAGTGTTCTCATGTGCTTGTCATTGTGTTTGTTTACATCTCTATGGGCTCCTTATATAGCTTTCATGAGGGATTCGATTAAGCTAATATTTTTTATTAAAGTAATCCTAGATGATGTATATCATCTTTGAAAATATGGAGAATAGTAAATGGAACAAGTCCCCACCTTGGTCATCATGCAAGAAGCCAAGGGTAGTGGTAGACAAGCTAGAGAAAGGGAGCTAGATTACAAGAGGTGGGACACATTATTATAATATATTTACAAGAAAGATAAAATGGAAAGTTGATGTGGTGAAAGAGAAAAGAAAATTGCATGTAGCTAGTAGTGTGCGCCACTTCAAATCACTGATAAATCTAAAAAAAGTTTCTTCTGCAACTTTGTAGTCCAGGTCAAAACCGATCGGGCTACATGGAAATTTTCTTGAAATTCACTTTCCTTTAGGATTTATTGAGATTATAAAAAATTCCTTTCAAAATTTGCTTTGAATTTAGTTCCTCATATTTATAAATACATATAAGCATATGATAGAGGGGGTCCATGCTTGTGAGCTTTTGTGTAAGATCTAAATTACACCATGATATGGATATTGACTTGTGTACAAGGGTGAGGTGTCCTTTAATGATGGTGATAGATTCCAAATCTTGGTGATGCAAGTGAAACTCACGTGTAGTTGGAGGCTAGTCCTTTGAAAAAATCTATGCACTCACTCAACCCCTAGGTGTAATCCATTTCCATATTCACTAAGATAACCCATCCCTTTTACCCTTTATATTGGTGTCCCTCCTAAGAACTTGTTTTCCCACTTGCTAGAGTTATCATAACCGAGAAGCAATAATGTAGCATACCCAGTTCTTGAAGAGTAAACCCAAAGTGATATGGTAAGGTTCTTGATAGGGGTTTTGGCCAAAAAATGTGGTAGAAATCCGGTTAGTAAAAAACCCAAATCATTGGGGAATTCTTATTTTCACATGTTATATATATATTCATGGGGAGAATTTAGCAGCCATAACCTCTCTTAACCTTCCATCATCTTCATTTCCATTAAGATGGGCTATAAATTCTCTCTCGTAAAGTTGTATTTTTGATTTTTTCCATTCTCTTTGAGTAAAGGGATGTCCTAGCCCATCCTCCCTTTAGCTAGGTGGTGCCCCTCTTTAGCTCTCTTAGTGAGGATTGGAGGCTGGGTGGGTAAGAGGCAACCCATTCATCTTTTCAGCTCTCAAAACCCATTTCTTGGCAAATGCTTGGGATTAGGGGAAAAGTACATACCATGGCTAGTCTCCCCACAATTATAGCAAACATACTCTCTTTCTTATCTCCTTGGGCCCCGAATACCTTCATTTGTGAGGGGACAGGGCCGTACTCCTTGCATTAAATTCAATGAAAGGCTTTCAAGTTGATTAGTAATGTGTTGTAGGAGCTCTTATTGTGGCATCTCTGGTTCAGGTGGGGCCTCTGCTATTTATCTAGGCCTTGGCATGGTTGATAAAACCTGCATGGACTCAACTCCCCCCTTCAATCGCGCTTGATACTTGAGTTTCCTACCTTTCTCCCTAGCATAAGTAACCGATTCTTCATAGGATGTGGAAAACTTGCCTTTGACATTCTCCCTTACTAGAGGGTGGAGTCTGGCTAGAAAACAATCTTTCTTAAGGCAATCAGATACTCTCTCTCCCTCGGTTAAAGAGGTTGTCCATTTATCCCACAATTTTATAAACATGCCTTCATATGCTTGACACTCCCCTAGTAAGGTTTGGCGAAGATCTAGGAGTTGTCTCCAAAGATCTTTAAGAGGCTCTATATTTTGGTACTCATGCAAAAATGTGGTCTTGAGATCCTCCCAGTTACCCCTTGTAGCCTCCGGGAGAGCTTGATACCACACTTGAGCATCACCTTTTAGAACTAAACAAAAAGCCTCTACTTTGGTTGATTCATCATTGCGGCCTGTGACTAGGAAGGCTGTTTCTAAGTCATCCAAAAAGTCTAGGGATTTCTCTCCTTTGTGCCCAAAAAAGCTTGGAAAAGCCATGATAGGAAGATGTTGATCTAGCTCAATATAAAACAAAGATGAACACATATAGGCCCAAGTCATATCTTATTAAGGGTAGAATAAATGGATTCACAGATGCATTAATCTCAACAAGACGATGAGGGCCGAATAAGTTCCTTATGATATTTTGGAACCTGAGCTTTATGCTAGATATTATGTGCATGGTTTTCCTAGCAAGAGGGTAGATAGGTTCGTACAAATCCCTATGGTTTATGGGATGCACTTAGAGTAGAATGAATGTGTGCATATTAAATGAGATGTTATAATCCAAAATAGGGAATATTATGGGATCAGGGGACAACAAGATCTATCTCAACCTCTCAGCTTCAAACTAGAAGACCAACCTTTGCTGAAAATGTATCTTCCTACTAATGCTCACATCCATCCTAATGTTTTGAACCTATTGAAAGTTGTAGAACATAGGATTATTCATTTATGCATTAACTACAACTTTCCACTACAAACTTTCATGAAGCGTGTTGTTGAAGAAATGGTCTCTTAGGCCCACCATTCAAGAGATGAAAAGAATGTGCTCACCAGTGATTAGCCTAGCTTTGGTATGACCATCATCAGCCTTGTAAAGTTCATAGATATCAATAGCTACCTTCTCAATTACTTTGAGCCTTCTCGCTAGTAGTAGCTGAAGCGCATCACCATATGTAGCCTGTTGCTAATACCGCACACTATTGATATGTAACTCCCCCTTCAAAAACTTGTTAATCCCCAAATTTGAAAGCATATTCACCACTTGCAGACGAGGCTTCTTAGGGAGTGTCTTTACACTAGACCTAAAGCACTCAACACAATGCCTTGACCTAGAGACTTGATGAGAGTAATATTTCTCTTTAAGTAAAGAAGGGTGTGTGTAATTAACTTTCTTGACCTGTATAGGTGTCGTTTGCCGATAAAGATTCTTCTTTCTCCTGAGTTTCTTTTGGATACCATGGTAGTACTCTTAAGCAACGAATCCCTTGAATAGGGTTTGATGAAGATTCATCCTTAGTGATCCCTTGACAAACACTCATTGAAGAAGAGGACAACTCCTTAGATGTTTCTTTCTTCATAGAAATCGTAGAGCATAGCTTTAGAAATCCTCAGCAATGGCACCAAAAATGAGAGCTGAAAAGGTGAGTGGGTTTCCTCTTACCCACCCAGCCCCTCCAATTGTCACTAAGAGAGCTAAAGAAGGGCACCGCCTAGCCAAAACGAGGATAGGCTAGGGCATCCCTTTCTTGAGTGCATGGAAAGAACCAAAACACAACTTCACAAGGGAGAATTTGTAGCCCATCTTAATGGAAATGAAGATGATGGAAGGTTAAGAGAGGTGGTGGCTCCTAAATTCTCCCATGAACATATATATAACATGAGGGAATAAGGATTTTCCACCAATAGAGAATATGGCAAGTCTTACTTAGTAAGTTTAAGTATGAATGTAGAGGGAGAATTAGAAGAGAGTATATATGATCTAGACACCATATGATTTAGACATCATATTAGAATATGAGAGAGAGGGAGAGAGATAAGAAGAGAGGAAGACAAGAGGAGAAGAGGTAGAGGAAGCTTGCCATTATGTATTCATGGAATGCTAAATAAAAAAAGGAGACTCACTCGTAGCTTACCTCAAAGAGATGAACTAGTATGAGGATGTTGCATAATGTGCTCTTAGTGGCTCCCCTTTGGGCTTGGTAATCTAGAGTGCTATCATGTGCTTGTGATTGTATCTTTACATCTCCATGGATACCTTATATAGCCTCCATGAGAGATTAGATTAAGCTAATATTTTTAATTAACATAATCTTAGATGATGTATGGCATCTTTGATAATATAGAGAATAGTGGATGGAACAACTGTCCACCTTAGTCATCATGCAAGAAGCCAAGGGCGATGGTAGACAAGCTAGAGAAAAGGAGCTAGATTACAAGAGGTGGGTTTCCGAAGTACCTTATTATAATATATTTACAAGAATGATAAAATGGAAAGTTGATGTGATAAAGGTGAAAGAGAGAAGAAAATTGCCTATAACAAGCAATATGCACCTTTGTAACTTCGAATCGGTGAAGAATCTGAAACAAGTTTCTTCTGCAACTTTGTAGAGTAGGTCAAAGCCGGTTGGGTAGTGCGGGAATTTTCTTGGAATTTAATTTTTCTTAGGATTTATTTAAATTATTAAAAAATACTTCCAAAAGTTGCTTTGACTTTAATTCCTTATATACATATAAGCATGTGGCAGAGGGGGTCCATGCTTCTAAGCTTTTGTGTAAGATCCAAATGATACCATAATATGGACATTGATTTGCGTACAAGGGTGAGGTGTCCTCTAATAATGGTGATAGATCCCAAATCTTGGTGACGTAAGTAGAACCCAAGTATAGCTAGAGGCTAGTCCTTTGAAAAAATCTATGCACTCACTCAACACCTAGGTGTAATCCATTTTCATCTTCACTAAGATAACCCATCCCTTTTACCCTTTACATTGACATCCCTCCTAAGAACTTGTTTTCCCACTTGCTAGAGTTATCATAACCGAGAAGAAATGTAGCATGCCTAGTGCTTGAAGAGTAAACACAAAGTGATAAGATATAGGGTTTAAGCTATGGGTAAGGCTCTTGATAGGGGTTTTGACACTGTGCCCTTTCAATGAAACATTATAAATAGTAAGTATTTGCAACTCATTGAGAATGAGAAATTTCATGATATCTATGTAACTACTTGTCTCATATTTACAAAAGTATACCCTTCGGATTGCTCTGAGTGGCAAAATGTTGAGAGTTTCACAAGTTCTTTTAAGTGTTACCACCTCAAAATTGATAGATTTCTCTTTGAGGGGCTTAGAGGCTAAGCTAGGTGTGATTTCCAATATCTCAACAATTGGCATGAATGAGGTCTAGTTAACCTTTGGCTTTACTAGTGCTCCTTGGAAACTTGGCTCTCAATTGTTTGCCAATATAGCATGCTTCACATATTTTGCCACATCTTTGCAATGTAGGAATACCTTTTACCATGCCATCAAACTTCAACATAGAGAGATGATTGAAGTTCAAATGGCCATACATTTTGCACCATAGCTTTGATAACTCTGATGGAGGTAAGGTGGCTGATCTTCTTCCCTCCAGGCTACAAGTGTTTTCATTGATTCTTTTCATTTGAAAAGCTTTCCTTCCTTCTCACCTCTTGACCTTTTTTGTTGCATCTTTTATTAAGCATTGTTGGGCCTTTAAACTTCACTTTCATGACTTTTTCCACCGTGCTCCCAAAAATAGTAGACTCTTGGCTAATCAAGGAACTAAGAGCGCATCTATAAGCTTTTACTTTTCCCCACTATTGATATCCATAGGTATTTCTCCTTTCTTGATGATATCATTAGGTGTATAATCCACATTTTAGATCATGCCATTGTTAGTAACTTAGAGAAGTACTCTAAATGTGAGGTTGTGAGAGAGTCTATCCCAATATCTATCCACCATGGTTCTTCATCTATTCCAGTAGCTACATTACTAGCTTCCCCAGTAGCTACTTATATCTTCAATAGAGAGAAGATTATGCTTGGAGTGGTCACTTTCCAAACCTCCTTGATCCATATAGTTTGCTTATTTTCCTTTGAAAGTACCTAGCCTTGAGTAGCAATCTTCTGCATATGCCCAAAATTTGAACAAATATGACATCTAATAGAGTTGTAAACTTTGTTTCCTCTACCTCTAAAGGAATGTCCACCTCTTCTATGTGCGGTTGCTCATTCATATTTATTAAAGTTGGGCTAATTGAATTAGGTACTTCCTCCCCCCTTTGGTATCTTTTTTAACTTCTATTATTGCTTCCTCTCACTCTTATGATGATGAGAGATTTTTCATTTGAAATGGTTGAAGTTGATAAGCAGGCTCCTCCATGCATGCTCTTCATGGCTACTTATCAATCTCTAAGAATAATAAGGGCTTGAATAATATCTTCATATCCTTCCTTCAATCCATGAATGATGCCTTTTGTAAGCTCATTGTTAGTCATCTTGTCTCCCATAGCTATCAATTGCTCATGCAAGTCTTTAACTTTCTTGTTGAAGACATAAGTAGTTTCTCCATTCTTCTTTGTTTGGTTGGTGATTTCAAATCTCTCAAGTGCAAGTTACTTTTATGTGCTCTTTGGCTCATAGAAATTCCTCAAGTTTTTTATAGCTTCCTTGGGATTCTTCACATCTCTCATATAACTAAGAATATAATCGTTGATACTTAGCTTTATCATGTGATCTATAAACATAACCTTTTTATCCCATTTGGTGGAATCTTCCACATCTCAGTTGTGTAGTTTATCTATAGAAGCCAACTCCGAATGACCTCGGAAGAATAAATTCCATTTTGATCTTTCAAGTAGCATAATTGTTTCCATTAAACTTCTCAACTCCCTCCAAGTGTAGGTTGCTAAACTTTGGTGCCGTTCTCAATACACGATTAGTTTCTATAAATGAGCAAGACTAGGGGATTTTTATTGAGCTATCAACTTCAATGGGGACTTAAGAAGAAAGAGGCTTTCTTACCATGTTAAGGTTTCAAGTGACAATCATGAAATATTATATGCCTAAAACTTAATTTATGAGAATTTACTTTAGCCAAATTGATATGTGGAAGCAAGACGAAACAACTCAAAATAGACTAGAATACAATGGTATGAGAGATTTCTCAAACAAGACACACTAAACTTCCATTTGTGGAATTGTTTATCCTAAGTACCTTAACTACACAAAAAGGTAATGTGGGACTACCTATATAGGTACTGAAAAACTGCTTATACATGTACTTTTGGACAAAGGAAACTCCTGACAAAGGTAGTTATATAGAAGAAAGTCCCTATAAAGGTAGTCTTGGGTAGAGATATGAGCTAATTCTTAGTTACAAAACAAGTGTTGAGAGCTTATAAATTAGCTCTTCAAATGCTAATTGTGATGCTTGCAACTCATCTCTTTATAAGCTTCAACCAACCCTAAGTGAGTGAATGCACCCATGGCATGCGGGTTTATGGTTAAAACTAGATGAATGAATGCATATCTAGATATGATAATATCATATAAGGTGTGGAAACTCTAAAAAGCATGTAATTATGTGCCTCATTTTAGATGGATTGGCTTGATTTTCTTTCTCTCAAGAAATCTCACTCTAAAATTGGAAGGATTGCTTTGATACCAATTGTAACAAAACAAAACACTAATTAACTAAAATGTAGCCATGAGGCTCGAGTAGTCTTTATGTAATTATGTCAATCGACTTCCACATAAGCCTAAGACTTTAGGCTTTATTTACCAAAGCTATTTAAGCTTTCTAAGAGAGACAAATAACCAAAACATGAGCATGCTGCATCAAAGTTAATGAGTCAAGGCACCATGGATCCCCTTAAATAGTAGGAAAGCCCTAAATTTTTCCTATTCCATGCTACAATCCCCTAACAATCTCTAGGCATAAATTTTGGCTCATTACATAATTGATTCTTAGATAGATATGTGTATGCTATTGTATGTGTGGGCTTGAATCCTATTTTTAGCTACTCTACCAAGAAGCATATCAAGGTTGCACCAACAAGAATTAAAGAATAAGGAGCAAAGACAATCATGTGAGGGTGAACAAAAAATGAAAAAATACATGCAAACAAGGATGTGACCATGTTCCACAAAAACAAGATACATGAAATCATCCAACTCAAATCTCTTAAACCATCTTAAATTTCACAAAATACTTTGTTGAAAACTAGCAAAAACATATTCAACCTTGAGAATTTACAAGATTTTTCAAAATTATTGGTTAAACTCATTAGTAAAACATAATAGCTTACTAAAAGGAGTAGTCATCAATATTTACTTAGTACAAATAGCCAATTTTGAATCCTTGTGTTTTGAATTAGGTGCTACTAGAGATAGTTTATTTTCAACATCAAGGTTTGGGAATATGGAAGAAAGTCATTTGATTTGTCCTTGCTAGCATAAACAGGTGTAAACTTCTCAAGGTTCATAAGGGAAGGGGTATAAAATATTGAAACAAGATTTCATGTGCAAGAGGAAGAAGAAATAGGGAATCGTGTATACTAATTAATTGTGATATTGTAAAATTAAAACCTCAATAACTAGAAAGTTTTTCCAATATTTTTGGGTCATATTATTTGAGATATATTATAGAATTCAGTCTCAATTTAGTAAATGTTTATATAAATGGATTCTCTTTCCATCCCACACCTAAAAACATTTTTGTTAGGAGACCACATATTTTTGTGAATGTTCCTCTCTCCAATGCATAGAATCATATATACAATATTTGTGTATAATGGTCACATAAGCATCAAAGGCACACTACTTTAGGTACAATACATGTGTGTATAGCTAGAGAGGCATCAAAGGTGCACTGGTCTAGCTACACTACTTCAAGTACAATACATGTGTGTAGTGGGCAGCAAAGGTACACTGATTTATCTACCCAAGCTAGCTTTCCCAATGATGTAGGAAAAGTAAACACACACCTATGCATCCAACATATGAGAGCTTCAATGAAAAAACTAGTCTTTGGATGCGGATGCTTAGGTCTAGTGCAAACAAGGAATTTAGTTTACTTAAATGGTGGTCATAAACTTTACGAGCTTTCAACTACACTTTGGGTTAATCTTATGGTTTCATTAAGTATTCTAATTATTATACACACTCTTTGTTGCACATATGAATGTTTAAGCAATCTCACAAGTTTTGCTAAATGGAAAGAACATAGTTATTTATAAAAGGAAAGAGCAAATTATTAAAAATAGAGGAGCTCCCAAGGTCCTTAAGACAACAAATCGCAATATAGGCCATTGATCATTTTGTGATTAAATTGTCACATTAATTATGCATGTTCGTCTTCTGAAGTTAGTGTCATATATCATTGATGTGCTAATGTGTGCATATTACTTGAAAGGGATGCCAATTCTAGGTTTTCAAGTTTATTCATAATGTTTTTGCTTCAAAATTTAACTACATCTCAATTGGCCCAAAAAATAAGGATACTTAGAGCTACACTTCTTAATGTATTTAGTGAAGTAGGTGTACTTCTAAAGCAAAATCTAGACATAGACTAAGTGCTTGTCTTCATGGAATATAGCTTTTATGTAGAGGTTACTTTTATAGATAGGCTTGTGGACTTGACTTTTCGCCAAGAAGGATGTAGTATTGGATATCAAAAGGTATTGCTAAGCTCTCAACAATTGGTTGAAATGTCATTGTTATGTTGTAAGGACCACCAACCATATCATTAGAGCCTAGATCAAAATAAGAACAATAGGTTCATGCATTAGAAACTTCGAGAGAAAGTTTGAAACTTCCCTAATCAATATTAACTTATTGTGTCTTGCTTAGAGGAACCAGGCCACAAACTATCATAATCTTATGTCGTGATACTTTTGGAGCAACTTTTTGTGAATCTATAATAGGGAGGAGCCTGTGAGTTAGGGGGGGCCTCTTAGAACCCCTCAAGATCTACTTTAACCTTTAACTTTTTGGAGCTCTCTCAAGTATCATGGATGAAAAGGGTCCACTTCTTTTATTTGTAAGAAAACATGTCATCACTTTGGAGCAAGTGTGATGAGATATGTTACTTTTCTTTAGAGCACCTACTTGTGAGAAAACTTGTCATTGATCTAGAGTAGTCCCTTTGGAAAATCGAGAAACTTTATAGTTTGAAGCATGCAAGTATGAAAAGGTTAATGTTCCAAGTGTAACAAGCTTCCTTAAACTATTGTATTCTCTTTTACATGCTATCTCAAATAACTTTATGTGCTTTGAATAACTATGTTCTCTAGTCGTTTCAAAACCTTGGTGTTATTACAACTAAATCTATCGAATGGCTAAAGCAAACATTATTATCATCAATTTCAATAAGAATGGGACAAAATTTTAATGAAATTTTGAGGACTCAGGAGAGTGATGGTTTACAAAACAAGATCAATTCATGATTTGTATATGTGACATGGTGGATTGATCATTGATGTATGGCTGAGATCTCTACATATGTAAAAATAAAGGCTATTGAAACATGGGATTGAGAATCCTTGAAAATGACAAGGATATTACCTTGAACATTTTTAACCACAACTTGCTCTTGTGATCCACACCACATATGTAAAGAGAGGGAAACCTTTACTTGTATTTGATAGTGATGGGGAAGTGGTGAGCCTTTAGCCACGTGTCCAAGGTGCACCAGTAAGTAGCAATGACACATGAAAAGATCCCGCTAATTATGCAAGAGAGAGAGACACTAAGAGTGGATAAGCGACATAAGACAACAATTGAAAAAGATAAGATAGAGATGTTGTGCCACATTCATAGGTTGTGGACATGAAATGATGGAACAACAAATTCTACATGGCCTCTATTGTGGATTGTCTAAAACATAAGCTCTCTCTCTCTCTCTCTCTCTCTCTCTCTCTCTCTCTCTCTCTCTCTCTCTCTCTCTCTCCCCTCCTTTCAACAAGTGTATAGAACAACTAATAAGGAGAATCGAAACCAATTGATAGGGTTTCTTATATGATATATGATGAATCAAGGAGAGCTCTGACTTGCTTTACCATATGTTGTTATAAACCGTTGCTCTAAAGTCTTGTTGTCCATTTCCCCCACATTAATAGCTCAGCTGGGTAGACTACTCGCGGCGATCACACGGTCAGATGAATCATACAGTTAGAAGTACGAGTCCTTTTCAGTGCTACAAGAATCGACGATCGGTTTGGCAATGAGCAGGATGCGCACATGATAAAAGCAGGAGTGACAAGAGCATGACAAGAGGGCTGCTCGCTCTCTAAAAGGGAAGGAACCCTGCGGGTGTTTAGTGAGTTGGGTTTGATAGACCATTATCATCTCTCTCTCTCTCTCTCTCTCTCTCTCTCTCTCTCTCTCTAGTCTCTCAGGAGCTCCACGACAGGGCTGTGATCAGAAGTCGAGTCGTCTCTCTCACAGAAGGAGCTCTACGAGGGAACTGATCAGAAGTCGAGTCGTCGAGATATGGGGAACTTAAGTTCTTATCTAGTGGACGCGGATAATTCTACAATTGATGCAAAGGCGCCGATCAGAATTAGAGGAGGATGGGGAGACGATATTGGGCTACGCAAGGAAGAGGATGGGGTCGATGAAGAGGAGGAGGCGGCGGTGCGGGTGGTGAGGGAGGAGGACGGCGAGGTGTTTGAGTTCCCGGGGGAGGTGTACGTGGAGGACCTCATGTTCGGCTTCCCTGGCTTCTCCATCTTCCCATCTGCTTCTCATAATCCCTCTTCTTCCATATACGACGCCCACAAGCTCGATCGTCCCTTGCCGCCCCACACCCTCCTCCGCCTCGGTCACTCCTACTCCCTTAGACCCCTCCCTGCTCATCACCACCATCATCACATCGACGACTTGGAGCTATAGCAACAAACGCTTTGAGCCCTCTCCCTACTCCATCACCATCATTCCTGCATCCAACCACTTGGAGCTCTAGCATGCATTCATCTTGTGCACCTGCATAATTCCACCATGTGTTCCAATGCCATATCCACCCACACTTCCATGCATATCGTCCAACCCTTTCTGAATTCCACCTAACTTGGAGCGCTAGGAAGCACTCATCTTGTCTACCTCCATGTACGATTTCCACCAAACTTGCAACTCTAGTAAGCATTCGTCTTCGCCACCTACTCCCTTAGGCTCCTCATGCTCAACTTCGATGTCTAATTCGCCTAACATTACAAAGCACTCATCTTATTTAGCTCCATGTATGATTTCCGCCTGACTCGCAGCTCTAGTAAGCATTCATCTTTGCTACTTACTCCCTTAGGCCACTCATGCTTGACTTGGAGTTCTCACGAGTCTAACATTGCATTGTTTCCTCATTCTAGATTTGGAGGTCTAGCATGTGAACTCATTCTAGATTTGGAGGTCTAGCATGTGAATGAGGAAACATTGCAATGTTTTCACTACACCCTCTCACTTCAAGATGTGGTCACCAACATTAACCATGATGTAATCCCGAATTTCCCCAGAATCATTCTCATCTTCCACATACTAACCTTCCAAACATCTCACCCTACTATCCTTGCCCCATTTTATCAACATTGTCTTTCTAAGTTTCAACTTTTGTGTCTTGAGTACAAAACCATGATGTACCATGAACTTCAAGCTTCTCCTTTTTCAACATTGAGCTTGTAACCATCACTCCTAATGTATCCAACACTATAGTGAATTTACTATAAGTGAAAAAGTTGGGCATCCCCTTTTATTTTGTTACAAGTTCAAATACAATTGAAGGTTGCATTTTGGATGCAATGTTTTAACATCATTATGTCTTTTGTGGATCTAAATACTTCAGTTGTCAAAAATCTAAAAATAGGACAAAAAAGCTTTGATAGTGTAGCTTAATGTTGTCAACAAAATCCTAAGATTTAACTTGTGGAAAACTATTCGTATAAGAAATTTTTCTAATTACCAATTTCCAATGACCAGATGCTTCTTGCAGTTTGTTTCTCTCTTCCCAAGATAGTAGACATCATCTCACAAGAAGCAAGCATCATCACAAGGAGTTTGCATCGTAAAGGAGTTTGATAGCTAGTGACATGTATTTCTCTTTGTTAGATCCCTCATATCTAGTATGCTTCATTGAGCGATACATTTGTTTTGATTGGTATTTTTCTTGACTCAAAGGTTTCACATGGGCTTTGAACTTTATGAAGATAGGTGCTCTTAATTCTAAGATATGAAGAAAATGAATTGACTTATGCAAAAGAGATACATGCATTTGTTTTAAGTAATAACAATTAGATATGAAGGAAGAGTAACAATAGCAATGCTTATGAGCTTTGGCCCACACACAAATAAAATTATCTTACTTGACACTCCTAGATTATGTGTGAATAGCTATTTTTTCTTCAATGCATTGCATCGAAAATGTTACTCATCACCCAATAGACCCTCTCCACAAATGTAATGATAGAGATTAAGGTTGTTGGTAAAGCATGTAACATCACTACCGTATGCACCCATTTCTATATGGACACATAAAAACATGAAGATCGTATTCCCGATTCCACTCATTTCTATATGGACACAAAAAAACATAAAGACCTTATTCCCAATCCACTTGGTCAATAGTGTTATTACAAATCTAGAGTGGATGTTGTGAGGACTTTTGTAGGATTCTCAATCAAGCCTATGGATACAAAGTTGAACTATATACTTAGCCATAGTGAGAGACTTTGGCAATGGTTCTATGCCTTTTGTGTCCTCAAATTAGATACCTTGATATCCTTTGAGCCAAATAGATGTTTTCAAAGAGAGCATCCAACATTCTTGAAACTATATATTGGATCAAGAAGACGTGTGATCTTTAACTCTTTCCAATACTCCAAAGAATATCATATGGACAATGAGGAATCCATCGACCACTTTCGAATGACTTGGAAATTTTCTTGGTCTTAATTGTCACTCATGAAGTCTAACAATGGATCAATGAATGGACCTTCAATCCACTCCTCATACTAGTCCATTGGAGTTGGAGCTACAAGATATTGTTCAATTTTGACATTTCCCTTGAATTGTGGTGCTTGTACAAGGTTGTATAGTGAATGGTTTTTGGTAAGAAGTATAAAAAATAAAGGCAAATATTATTGTTTTGATTTTTTCTATAAATTGATCTCAACCAATCAGCACATGATAGACAAGCCTTGTATCCCTTAGTAGACATACCTACACAAGAGCAATCACTTTAGTTCATGTATCATGGGGTTGAATACAAGCTTGAAATTAATACAAATTGAATGAACATGCACACTTGAGTAAAATCCATAACTCAAGAAGTCTTACATAGTCCAAGTTACAATATTACATGAACTTTGAAGTTTTACTCACCTTTAGGCTTGGACACATCAACCACATCTATCGCATTCCATAAAGTCCGCAAGTCTTTAATAAGAGGCTATAAATATACATTTATATCCTTTGCTTGGCATTTACTTGGGATCAAGAAAAACAACATTGGGTGCTCTTTTTTAATGCAAAGGAAAGGGGGAAAATTATAGTTTGTCACCATAGTTGGCCATGTTGACTATTTTATTGAGTGCATGGAGAAGGGGTTGGCACTATGCTACACCCATCTTGATGTTGCATGGCTCCATTCCAAACTCTAGCCATGTGACATCAATGTGCTTGAAGGTGGGACAAGCAAACAAAATCTGCATAATCTCATCTTTTCTTGCAAATCCCCCCCCCCCCCCCCCCCCCCAATTCATAAGTTTCAATAATCCATGGCTTTGAAAAATGTGCTTTATACGTGGGGCGACTAGAAAATGGCATAGTACTTTTTGTGGCACCTTTCTACAACATCTCTATACCAAAGAGCAAAGCATGTTGGACAAGTGGTCAAATGCTCTTACTCACTATGAAAGAAGATGTAAGAATTGATAAATATATGAATCATGTTGTAGTATAGACCAAGTTACATCATCATATTTTTTATCTCATCTCAAGACTTTAGAAGGACATTGCTCATGGGGCAAAACTTTAGTTGAGATACAACTACAAAGAAGAGAGAATAAAGACTACACATTAATCATCATAAACAAGAAAATTGACTACATGAAAAGCAAGAGACTTTCTTTACTATCACCACTATGATAGATTGCTACAAGAATAATGATTTTGGAGACTAAGGATCAATAAAATTATCTTTAGTCATGTCATTAGACTATCTAAATAATGTAAGGCATATCATATGGCATGTGTTAATTTTTTTCAAAACCCAAAACCACAGTTTTCATGTTGCATTCTATTGTGTACATTGCACGAGCTTCATAATGAGATACAAGTAAAGCACATTTTCTTTGTGTAGCAATTGCTTCATCATGTAGTGGTTGGATATACTCTCCTAGTCTATCAACCTCATGCTAACACTTTGAGTATAGAAAAACATGTAAGATATCCAAATGATCCGTGCTTTTCTTAGATGGACTTAGAAAGCTTAACAAGTTTAGCCATATGATGATACACATATTGTACATAATGTTTGCAATGTTTCAAAGGAAATACTTATTAAGTGTTTTCTTACTAAGTGTAATTCATATTATGAGTAACCATACTCAATATAATTTAGAAGAGCATTTTCCAAGCTGACAAAAAGAACATTTTTCAAGATACCAAGATGAGTTAAAGGAGACTTTGTCATTTACAATTTCTCAATCCATAGGAGCTTTTAGAGATCTTTGCCACCTATAGTTGATCAATAACTCATCCCCAACATGCAATGATGTGATAGCTTGAACTACTATATGTAGGTAGGAACATCTATGTAACTCATCCCAACTATAGTTGACCAATAACTTATCCCTAGCATGCAATGATGTAATGGCTTGAACTACTATGTATGCAAGAACATCTTGAGACATATTCTAGACTCATGATCATTTGTACACCCAAGACCTAGCATGTGTTTTTGTTTAGTGTTTTCTTTAGAATTTCTTTTAAATGGTTATCTAAAATTAATTCAATTTTCAAAAAGTATAAAAGTTTTAGCAATGAGAATGTATAGACATCTTGTTGATTATATGTTGATCATATTTTGATACTATTTCATAAATATTGGTGCAACACATAATTTAAGGATTGTTGGTGTTAGGTCTCAATCCTCATCAAGTATGGTTGTGCTTGTAATTAATGAAGAACATAACTGGATGGGCATAATACAAGATGCAAGCTTCTACTTTTAGGAGAAAGCGAGAGAAGAAAGGGAAGAGACTAGGGTAAAATATGAAGATGCTATGAATTTGACGCAATGAGTGATAAGTCTATAGGGTCAAGTACTTCAAGATTCCATAGATAGTGATAGTTCTCATTTGAATATGTTGAAGATGCCACTACCCCAATCCATTATGTGTGTGCATCATTTCAACTATATATGGGAGTCAGATATGTACATCTTCAAAGAAGTCACAAAATTTCTTATGGATCGTCATCCTCCTATAAATACTAATAACAGAGGCTCTTAGCTATCGATAGTAGTTAAACTAATATTTATGGACATGTTTTAGGATTTGTCATGTGCCTTTAGGCTTTATCATATATCCTATTTTACAAGACATTGCAACTTGCTATGGATTTTGCAAAAATTTCGTCCTATAATTTATAAAAATATTTCATTAAGAAAAGTTTTAAATGGCTTATATAGATACATAATTCAAGAACTTTTCTTTTACCATTTGGTTCAACTTGGGTCTCATGTAATTCTTATTATGCATTGTCATTTAACATTTTTTTGAGTCAAATTATAGTATTAAGTCTACATTTGATTCGTAAAGATAATGCCCCCATGAGTACACAATAAGGAAGGGGGGGGGGGGGGGGGGGGGGTATTGGTTGAGTGGAGCTATGATTGGAGCCACATATCTACAATGTGCAACTACCTAGATTTCTTTTTGTCTACACAAACTATGTTTAATATCACATTTAATAAGTCGTGAAAATTGTAGGAGGTTGGGTAAAGTGTAGTCATATTCAAAGCTGACATAGGTGGACACCAACATCACACCCTACAATCAACATATGGAGTACTAAGACTAACATCCTCAAAAAAATGAAGACAAAGATGTAGTACACAACTAAATGTCGGAATCTAAAATGGTCTTGACATTGTCTCTAGGGTTCTAGCTAGGCCTTCTATACTCACCATACCATCTGACCTCACGGCCTCGCAGCTAAGAGCGGTTGGAGGCTATACATTGCTCTAAATAAATCACACGTTTGTATTGATTTTTAGTCCAATGTTTTTCCCTTCCCAATTCTAATAGAGGGAGTATCCAAACATATAGGTGATTAACACCTCGATTTACATACACAAAGAGCCCCCTAGTAGAATGTTGTGGCTCCCATGACTCTCCTAAACCCCGGGGATTGGTGCCAGGATGTGTCGTCTTAAACATAGAATACAAGTGTAACAGAATCCTCTTATAATATAAGTATATTGATCCAAGAGACATTATATATTCCTCACTTAATCCATTTCCCAAGATATCGTACTATCCTACAACAAAGGGAAATCTTACACTCTCAACATTGGTCCTCACCTAAACATAAAATTGTAATGCATCTGGGAATTTATCTTTTGATACCATATTTAGACTGCATATGCAAAGTGTATGGAACTTTGTGCTCACAAAACATAACTAAAAACCAGCCAATGTGAAGTGCACAAACAATCTTTTCATGATTTCTTTCTACTACCATCCTGCTGCATTTCGAGAGAACAATGTCGGGCTAACCCATGCTATTGAACCCCTTAAAACTTATATAAACGATGGCCTATATGCTAAGATATGTAAAAATCAACAACTTAATCAAATATCTTTCCATTTCAGCCCTACATCCCCTACTGTTTACATTTTACTTGCTTCTACAAACGTAGGGAGCTTTCATGATAATTTTCCATAGAAATAAGCTCTAAACATGCACTTTAACATATAAATACATATAAATTAAGACAAATCCTCATGATTTAGCTTCATTACATAATCACAAACATTCTTCTATTTTTTTGTAAATTTTAACACACAAAACTCATTTTTTCTTAAATTTCTCCCTTTATTTGACTATTTTTCATAAAATTTTCCATTTATCTTAACATAAATCATTGATTTTTCTAAGTTTTTTTATTTATGTGACTTATGTGAGGTGTGATCCATCAGCATTCTCATTTTTATGTCATATGAACATCATTTGATCCACAAAACCCAAAGGCAATACCATTTTTCATTAAATTTCGTGTCTCAAGTTTTGCGGTTTCATTATTTTTAATATACTTAATAAAAAATGAATGAATTTATAAAATTTTAGATATTACCAAACATATTTTAATCATTTCCAATTATTTTTCATCATATGTATAAAAGTTTCATCATAAAAATTAAATAAGAGTTACTTACTCTAAAATCCACATAGGAACACCTCATATTTCGAGAAAATGGAGCTGTGTTGATGCTATTTTCCTTATGCATCCAAATCATCTGATCTATGGTCCATTATTCTTTCAAACCATCATCCATCTCCAATTCATCAAATCAACCCTTTCTCTTTCTCTCATATGCAGCTACATGAAAAAGGAACAAAGAGGAGAGAGAAAGACTAACAATGCATCTTTTCATTCCTTTCATCATTTTGCATGTTTTTTGGAGCAACAGATAACGAAGAATTGAGGGACCTCATGGCTTGAAAGCATGGAGAAGATGGCAATAGTCACCAAAATTGATTTTTTAATAGGAAAAAAGAGGTGCCAAAAAAATTCACCCCCTTGGGATTTGGCTCTCTAAACTATGGTTATTTTAACTTTCAACTTATCTAGTTCACATTTTGCAAGTTCACACATGATCGTAAGTGGTATTGACCTAAATAGAGGGGCAAACCACCTACAAATCATGATCTGACTAGATGCCTCTGGCTTTTTTACATCGAAATTTGTCACCTTGGCCTCCGTCACATGCTCTTTGGCTTCCAAATCCAGTAGCTGCTTCATAATGCCAAACCTTGCGGTCATTTAATAGAGGGTCAAACAAAATTTGATTGACAAACGAATACTTGTGTTGGATTCCTAGCATCCAGATGCATTTAGGAAACTCCAGCTCCTTGATCTGTGATCGTTTCATTTTTCACCAAAAATGTCTATTTTACGGGTCTCGAGCTACTTTTGCACTTGAAGTTCAGCTTTAATATCAGCTCTCATTGGTGACCACGGAGTAGGGCAACTCAACTATCAAACCCACAAATTGATCTTCATAAACAGAAACTATAAAGAGCATTAAGCTATTAAAAATAAGAATACATAATAGAGCACAAACACAACTCTTTCCCTACCTCTTGACAAAATTAAGGCATGAATTTCACAAGGGATAGACCTAGCATAATTTGATGGAGATCAGGAGCTAGTCACTAAAAAACTACTCCAACACAAACCAGCTAAAAAGAACTATCAAAGGAATCATTCTAGGTGGTGGTCTGACCTGCCTACCTAACCTATGCCAACCAAACCAATAATTCCTACTAGGTGAGGACTCCTATAGCCTAGTCTTTTCTTCAATACTTTATACTCATGCATGTAAAAAGGAGGGAGTTGAGCATATTGTGACCAAAGGAGAGAACAAGACATCGGTGGCCTCAGGTCCAAGTCTCAGTATCCAAAAACCTACCAAGCTCTCGCAAGGCAACACGAAATTCTTCTTCTATCATTTTTGCTCCAAGCATCCTTATTTATTTGTCAGATAAATGCCATTCCTAGGAAGACAAGGCATCGGCCCTGCATTGACTTGTCCCCAAGAACCTACCAAGCCTTTGCAAGGGCAATGAAAATATACTCTTAGAAACTCTCTTCCTTTATTTTCTAATTTTAGGGATTAGAACCCCTTTTTATACACCTCCATATTCTATATATATATTAGATATATTCATTGTTTTATTTTTTATATGAAAAACTTCCCTATTTGTCTCACAAGTAATAGGGATTCCTAGAAATAGATGCCTAGCAAGAGCCTAACAGAATAGGATCACTAGGACCACTCTCAAAAATATCTCTCGGAGGGCCCCACAATGTCTTTATAGGAGGTGAATAACTATCAAACCTCCTCGGACATGCCTAACCTAACTCTGGGACTTTATGCCTTAAATGCCAGTCTACAACAAAAGAAAAATATCCCACATACATATACACATATAGCATAAAAGGAAAGAACTTGCAAAGGAATTATATCACTTCGTCTTGGCCACAAGAAGCTTTTGCGTAGTAAGAGGCTCCCTCTAGGTGCTCCATCGAATCTATTTAGTGCAACACTAAAACAAAAAACCATTAATTGCACCCACACCAAACAAAAAAATGGCCTTGTCAGCCTAGCAAAATAAAACATTAAATCAAATAGAACCGGATCTCTTGGCTTAACAAAATCAACCATAAAGCACACCATTCAGCAGCCTATTTCTAAAAATGAACCTTTTGTCCATTCATGAACCATATTGAAACACAAAAACTAAACCAAGGGAGTGGACTTTCAGGCCCTACACTAAATGCATCAAATTTTTAGCTAACCCTTCTGCATAAATAGCAAGGGATGTTTGATGAATATGCCATTGAACGATTCGATGCATCCATGAGAGAATAGGAAGATGGTCAATCACTACCTAGCTCATTCCCATACTAACCATTGGCGGCCAAAAAAATACATGTTTGCTAGCCATCCCCATAGTAGCTCTAGACTAACATCAGGAGGAAATTGTAAAAGCCCCTTAGGACCATAGTTACGAAAGACATCTTCAACAAAGACATAATTAGCCAAGGAGTCTGCAAAGTGATTCCATTGTCAGGGAATTAGTTGGCAAGTCACTACCTTTAATATCCCAACGGGTGTCCAAGGTTGCATGATGATACATCCTTAGAATGGGATGTCTCACACTATAGATCCCATTCAATTGGTTAATCACTAATTATGAGTCACCTTTCACCAATAACTAGTGAATACCACAATGTTTGGATAGATTTAATCCCATAAGTAAGGCCTTGTATTCTGCCATGTTATTCCTAAAAAGTAGTGCCTAAATACAATCCCATTTTTAAAATCACTCAACAATGGGGATCTTTTATGACAACCCCTACACTCACATGCTTAGTAGGTCCTCGAGAAGCTCCATCAAAGTATAATGTATAAACCAAGCCTCATTGGTGTAACCTACCATGGCAATCAACCTATTTGTACTTATGATAATCAAATTATAACGAATAGAGAGGGTGAAAGATAAGCATGATCCCTCCATCCTCACTAGAATCAATAGGGATGCTAGTAAGAACTTTATAGCACTGGTGGCAATAGACTCAAATATCCCACGTGCAAGATGTGTCTTACAACTCAGTAATGTGGTAACCCTTCCTCTACTAGATCACTTTGCCTTGGTGATAACACTACTCTAAATATGGATGCTCAAGATAAGGAATAAATTTTCCCATCCAATAGTCTTGGTATCCTCTGCAAGTTTAAGCTAAATCTTGAAGGACCTACAAAGACACCAAGTCAAAGTTAATTCCTATACATAATAGGGCTTCAATTTATCAAAATTTACTTTAGTTTTGAACTCTACACCTTGTAAATATGCTAAAAGGGTTGTAAAGCTACTTTTCCCTATACAAATAGTCTTATAAGTCTCATTCCATTTAGGTTCTAACTTGCTTGGGAATAGCTCATGACATGTAGCACAATATAAAACCAATTGACCCTTAATAAATTTATACTTAGCACAAAGGTCACGATTCAAACACACTATCAGTGAATTTGGGAATTTTCCACAAGTTTATGACTCATTGTCAAAACTTTCTCTTTGCTATAACTCTCGCATAGTTGCTTCAAATTTAATATTCAATAGCTCAATAGATTCCATTTTTCACAAGCTTTCTAATGATATATCACATGATAGCTTTGGGAAATCTAAATATGTTTTTTTTGGAGTCCCAATATTCTAAATAATGAATAATGGGACTTGAAAGACTCTAAAGCTCACTAAAATTATATTTGAAGTATTTTCATCCACTTCTTTCCTACTTCTTGATGTAATGAGGCTTGTAAATGAATCTTGTCAAGATGTGAAAGGGAAGTGAATATTTCTTGCAACACTTCCTCTTCACCCAAAGAATGGTTTAAAGAAAACCTTCTTGTGGGAAGCTCAATCTCCAAAGGTAAAACACAATCTTTCCCATATACTAATTTAAAAGGTGCGTGGTTTGTAGCTCTTTCAAATATTGTACTAGAAGCCCAAACAACCACATAAAGCTTCTTATCCCAATCACGCTTACCTTTAGATACAGTCCTAGTTAAAATCTCCACAAGGTGCATATTAGTAATCTCTACTTGCCCATTAGCTTGGGGGTTGTAAGGTGTGATCTTATTATGTTTAACCTTCAGTGCTTCTATCAAAGCCTCAATAACTTTATTTGAAAAATGTATCCCATGGTCAGACACAAGCTCCTTGGGCAAACTAAATCAGCAAGCAATCAACTCCAAAATAAACTAGTCATTTCCTTAGTATTATCCTTCATCATAGTATGGGCTTCAAACCACTTCATCAAATAATGTGTCCGTCATAATGAAATGATACTTTTTTGTAGCTTATGAAGGATTTATATGTCCAATGACCAATGAAATTAATGTCCCACTTCTCAAATGGTAGTATAGCCATGATAGTAGGGGTCAATGGGCACTTCCTATTCTCCCTATTGTCATGTCTTTCACATGTATCACATCTCTTGACATATGCAAATGCATCATTGAAAATGAACAACCACCAATATCCAGCTCAAATCTTTCTATGTAGTAAACCATCCAACAAACTACTTTCCACAAGTGGAGTCATGACAGGCTTCCAAGATAAACAAAACCTCATTAGGAATAACATATCAGCGATACACATCATCAATCCCTTGTCAATATATTGTTCCCGCATTCAATGTAAATCTCAAGGTTTGCTGCCTAATCTTGCTCTTTTAGCCTTTAAACAAAGCAGTTCCAACCTCTCCTGTGGATGAATAGTGCATTATGGCAGTATACTAGGATGTAATGGAGGTTGTATCAATTTTGAATAGACCCTCAAGGTCATTACCTTTAGCCAAGACTTCCTTTGGCTTTCCAAAATCCACATGGCATTTTACGATGCCCTACAACTTCAGTAGCTTACTCTTAATTTCATAATCAAACTCCTACAAAGTGATTAGCCACTTTGCTAGGCGATCATGCAACTGCAACTTATTCAATAATAGCCTCAGCCCCTATGCCTTTGTATAAAGTGTTACCTTTTCATACAGGATGTAGTATGTGAATTTATTTGTTGCAAAGATCATCCCAAGGCATAATTTCTCCATATAGATATAATTAATCTTGAATACCCCCAATTTGCGACTAGCAAAGGCAATCAAATGATACCACTAAATCTTGTCCCAAATTTGGGCTAAACAGCAACAATTGATATATATATTGTAGCTGATGAAAATATATAAAATATCACACCCTGTTTTAGGTTCTTTTAGGACTAGTGCTTTTGCAGATTCTTGCTTCACATCATTGAAGGATACTTGACATGGATCACTACAAACAAACATATAGTTAAAGGATAGTAAATTCATCAATGGCAATGCCATCTCAGCTAGTGTGTTAATAAATTGTCCATAATAATTGATTGACAACAAAAAGCTATGCATTTCTTTAGGAGTATGTGGTGGAGTCATAGTGAAATATCCTTTATCTTTTCAGGATTGGTTGCAATACTAGTGGAGCTAACCATATGTCCCAACAACAATCCATAGGGCACTCCAAAGACATATTTTCTTGGGCTAAGAGAGCAATGCAAAATTGTCTACACTGCTAGAAACATTTTCTTGGAATAATCAGCTATCTCTCCCTTGTGGTGGCTACCCCCAGATCATCAATAAAGACATTTAGCTCCTCCACGAAAATATCACTGAAAGTTTTATCAATCATACATTGCCAAGATTCTAGTGCATTGCATAATTGAAAAGCCATCACATGATACACAAAGGTACCAAATACAATGATAAATATTTTTTTCAACTTATCTTCCTTTGCGATAGCCATTTGGCTATAACTGGCAAAGTAGTCCATACATGAATATATGTCCCTATCCACTTAATTGATCTAGAATCAGATTAATGAATGGTAGCAGATAGTAATCTTTAACCATCTATTTATTCAGCTCCCTAAAATCTGTGCAAAGCTAGATTTGATTATTTTTCTTCTTCTTGATAACTACTAGCGAACACCACTTTGTGTGTTGTACAAGAAATATCGAACCACCCTTATGCAAATTTTGTAGATCCTTAAATAGTCCGTCCATTACAAAATTTTTGTAGCTCCTCAAATAGTCCGTCACTTATCTCAAAAGGCATAGGCCTCACTTTTTATCGAACACGGCAGCTACCTTCTTTCGGGGGAATAGTATGTAGCACAGCCAGACTAGGAGGAATACCTCTCAGCTCATCACAGCTCCAAGCAAAAATATCATGAAATTCCTAGATCAAGGACACATAGTCCTTCCTCTCTTCTAGACTAAGCATAGATCCTAATTTAATTGGTCGTGGATCATCCAACGTACTAAGATCTAGCTCAATCATATCTGCATCTCTGATTTTGTCTTGAGATTCTATCAGCTCATTCAAAGTCACCTAGTAGACATCTTATATAGTGGACCCCTCTCTTGATTCATCGCTTGACAAAGTCTCATTGCTAGAAGGATACTCTAATGCATCTAATTATGTTGAGGATAAAGGTACTCTCTCGTTTTGAGGAGATTCAGGATATGCAACCACTACCATGCATTTGACACCTCTACCAAAAATCATATGACCAACAGGTTTATCAACTTGACAAAAGGATTGCGAGATCCATGGCCTTCCTAATAAAACTTGATATCTTGGTCACCCTACAAACCTAATAACCCTAAAGTCCAAAATGCATTCCACATCAATACAATAATCATATAAACTTTCATAATGTAACATTCCGGTTGCCTTAAACTATTAGATGCCTCTTTCTTTGGATTTTACCTTCTTCTTTGGTATTGGAGTTAGCTTTGCCACCATAGCTTTTAAAGGATCAACTTCCACATCAAGGTTAAGAACTTTTATCCCCTTATCATCATGTTTAGGATTTTCCTTAACAAACAGGTTTTATATGATCTCTAACATCTTCTTTAACCTTTTGTCCTCTTCTAATGGCTTGTAGATTAGAAGCCTCAGCGGTGTTGATATGCACAGGTTTGATAAGGCTGACACCACTACCACTACATAGCTCTTCTACCATAGCTTTTCCTCTCTGCAATATTTTCTTTGGTTTCTCATCATGTTGAAGGGTATTCACTTGTGCTCAATGATTAATCAAACCTGGCTGCATACTCTCTTTTTGAAGGGAGCTAATCTTACTCCTACAAGTAGCTAGATGGACCGACTTTCCACATATGTCACATTTGACATTAGGGTAATTCGTCAAAAAGTACTGATCACCACATCACTTAGAGAAAAATCTTAATGGATCACCCTCTTCAATGTGATATCTCAACTTTGATTTAAAATCTTTTCGACTTCTTGCAAAATGGACTTGAAGAACTCTAAAATCATTAAATAGAGAAAATCTCGAGCAAAAAAAACCGAGGATTGTAACCTGACATTTTTTTCGGATTGAGGACTATAGCCACCTATTTGAAGTTACCATGTGAATGAGAGTTATGAGCCATATTAGTCATTAGTGTCAGTGTCTATAGTATGGATGGTCCAAAAATACTAGATTTTTGCACAAAACTAGCATTTTTTTATGTTTTGGATTTACCCCCCTTTCAAAGCCAACAAAACCATCAAATTTGCGATTTGAGCATCAAATTGTATCTTAGAAGCTTCACATTGCTGATTTTGCTAAAACCGCCTCCATAAAGAGCTCTTCTTCTTAGCCACAATCCTTCTTCTCTAATTTAGCAATAAATGAGAGGCATGGGGAGTAGTTGAGGGAGGTCCGAGCAAGAGGGGAGAGGCCCTTCTTACGAGTATAGAGCAAGAGGGAGGAAAAGAGAGGGATGTATAAGGATACCCCTCCCCCCTCGAGAGGATGTGAAAGGGAGCTAGAGAGTGGAAAAATTAGAAAGAGAGACAGAGAGGGAAGAAGATCTCGAGAGATTGTGAGAGAGGGACTAGAGAGGGGGTTAGAGAGGAAATGAATTAACTCAACCTCCCCATGTCTCGGTCTTCAACTCAACAAGCTGCTCTCATGCTCTCCCGTCCTGAATTCATTCCACCTTCTCTACCTCTTGAACCGGCTCGCGAACAATGGATGCAAAGCAACGAGGTAGAAAGACCATGAAATCCATCAAAACTAGTCAAAGAATGAGTATTGTCGGAGATACAAGAAGGCCTGAGGTTGCCGGAATTGCCACTACCAAATGAAACATCGGGTGTGGTGAACCCAAGCGCAAGCAAAGATGAAATTTCCAATGACATTGTGCCAGACGAGGTTGTTCACAACTCAGAAATAGGCTACTATTTTCATATCGCCACATAAAATAATAAGGTTTTTTCTAAAATTAAGTATATAAATATTAGCTTTTGCATTTACACTTATACGAGATGTCAATTCCATCTAGAGAGCATATTAATACATACACAAATGGTTAACTTCTACCTATGATTTGTAGATAGATTAATCAAGATTATAATTCATAGAATCATGATGGAAATAGTTGTAGGAGGTTATTGCACAAAATGAGTAAAGGACATTATGTGCACTCGAGAGTAGTAAAATAACTCGATATATTTATTTCCAAACGCGACAATGGTTAGGAGTTGATTTATGCTTAAAAAGTGAAAGTGTATTTAAAGAATCATGTAAATCATCTCGCTAAATTATTATCGCAATATTCTTTCTAAGTAGTAACACCATATTGGGGAATATGGGAATTTCCCATAAGTTTGGGACACATGGTCAAATACTTGGATTTGTCATAACTTGAACACTATAACTCCAAATCAAGCACTCTATAGCTCAATAGATTTCATTTTTCAAGAGCTTTCCAATGATAGGTCATGTCATATGGTTTTGAGAAACTTATGCGCATGTTATCCAGGTGCCACCTTTTTTGTATTCAACAAATGGGAATTGGGAGATTCCCAAACTCACTAATATTGTGTTTAGTACCAACTACACAAAATTTGCTTATGTTGGGTAAGTTAGCCCTAAACGAAAAATTCGTATCTTGCTTAACAACATTGAAAGATTTGTACTCAATACTTCTTTATGAGAAGCACAATCCTTGCTAGAATGTAAGGTTACCTTGTGTTAACCTCAATTCAAGATGGTGGAAAAAAAAAGGAAAAAGCATAAAAAGGATGGAAAAAGAGCAAAGGCATAGAGGCGGCCCCTAAAGCTAAGCTGAGGCAAAAATCGCAATTTCAAATGAAAGGCACCTCAAAAAACTCTAAAAAATCTTGTAAAAGAGGGCCGAGCTCTCACCCATGAAATTTGTAAATATAGAGAGGCGGTGGAAAGGAAGCTAGGAAGATAGAAAGACAGTGGGAAAAAGGGCCTAGGCCATGGCCGTCCATGTAAAAAAGGGGATAAGGGGATGACCTCCCAAAAGGGATTTAGGGTTTTGTGTATAAAGTTGAAAAGTGAATGAGAAGCTCATTCTTTGGTGTGTGGCTAACAAGAGTCCTCTCTTCTTCTCTTCTTCTCTTTACCTTGCTTGTGTGTGTGCTCTTGAGAGAGGGAGTATGAGAGTGCAAGGGAGTGAGTGAGTGTGTGGGAGTGAGGGATCAAGAGGGTGAAGCTCTTCACCGTCTCCTCTTCTCTCTTCTCTTCTCTTCTCTTTTCTCGCACGCACGGCTATGGTGGATGGAGCTTGGAGATAGAGGAGGCTTGAGGATGCTTGAGCTAGCATCTAGGATCATGAAGCTAACAGCGTGTGCGAGAGAGGATGTAACTCATTTTGGCATCAAGGTAAGCTCACTACACCTTGAGAGGATCGACGGCGCATCGGCTAGGTGAGAGATAGCCATGAGAGGATCGACGGTGCATCAGCTAGGTGAGAGATAGCCATGAGAGCTCGCTTGAAATGCTTGAAACAATAAGCGGTTCGTGAGTCTTGGCGGTTGAGCGTGAGCTTCCACTACATTTTGGTTGCGTTGCAAGGACCAATAGATTCAAGCTTGAGCACACTTGCACGCCTCATATCGAGCATCGAAGTAAGGGATTCATTCCGAAAATGGAGCTTGAGATAGGTAGGAAGTTTGGGTTTTTTCATCTTCGAAACAAGTAAGTATTTTGGGTTATTTTGTTGGTTTGATGATTGGAAAAGATGGAGAAATCATTTCAGTTTTTTACCTTCGATCTTTGTTGCATTTAGCGTAGGTTAGAATTAGGAAATCGGATAAAAAAAGTGTAGGGTTTGTTGCTATAAAACATGGCAAAACAGGGCACAAATCATGCAAAAATGGGAAAAAAGAGTACTTGGGATGTTTAATGTCAGCAAGTGAGTAATTAGGGACATCAAAACCTTACCCGGGAAGGAGTTTAAGAGCCAAGAGGTCAAGGAAGAGCTCATTTCATAGCTTGACATTGAGTGAGAGAGAGAGAGAGAGAGAGAGAGAGAGAGAGAGAGAGAGAGAGAGAGAGAGAGAGAGAGAGAGATCTCTTGGAGATTCAATTCGATCTTGCCGCCAAGGAGTCTATTGCACATCCTAGGTATATCAAGCCCTTCCCCTTATGCCTTGATATTGATGTAGAAGCTCTTGTGTGATATGATTGCATGTGTTGCAAGATTTGAGCAAATAAGTGCCTTCGTTGTCGTCGTCACGCGCCATTCGGCCCGTCCAAGTGGCTGGTTCCTGGGCCAAGTCCCAGAATCAACCCTCGGCCCACTTACTCTCAGCTGACTTGGCCCACTAGTCAATTCGACCCGAAGCATATCACTCGGTCAACTTACAACTCGACCCTCGGTCAACCTATCCCATTCGCATTTGAACAAACCAACTCGGCCAAAAGGTCACTCAACCATATCGAAACTCAGTCCCCTCAGCCCATGCGCCTTGGCCCGTTCGAATAGACCCCCTCAGCCCATCCAAGTGAATCTCCTCGGCCCGTTTGAATCACCCTGTCCGAGTCACCATGTCAAAGCTTCCCATTTGGCCCTTAGCCACATCAATTGGGCCCGTTCGAGCAACACACTCGGCCCACAATTTCCATTCCGTCCATTCGAATCCATCACTCGGTCCCTACAATTTGGACGAGTTGGGCTCAGGTCATGATTTTTCCAAATTTTCAAGAAATTAGACCAGACTTGGCTAGAGTTCCGAGTTCGGCCACGTAAACCTTTGTGAGTTCTCTTGATGCGCAAAACTCGATTCTGGCACAAGGAAGAGGCAAATTTATAGGACACAACCACTTAGCAGCTCGAGTAGGCTATTGCGAGACCCAGAGTCCTAGCGACATCCAGCTGAGACAAAGACCTTGAACAAACCTAAAATGGGTAAGACAACGTAGTGAGAAACCCTAAAACCTGAAACAAAAGTGGGTCAACAAGCCTATCAAGCCTAAAACAAAGCAAGAGTGCATAAGCCGCTTAGATACTTGTTTTTCGCACTCACCCTGAATTTTCGCACTTGAAGTACACTTAAGGATAGCTGAAAGCCTGATTGAGCACAAGTGCACGGGAAAGAACACAGACACACTAAGTAGAGATAAATTGAGGATTGGATGCAATAAGCCAAGGGACTCACTTAGATAAACACCTCAAGGAACCCACCAATAGGAGAAGATCCCAAGACATAGATGGATGACCAAAGTACAGAGTAGGACCAAGCAAGCAACGCTAGAGAAGTGGATCTGACCAACTTGCTCAATCTGACTAACAGCTTGGTGGAGCACGAGAACATGATCATGACAGAGGAAAGATCATACCGCAGGCCGAACGAGGAACTCGACTTAGGATTTTTTCTAGAGGCAATTCAACAGCTAGTGAGCAGCTACGATGCACATGCTATGTATGAGTACCACAGCAAAACGGTAGAGGCCATCATAACAAACTTGGAAGAGGAACAGAAGCTAGCCCACAAGGTGCTACAAGGCATAGTGAAATACAACCAAGACTAGCATGCTAGGAGCTTAAGAGAGAATGTAGGATTGCGCGAGGTACAACGGGTGCTAAACCTAGTAGGTGGAAATCAGATCGATCATGAGAGAGCCCTAGAAGAAGACTTGACATTGAGTGAGCTTCTCATGAAGCGACTGCTCGATAACACAGTAGTGGAGCAGAATGCTACAATACTAGCAACATCATTACTAGCAAGATTAGGAGCAAACCAAGGCTCTAAGGGCCACTCTAAAATCCCAATTGTTGCAAAGCAACTCCACAAGTACCAACCCCACAAAAATCGATATAGCTTTGTAGAGCAATTTGAGCAAGTCTACGAGGCCAATGGCCTCACAGACTTGACTCAATGCTCTCAAGCATTTGGGCTTTGCTTAGGCAACAAGGGTAGGACTTGGTACACGAGTCTAGATGCCGAAGAACGAGCAAACTTTAACGGCCTCAAAAACCTCTTCATCAGAAGATCCTTTGAGCCCGAATACTTTGACAATCTGCTAGTAAGACTGATGAATGTCAAGCAGAAAGAGAAAGAGGACATACACGACTATGTCACCCACGTGAGGAGCCTCTTTAAGAGAATTCCGATGGGTGAATGATCTACCGAAAGAGCGGTGTCCACCATGTTTATTAGTGGAATATAGAGTGAGGAGCTGTATAAGGCCTTGGCAAGAAACTCGAGCTTGCAATGAGACTCGCTAGCCAGGGTGTTTGAAGAGGCCATTTGAGTAGACGACCAACTGAAAGAGCGGAGCTCCAGGAGCTCACATTCAGAAGAGACCAACTCGTGGAGTTCAGAGAGAGTGTCAGCCTCTAGTGAATGATCAGGTCCAACATCCCATGACAAAGGGAAAGCCATTGAGACAAACCAAGACTTGGCTAAGGTAAAAATGGAGATAGCCAAACTGCAGGATATGTTCAGATGACCAATGCGCCCACACATCCAATGTGTGTACTATGGCGGAAACCACTTGCCGGCCAAGTGTTAAGACCCTAGGTCACAACCTTGTGCTAATTGCGATAGATTCGGTCATGACGTTGCGCATTGTAGATTACCGAGAAGACTTCCATACTCACAACCATACGACTAGCCATATCTAGCGAGCAGACCCCAACAATTCTTCGGAAGGGGAGTCTCATTGGCCCTTCTTGTGCCTAACGACGTTAAACCGACTGTTCCTAGAATGGACATAAATCCTACATGCATACCTAGACCGCTTGGTCCCTACGTGACCCATCCATCGAGTGACGCTCCAGTCCACTATGTGGAGCCAAATGAGGAAGAGACTTACATATACCCATACGTCTCACACGATGACGAGAGCAATGTAGTCCTTATGGACTATCGACTAGAACCGGTGATGGCATTAGGAAGAGGCCAAGGTAGAGGCCTAGGAGGGCAGACGCAGGATCCAATCATGTGTGGTCATCTAGGGCACGCCTCATCACGTTGTCCTGAAAGGAAGCAACCAAATAGAGACAAGGCAGACCTAAGGTGCCCTGAGTGCGGAATCACTCATCTCTTCATTGGACTGTCCCAAGCAAAAACCATCCCGGAAGTTTAGCCAACGTACCATCTGTCCCATTCGGGCTGTTCGGCATCAAGAACCTCGATGGGGAGGCCACACCTATCCCATTGCATGTCATGACCCGAGTATAGATAAAGTAGGCCTGCATATCATTGCCAGGTCCTAGCAACCTCGATGCAGCCTCGATCGAAAAGAAGAGCCGTAGTAGACGGAGAAAGAAGAAACCCGAAGCTAAGATCATGTTGCAAACTAAGAGTGCCACAACTCTGCCTGTTGGAAAGAAGGTCACTAACGCAGAGGCAGAAACCTTAGCTCCTAAGACGACCGAAAAGGAAAGTGCTAAGGTAGGGGAATACCCGCATCCGAAGCACCAACTAGAGGCTATCAAGAAAGTGAAGGAATGGGTAAAAGAGGCCCAAGAGCACCTAAAAGATGCTGAGCCCATCCTAGAGGATGAGATCAAAGATCTCTCCAGCATAAGCACACCAATCTCACCCCCTCAACCAAAATCGAGAGATGCGACTGCACCATAAGCGGTACCACTTAGGCAAAGCCTTGATGCCACAGGCCAGAAAATTAGTCACAGCCATTGGCCAGGACAATCCGAAATAGGAGAAAGACGAGCAGCCAATGACCTCCTTACCACGCTAGTGACCACCCCTGTGACACAGCCTAGGAGACTTGCTTCGGCAGCATTCCACCCTATGGCAAGACCTGAAGCAATGGGTTGAAGGATCACGAGAGCAAGCTGATGCGGACCTGCATGACCATGATACAGAGACACAAATACCAAGTCTGACACTGCATTCTGTGCCCTTGCACATTAATGCTTTCTGGGAAGGCACCGAGATGCATGCAGTCTTACCTCTCTTAGCCCTAGGCGACACAACGAGAAAGGGGATTGTAGACAAACAGGAGAGGGGGTTAGTGTACTGAGCCATGCAGTGCTTCAAACTTGGGAAAACCTGCCTGTCGAGACCTCCACGTTCATCTCACACTAGCAAATGGTATGAGAGTGAAACCATTTGGGGTACTTAAAAACTGGCCGGTGAAAATTGCAAGTGTCGAGTTCTCGGTTGACTTTATAGTCATGAAGGGAGTGGACTACGATATCCTATTTGGGGTACTTAAAAATTGGCCAGTGAAAATTGCAAGTGTTGAGTTCTTGGTTGACTTTATAGTCATGAAGGGAGTGGACTACGATATCCTATTAGGCTGATCCTGAATGCGCAATGCCAAAGTCATCGAAGATTGGGGTAATGGCTTAATTCTCCTTTGAAATAGAACGAAAGCTATGAGGGTAGAGATGGACACTTGGAATACCTCACCAGTCGACTTGGATGCCATCTCCATGATGCTTAAAGGTAACGCTCAAGTCAAGAAGTCCTATGGGCCCTTAACCAAGTATATCCCATGTTCAGAGGACGAGCGAGACTGGATGCATGTCCTTGCTATGATCGACTTGCCATTCTTGGATCATGAGGCATATGAACAAGCCATCAAGCCAGTTGGCAAGTCAAAAGACACACCCTCCATACTAGTCTGCATGATGGTAGGAACCCTTCGTGGGTGACCTAAATCTGTCACATTCCAAGTGCCAAATAATAAGAGGGAACTCCAAGAGATTTTGGATTATTTGACTGGCAAGCTAGCTGGCAATCCAACAGCAAACTTCAAGCCACTCCAAGATCTGTTAGACAAACCAAGGTGGCAATGGACCAGGGTGCATGACTTAAACCTCATGTACAAGTGGGCCCTAGTCCTTGATCAGAGACAAGAGATATACCAAAACCTAGGAGACGATGAGCGGTCGGGCGAAGATGACTCCAATGATGAGTATGAAGACTGTCATTCTTTCAGTGAGACGAAAGTGAGGGTGAGATAGACACGGTGGAATATGACACTGAGGGACGAGAAATAGAACAGATACGAGCGAACTCCAAGCCACAAAAAAAGAGTGTCTTTATGATAGAGCAAGGGGTCATGCACATGGATTGGGACCACACTTGGTTGGAACACAAAGGAGCCATAGATTTCGAACAAGCAAGCCTAACCCAACCACGTACGACACCAGTGCTTAGAACAGAGTCACCCTCTCTGAGTTGCGATCGCCAGGAGAAACCACCTCTTCTAGCAAAAATGGCGAGTTTGGTTCTGAGTCGGAAGTAAGCTCAGATAGCGACCCAGAAATACCTAGACCAAATGCACCAAGGGGGACCCACCCGTCCACTTGAGGCGTATACGGTTGAAGGAAAAAAGGGAAAAATAGCCTAGGGACATGCACATGGAAGAGCAAAGAAATCCATAGGATCTCTTGAAGAGATTTACAAAATTCAAGAAGGGTGACAGGGTAGTAATCCTGCTGGGTGCCAAACGCCAAGGACAAATGAGTGAACCCATCGAGAGACCAACCAAGGTCAAGGAGGTGAGCCTAGCACAGGAAGGCGAGACACCCCGACTGGTCTTTATTGCCTTTGACTTGATGGAGGAAGAGGAGAAGAGTCTTGTTGCTCTCTTGTAAGAGTATATAGACGTGTTTTCTTGGTCCTTAGAAGAGCTTAAGGGGGTAGATCCGAGTGTAGTGACTCATAACATACCCATGACGCTAGACGCAATGCCAATCAAGCAACGACTATACTTGATGAATCCAAAACACACTCATGCAGTCAAAGAGGAGATTGACAAGCTGATGAGAGTAAGATTCATTTATGAAATTGAGCACATAGACTAGGTGTCGCCCATAGTCATAGTGATGAAGAAAAACGGAAAGATTAGAGTGTGCATCAATTAAAAGAAGGTGAACGTTGCCACTAAGAGAGACAACTACCCATTGCTGTACACCGAGCACATGCTCAAAAGAGTGGCGGAAAAAGAGGTCTACAGCTTTTGGACGACTTCTTTGGATACAATCAAGTGTAAGTGCATCCTACCGCCAAGCATAAGACTACCTTTGCCACTGAGTGGGGTGTCTTTGCTTACATAGTCATGCCCTTCGAGTTGACTAATGCCGCAGTCACCTTTCAATTCCTCATGTGCACTATATTTAAATACATGCTTCGCAAGGAATCGGAATTCTTTGTGGATGACTTGTGTGTTCACTCGACCTAGAGAGAACATTTAGACAAACTCCAAGCAGTCTTTGAGCAGTGTCTCTTATATCATCTCTCCCTGAACCCCTTAAAGTGCCAGTTCTGGGTGAAACATGGATACATCCTAGGGCATGTGGTGTTGAAGAATGGCATTGCCACTAACTTCTCAAAAGTCAGGGTTATTGTTGTTCTTCCGCCCCCAATCAACTATAAGGGAGTTCAATGCTTCTTAGGCCATACAGGATACTATCGACAGTTTGTGATGAACTATACATTGACCTTTGTACAAGCTGTTGATCATCTCTTCGAGTGGACTGAAGCATGCCAACGAGCATATGAGGAATTGAAAAAGGCTCTGACTATTGCACCCATTCTACGAGCCCCAGATTGGACCATTACCTTCCATGTGGATATTGATGCTTTGAAATTCGTCGTGGCGACAGTGTTGTGCCAACCTGGTGAACACAACCTTGACTATCCAGTGAGCTTTGCTAGTAGAAAACTCACTAAGATTGAAATGAATTACTCGACAACTGAGAGAGAAGGTTTAGCCATGGTATTTACTATAAAGAAGTTCTGGCATTATCTGTTGGCTATGCCTTTTACTTTCTTTGTGGACCATCAAGCCTTGCTATATCTAGTAAATAAACCCTGCATTATAGGATGCATAGCTCGATGACTCCTTCTTCTTTTAGAATTTGACTTCTCCCTGGTTGTACGGAAGGAAAAATGACACTACATGGCTGACCACATGTCACACATCCCCACGGGAGAGGCCACTGGACAAGGCATTGTCGATGAATTGCCAGACGTCCATTTGTTTAACCTTTCCAGTGAGAGAGATTTATTCAAGGCTGATCTAATGCCATATTGGGCAGATGACATCGTCCAAGTGCTAGAGCATGGATTGCCCAAGCGATCGATAGAAAAATCCCGACTTAGGTGACTTATCCTCAAAATCCAACCTTATCAGTGGATAGCAGGCCAACTATATAGGCTAGGGCAAGACGGGTTGTTGTGTAGATGCATATGCAAGCATGAGATGCACGATGTGCTCGCAGAGGCGCACAACGGAAATGTTGGAGGGCACTTTAGCGGAGACATGAAAGCCCGCAAGGTGCTATGGTCTTGACTGTGGTGGCCCACACTTTTTCGCGATGCAACATGATTCGTCAAGCATTGTGACTAGTGTCAGTGGACAAAGGTCCTGATTTGCATGACAACCCTTTGAAAAATGGGGGATCAACTTCATAGGACCCATTAGTCCTGCGGCACAGTATTCGCAGGCCAAATATATCATTGTCGCCACACGCTACCTAACGAAATGGGCAGAAGCGAGAGTGACATGAAAGAATGATGCTAGAACAACTGCCAAGATCTTATGGGAGCAAGTAATCTCACGATTTGACTACCCCATCAAACTAATTAGTGACCAAGGAACGCACTTCATCAATGAAGTGATAGCACATCTTCTATCCACCTTTCTAATTATCCATAAAAAATCCTCTCCATACTACCCTCAGGCAAACGGGTAGGTAGAATCCACAAATAAGATCCTTGTAAACGTCCTGACCAAAGTAGTCTCTGCTTCGCGTAGTAAAGACTGGGATAACAAGCTGATGGCAACCTTATGGGCTTACCGTGTAGCTTATAAAATAGTTGTCAGCCACTTCCTTTAGGTTGAATTATGGGACTGAGGCAATTCTACCAATAGAGTTCTTCGTTCCTAGCCTGAGAATGGCGCTTCAAGAATGATGGGAAGGGAAGGAGGCATGGACGCAATGCCTAGTTGAACTTGAATGCCTCTCAAAAACTTTCCTTCTAGCCACTCATGCGCTCATATGCGAGAAGGCATGACGCAAGAGATGGTTTGAAAAGCATGTCAAGCAACGCGACTTTGAATAGGTGATTTAGTGCTCGTGTACTCAGTTAAAGGACACAAGCAAAAATGAACTTTAGAGGTCTTGGGCCTTTCAAAGTTCGTGCAATCAACCAAACTGGCAACGTTGAGCTCGAGACTCTAGACGGCGAGGGCATAGGCTTCTTCAATGGCAATCGCATTAAGAAGTACTACCCTCCCACGCATCCGCTGCATGAGCCACCAATGTTAGAACCCCATGTCAAAGTACGAGTCGCCATAATCAGGGAAATTGATGATGAGGATGAGGAAGCTGTAGAACCCGCATACCTTCACATCACGGTCACTGCCAAGCAAACATGCACTTTCAATGCCTTGATCGATGAGGGAGCAAATTCAATGTCTTAACTCACGATCATTGGACCCAACTTGGTAAACCACCACTACAGCCCACTAATGGAAAATGAAGCCATATGGAGGCCGCTCACATGCACTTCTTGGCAAGTGTAGGGCCACTATTGCTATCGAGTCTGAGATAGTACCAATGATCTTTTATGTGTTGCCAAACACTAAAGATGTAGACACGAAGTCGCTGCTAGGGCGAACCTTCAAGAAGCAAACTCACTGCAATGTCGATTATGAGTTGCAGCACATCCACCTTGCCATAGGCAACGTCCACATTGTTACAACCTTCAATAAGGACTGCACAACCTTATCAAAGTTTGCAAGGCCACTGGTAGAAATACTCGCAGCCAAGTCTATGGAGGGGGGTAGTGCTCAGCCACCATCCAGCAAATCTCACGAGCTGCCACTCACAGCAGCAAAAGCTTAGGCCGAATAGTCTAAGTTTCAATGGAGGCCTAAAGAATCGCAATCGCCGCCTAGGAGTAGATGCTCACATCCTCATAACACAAGAAACTCTAAACCTAGGAGACCGAGATGCACTTACAGAAATCAAAGCATGATCAAGCCAAGATGGGTTTCTAAAGCCCTCTTGTACGTGCAAGGCTACTATGAGGGAAATGCCTGGATATGGATCCCTAAGGCCTGAATGGCCCAAGGCACTACTCACACACCGCCCTCAAGCTTGATCACCCCAAGCCTCATAGAACCTCAGAACCGAAAGCCGCATCACTTCTAGGACTTGCCTCCTACAAGCTCACCCACGCATAAGCCCAGAAGAGTTGAGCAAGCCCTATCGGCCCAAACCACAAATGCCTTTACACACTTCAATCCCTGTTACTGCCGATAAGACTTGCCAAACCCAATTCGAGTGTAGCAACCCATTTGTAGCAGCTACTACTTCGACGCTCATCCACGAGGCCCAACCATCGCTTCATGGGCAACTACCACCATCTATTGGCAAGCCTTCTAGCCCCATCATCCCCCAGCCACCTGCAAGCCTTAAACCCTCCTACGAGTAGAAATCATTCTTAACTCTGGTCGCAGACCTAGCCCAAGACACAGGGGATGATGTTATTACTTATCTTAGATGCTTAGATGCCATGTTCATGTCACTGGCTCTAAGTTATGACCGCTTGGACTTAGACCTATTGCAAGAGCCTTTAGCAACTGATGTTTGCACGATGCCTTGTTCCTGGGAAACATTCAAATTCACATTTGTCAAAACACCCCACTCAGCTATCAAGTTGCTACACACTGAGATATCAAGAGAATAAGCCATCAAACAGTGCCTGATTATGTTCTATGATAAGCGCACGACTTCTTCCATCACTGACAAAGAAGTCGAGGAGTTGAAAGCATTGGCTGACACCGACTCCCCATTTCTACGAATGCATAAACTCACCCATGTCATGACAATCGCAGAGTGTACCAATTTTGTTAACACTCTATATGAGGTGGGTGAGGTGAATCAAATTAAAACCAATCAAGATTAAGCAAATTCATAAACACATAAGAAACTAGTGATGTAGGAGAAATGTCACAAAAGCTTTGAAATAAAAGGAAAATTTTCTAAAGGAAAGAATCTATATTGGATCTCAATGCTTTCATTCAACAAACATAAGATGGGAATTATGGTTCATGATAGGAACGAAAAATGTCACAACAAGACTGTGCCCACCGACTCCCCTTCATGGAAGAGGAGAGGACAGAGTATGGCATCTCCTTGGAAAGTTGTGCCTACAACCAACTAAAATTTCAAACCATCCATAACATTGAGAAAGTAGTGGCCAAGAAGGAAGCAGCCAAGAGGGTCGTAGAGCAGTGCAACCTTGCTAAGTACCTCGAGAAGTTTGCACAAGAGCCTAACCACACAAAGTGTGTGGAATTCCTCAGAACTTACAACCTAGATCAAGAATGTGGAACTGTAACAGTGGGAAGGGGAGAGAAGGCCAAACAGGTGTACAGGTACCCTTGAATCCAGCCTTGGTGGAGAAGGCACTAGGGTTAGAGCCTAAGGTGGAGAAGAAGCATAAAAGATATGTCTATGCCATGCTTAAGATGAAGAGGTGCTAAGCAACGACGGCATTAGTATCCAAGATATCCCTGATACTAAAGCCCGCATGCATGCAAAATTTGTGCACTCACTATTCTCCAGCCAGCGCTACAATTCCCTCATGCACCGGATCAGCATGCCTATGCTGGAGAACATGACAGCTCCCACCCTGGATGAGGTTGACTGGAATGGCTATGTGCGCAAGACCATAGACCAGGAAACAAAAGCACTAGCCTTGGGGAGCAAGCCAGCAGGTGGGGAGTCCCTAGCCTCCAAAAGCTCTGAGAGGAAGAAAGCCTCATCCAAAGCCTCTTTCATCGGCTATGGAAGTGTTTTGACTGACCTCATTCAAGAGGTAGTAAAAGAGGCACAGGATGCAAAGGAAGGAGAAGGAGAAACACCAGACAGTTCGCCCCTTCACCAGGACCAAGAGTTGTCTAGCGACAGGATCGAAAGTGACGAAGAAGGGGGAGAACAAAAGGAACAGTCAAGCAAAAATCAAGCAAAGAAACCTAAGAAGAGGATGACACAAAAGAAGAAGCGGGATGATGAAGGCCGCAAAAAGGAGAAGGAGGACTTAGAGAGAGAAAAAAGGGAATCCCTCAAAGAGGCAGAAGAGAGGGAGAAGAAGAAGAAACAGGAAGCAGAAAAGTCGAAGGAAGAAGCCAAGAAAGCCAAGAAGGTGTCAAAACAGGAGGCCGAAGAGAGGAAGAAGAAAGAAAAAGAAGAAGCAAATAAATTGGAGGAAGAATCTAGGAAAGCAGAAGAAGAGAGGGAGAGAAGGGCTACTGAGGAAGAGGAAGAGCTAAGAAGGAAGGAGGAGAAAGACATGGCCGAAGCCACACGTCGGTCTATAGAGCAACAAAGTAGGGTAGATGACCTAGGAGCTCTGAGCCCGCCTAGGGAGGAGGGGCCAGGCTCAAGCACTCAGGTACCGGAGATCATACCACCAAGCATCACTGAAGGCAAGGGCAAAGCCCCCATCCATCCTATCCCAACCCTCCTGGTGCCTACCACAAAGCAGCCACCCTCACCCCAAGCATCCCCACTAGTGCCAACGTCTCAAACTTTGTGGCGTGGATGCAATATTTCATCAATAAAGAATTAGCCCAAGGGAAGAGCATGGAAACCATGGCCATGGGGTAGAAGAGGCTGGCCACAGACGCCCAAATCTAGACAAGATCCAAAATGCCAGAAAGTGGAGGTCTCAGCCACTCCAATCCACATGACGATGACACCACCAGCTAACTATGACAAATACGTTGTTGAATTGCTCTCTCAACTAGAGAAAGCTAAAGAGGAGAGGAATATAGCTGTGGCCGAGTTAGCTGCAGAATAAGAGTTGGTAGCTACTTTTCACCTTGAAAAGACATGATAGATAGCCATGCAACAAAAGAAGATCTTTGATCTCAAATAGGAGCTGAAGGTTGACGACATGGAGGAAAGCTAGAGGTAGTGGGGCTCGAAGATGAGAATCAGGAGAGTTGGTAAAAATACAAAGGGAGTATAAACTCTTGATCATGCAACATGAAGAGATAGCCGGAAAGACTGATCAGATCAAACGAGGCATGGAGGAGTTTGCCACTAAAGAAGAGGAAAGGAAACAAGAGGAAGAAACCATCATAAGGAGATGAAGACCATGACTGAGAAGCTGAACTTAGAAAGAAAAGAGCAGGAGAGAATGAGCAAAGAATTGAAAGACCAGGAGCAAAGACTCATAGCTTTGGTACAAAGGTAGGGGGAAGGCATGGAGGAAATGAAGAAGAGAGCCCAAGAATGGGCGAGACAGAATGAATGGAGGATGAAGACCTTGGCACGTTGCCTAGCTCTCGTGGAAAAAGAGAAAATCTTTGTAGAGAGTAGAGCAAGGGCTGCCCAAGTAGCCTTCAACACTCAAAAGAAATCCTTCTTGAATACACTAATGGATACCACCCACTCAGAGGAAGGGGAGTCCCTCAAGGTGGCAAAGAAGAAACTAAGCATAGCTCGTAGGGCCCTGCAAGTAGGACTGCACATGACACCCCAACCCAATGTCATGGGGCTGAGCCTTGATAATCAACGAAAGTACTTATTGATGGCCCGCCTAACCCCCCAGGAGGTCGATGCACTAGGCTTTGAAGAGGAAACACAGCAAGCAACCTGACAAAGGGATGAAGCTGAACTCCAATTTGATATGGATAGATTTAAAGAAGAGGTGATCCCACAACCCCCCTTGCCACATTACCAAGAGCAGCCACCATCAATTGACACATCTATGGAAAGACAAGCCGCCCTTAGGGAAAGGAGAAAGAAACTAGAAGAAAACAATAAACAAATGAGAGCCAAGCCGGTCGTGCAACCATCCGCACCCCTAGCACCATGCCGAGATGACCCCCCAGCAGGTTTCCACGCTGAATTAATAGTTTGGGAGCGACAGGAAAGGGACAAAAAACCCTTCTCCTTTAGCTTCCTTCTACCCAATAGCAGTCTGAGGAGAGTCATGCCACTTAAAGTAGTGGAGGAAGTGATTGCGATTGGAAGCCGACTAGGCCAGCAATGGCTGGAAGAGAGAGAAAAGAATCCCACTCTCTGGGGAATTGAAGAGGCAGACTTTTGGCAAAATAAGGTCTTTGAAGTGCCACATTCTGTACAAGGCTATAACTGCTAGCCCATGTGGAGGAGACGGGTGTGCGACATTAGCATGCTCACCTGGATGGCCTTTTGCAACACCTTACCCTATGAGAGAAACAACCCTACATTTATGGCATACCCTCATAGGGTAGGAGTGGATTTTGACGCTACCCTCCATGGACGCTATGACTTACCCATTATCTATAATCCTAACTATGCCTCTTTTGAACAAGCTCTCACCTTCACCTTTGAAAGCCTAGACATTTCCATGACCGGCTTCCTCGCCAACTTTTCCTCTTGCCCCGATCCAACCTTCATAACCACCTGTAACTACCTTAGGCTTCTTAAACTGGCTGTCATCCTCCTGGCTTAATAAAAATTTTAAAAAAAAGAGAGAGAAAAGAAAAATAAAAGAAAAGAAAAATAAAATAAAGAAAGGAAGGCAAGAAAACACATCACAAAAATAAAAAGAATGGAAAGAAAGACTCACATGAAGACAGAACCAGGACCACACAGGACACCATCCAGCAGCTAGGGGTCCTCATGTTAGGCATGTCCGGTGGCTTTGGTCGGCCGACTCCACTCCTAACCCCCTAGCCCCTTTTTGACCCCCCAATTCATGCTTAGGGCACATCAAGGGCAGGACATACCTAGGGAGGTAACACTCGCCTATCATTAAACATGTCACCCTACACTACACACATCACACCTCCCTACCGCAAGAACGGGGTCCTCAAGTGTGGGACATCACCCAAGCCTGCCTGTGGTTAGACCCAGCTCCCCGTTCCACCAGCGTGAGCACAATGCATCACACAGTAAGGTAGACACTCCCCTTAGGTAGAGCACCACACCTTCTCCTTTCAGGTACTACAAAATGCGACAAAGCACCAACTTTAGAGGCCCCATCATCCACTTGACATCTGATTGGCTTCTTCATCAACCATCATTGCCAAAGCTGCCAAAGCATGTGAGTCCACATGTGGCCCTATCGTCACCTGACCAACAACTTGCCAATCGCCTACCCTTTTCCAAAAAATAGCTAGAAGTGCCATGGGACTGACACCGGTCTCGGAGGGGGGTAATGTTAACCTCAATTCGAGATGGCAAAAAAATGAAGAAAAAAGTGGAAAAATGATGGAAAAAGAGTAAAGCCATAGAGGCGGCCCCTAAAGCTAAGCTGAGACAAAAAACACAATTTTAAATGAAAGGCACCTCAAAAACTCTGAAAACTCTTGTAAAAGAGTGCTGGACTCTCACCCGTGCAATTTATAAATGTAGATGGGCGGTGGAAAAGAAGCTAGAAAGATAGGAGAACAATGGGAAAAAGGGCCTAGGCCATGGCTGGCCATATAAACAAGGGGATAAGGGGAAGATCACCCAAAAGGGATTTAGGGTTTTTTATATAAAGTTGAAAAGTGAATGAGAAGCTCATTCTTTGGTGTGTGGCTAACAAGAGTCCCCTCTTTTTCTCTTCTTCTCTTCACCTTGCTTGTGTGTGTGCTCTTGAGAGAGGGAGTGTGAGAGTGTGAGGGAGTGAGTGAGTGTGTGGGAGTGAGGGATCAAGAGGGTGAAGCTCTTCACCATCTCCTCTTCTGTCTTCTTCTCTCTTCTCTTCTCTTCTCTTTTCTCACACACGCGGCTATGGTGGATGGAGCTTGGAGATCGAGGAGGCTTGAGGATGCTTGAGCTAGCATCTAGGATAGTGGAGCTACCGACATGTGCGAGAGAGCAAGCAACTCATTTCGGTATCAAGGTAAGCTCACTACACCTTGAGAGGATCGACGGCATGTCGGCTAAGTAAGAGATAGCCATGAGATCTCACTTGAAACGCTTGAAACAATAAGCTGTCTGTGGGTCTTGGTGCTTGAGTGTGAGCTCCCACTACACCTTGGGTTAAGGATCTACCTTGGCTATGTGAAGCTATGAACTACACGATGGTGTGATTTTCATTGTTTGAAAAGATTGTTTGTGTTTGTTAGAATCTACATCTCTGATTAAAAACATTAACAAACAGGATAAAAGGAAAGATCACGCTAGGCTACCACTAAGCTAGTTGCGAGACCCTACTCCAAGGGGTTCATGATTATTGCTTCTAGAGGCTTAGACCAGCTCCATAGCGAAAAGGCTTGTCCATAGGAATAGTCTAGAGCAATAGGAAATGTGGATTCCAATTGGGCTCTGGCCTTAAATTTTGCATTACTCCTGGAATCTAACGAGCCCCTTCATGACCTAGGATGAGATCCTAGAATCCTAATACTAGTTATAAGGGAGGAATCTTGGTAAACGAAATACCCTTGTGGAATTCTATATATCTTCCATAGGATCAAGAAGATGGAAATTGTAATAAACTTTCCATATAATAAAGAAATTTGTTTTTATTCAAGGGTTGTTTGAATTTTATGCTTGTCCATGAAATAAATTATGTGAAGGAACATGTGATTTAAAGACTAAGGAATCTAGTTGTATTTGTTTCAATAAATGTGTTGTAGGTAATTAAAGAACTAAAGATGATATCGTCATCAAAGGAAAGCGGGTGGGTGTGACCCCCGATGGGTCCGTCCAATGGTAGAGAGGTCCCAGTTAGCTGGAAGCTTTTGTAAATCGGCGATAGAAATAGGAAGATGATAAATTGACCAACTAGTCGTTAGGTAGAACCGACTTGCATTGTTTTAGGGGTCGAAATGGGATCTTTTCTTATGGGTAGGAGGTTTGATGTACCACATTCCCCTTTGTTTCTCATTTTCTTTGAACCAAGTGCAATGGAAAGTCCACTTTAGTTCAAGTAATGTTGTAGGAAGTGGGAACTTGAAATTATCTACGCTAGCTAGCTATTAGGAGACTTGTCTAATTTTAAGGACCCAAAAATTCAGGTCGATCCTAGTGGGTTCGGCTAGAACTCTTTCGTTGCGATGTAGACTCAGTATAGGGCCTAAGGGACAAACCTTGTGATACTCCAAGGGAGTGTTAGGTGACATCATTTTGGAAAACCTACTAATGGGCTACTAAAAGGTGCACCTTGGATTGAGACTGGCGGACACCTCACAGTTGGTATCAAAGCACTCATTAGAATAGAATATGATGTAAGTTTTAGAAAAAAAAATCTTGGATGGTAAATATAGCCTAGGACATGTTTTCTTCTCTTTGTTAATGTATATTTTTGAGTTATGGCAGAATAAGGAATCTTGGAAACGATTCTTGATCTTTCGAGTAATGTTTATGTCAGCTATCCATTCATCCACTCTTGCTTGGAAGGATCAGATGATGTGGATATTAGATCGGTTGTACAATCCGTTGCCTCTATATCGTGAAAGACGGTTGATGATTAGTGAAGGATATTGCTATATCGATGCAAGCCATCTAGCTTATCTTCACAATAATCTGAAAAGGGTAAAGTGGATGGAAGATCTTAAAGTTGTCAAGATCTATCTATTTTGTGAAGCCAGTGTAAACTCAACCCTATATACTAGGGGGGGCAAGAAGATCAAACTAAACCTGTATATCTATAAGGAAGTTACAAATATCCTTTCAGTTGATAGTAAAAGCCGTAGGTCACTCTAGTAGCTGCAACTACAAAAAGGATGAAATTCTTGAACTCCCTTAAAAATATAGATTCCTAGATATCTACTCTCAAAATCCAAGATACTTCATAAAGTATGTATTCGACTATCATGCTTAGATTGTAGTAGGGAATCCTTTTTTGCAAAAAAAAAAGATGAATCTGTGAACTATCTAAAAAATGTATATTTTTCCATTTGATTACCTTGTACATCCATTGTAATAAAGATTGATTGATACTTTTTCAATCAGAGCAATAATGAAACCTTATTTTTCCTTGGAACCTTTGAAATTGTAGTTTAACTTTAGCAATGGAAAAATAATTTTACTTGAAATTTTTTCAATAAATTAAGTGAGAAATAATTTGAGTATCAAACTCTAATATTAACACTATATAAATTTCATAAGGTTTAACTTGGAAATTGTTGAAAATTTCCCAGAATTTCGCACCCACAATAACTCGCAATGAAGTCCAAGAGAAAAGGAACCTTTTGAAGCAAGTTAGACCTCTGGAATTTGATGGGAAAGGCAAGAATGTGGAAGCCAATGCAAAAATTTGGATTGAATCCATGGAAGATTACTTTACTGTTGCTGCTGGAATTGTCCCAACCAACCAAGCCATGATAGCTAAGCTAAAATCAATTGGCGAAGCTCAACTTTGGTGGAAGTAGTGGTGCCGAGATCAAGGTGTCCCTAAAAATACTATTACTTGGGATTTGCTAAAAGAAGTTGTAAGAGGAAGATATTTACCTCTAGCTTTTCGCACCTAGAAGATGAATGGGTTCTTTAATTTGAAGCAAATGGGACTGACCTTGGAGGCATATTACTCCAAGTTTATTTCACTTCTTAAATATGCACCCTCCATGGATATTGCTCAACAAGTGTCCAAGTTCTCCAATGGGCTAAATTCTCCTCTGAACACTCATTTGGAATCAATGTGCCCAATAGACCTCCAAGATGTTTGATTTGAGCTTCTCTTATTATGTGAGAGGTACAATAAAAGCCTTTAAAAAACAAGTTCTGGAGCTACAATAACAAAAAAAAAGAAGGATTCAAAGCTCAAGGAAAAAGAACCCAAGGCCAATTTCACCAAGGTTAGAAGAAAAATGAAAAATTCAATGCAATTGGAAATTTTGTTCCTACCTAGGGAAATAGAGATAGTCTTAGGTGCTTTCACTATAATGAGCTAGGATATTTCAGGAGAGATTGTCCAAAGCTTGGTGGAAACCATTGCCAAGGTCAATTTCGAGGTCAATGTAGAATTGTCCAAGGCAGTGGTCAAGTAGCTATGGCAATAGGAAGAACATCAAATATTACCCTTAAAGAGATTTATAATGAGGAAGACTCGACTATGGAAGAAGATATTGAAAAAGCAAGTGTTCATGCTGCATTCCACAAGAAGGGTCCAAATTGTCAATATTTGATAATACAAACACCAACTAGTCACCCAAGTAAATAATTTAAAGTTTTGATTTGATTGTGAAAGTACACACTCATTTATTTCTCCCAAGTGTGCTAAGAAGTTAGGAATAGATACAATAAATGCATCAAAACTACTTGTGGAATTAGCAAATAGAAAGGAAGTACTTCTACACTACAGATTGCCAAGCTAGAGTTTAACCTAGGAGGAAACCTTTCAAGAATGAGATTTAGAGTAATGAACTTAGGAGCTTATGAATGTTTACTAGGAATGGATTGGCTGATTCCCAATGATGATCATATCCATTGTTTGAAAAGGTCAAGTCACATTTCAAGATTTGAACAGTGAAATAGTAACTACACAAGGTGAAACAAGGAAACCTAAAGTTCAATTAGCAAAAGCCTCTTGAATTATGAAGGACCTAAAGAAAGGATTACCAATTTACTTGATTAAGCTTAACAATGTAAATCAAGATGGTCACAAACAGAAGAAGAACCATCCTGGTTAAAATAATACACAGATATATTTCCTAATGAGCTAACTGAGTTACCTCTAGAAAGAGAAGTTGATCATGAGATCAAACTTGTTCTAAGAGATGCTCCAGTGGCAAAGAGACCTTACAAAATGCTTATTTCTAAAGCCATCAAACTAAAAGAACAACTCAAACAACTACTATAACAAGGGTATATTCGGCCAAGTAGTTCACCATGGGGAGCCCCATTATTATTCCAAAAGAAGAATGATGGAGCTCTCCATCTTGGTATCAACTATCGAGGGCTAAACCAAGTAAAGTGAAGAATAAGTACCTGATCCCGAGGATAGAAAAGCTTCTTGATCCTATACAAGGAGTAAGGATCTTTTCTATGGTCGATCTTCGGAGGATATTGTCAGATCATAATCAAGGATGAAGATATTCCTAAAACTGCCTTCAACTTTTGGGAAGTTTAGAATAAGGAACAAGATCCCAAATTCAAGACTAAGTATCAAGAATTCTCTACAGATGAAGAAGAAAGACTTGTTTATTTTAGAATGAGACTATGCATTTCTTCAAGTCAGACTCTCAAGAGAAGGATACTTTGGGAAGCACATGACTCTCCTTTTTCAGGACTCCCGGAGTATGCAAAAACTCTTAATGCTGTCAAGAAAAGCTATTACTAGCAAAGACTCAAGGGTGATGTACTTATGTCACTAAATGTCTAAATTTCCAAAGGGTAAAATCTAAATGTGTCAAGTTACTAGAAAAACTCTCGCCACTTGACATTTCCTAAATGAAATCAGAGTTTATTAGCATGATGGACTTTGTAGTTGGGTTACCTTTTATGCAAGGAGGATATAACTCAATAATTGTATTACTAGACATGCTAACAAAGGTCGCTTATCTTATTCCAACAAAAACCAATTAAAAAGCTTCACATATTACAATAATTTTTGTAAAAGAGATTTTTAGGTTACATGGATTACCTAAAAGGATCAGTAGTGATCGTGATTATCTTTTCACATCACATTTTTGGAAGAGTTTATTTGAAGCCATTGGAACCCAACTTTGTTTCAGCAATGCTTATCATCCACAAACTAATGGGCAGATAGAATGAGTAAATCAAGTGATTGAGGATATTTTGCGTGCATATTGCAACAAGGAACCTAAAAGGTGGATTTTGTATCTACCCTTAGTGGAATTATCTTATAATGCCTCCTATCATCAAAGTATTCAAATGACTCCATTTCAGGCACTCTATGGTCAAGATTTCCGTATGCCACTTAATTTTTTCAATCCTACTCTAAGGGTAGAAGCTTTGAAAAAACTGCTAGAAGAAATGGATGATCAAATCAAGATTATCAGACAATATATTCAAGCTGCCAAGGATCGATAAAAGGCATATAATAATCTAAAAAGGCAGGAAAAAATCTTCAAAGAAGGAGGCATGGTCTTTATCCATTTCCATCCAAAGAAGAGTTCTTTATCTTTAGGAGAATTTAAGAAGCTAAGTCCAAGATATTGTGGACCCTATAAGGTTCTCAAGTGCTTAGGACAAAGTAATTACAAGATACAACTCCCTGAGAATATAAAAATCCACAATGTATTTCATGTTAGCTTATTGAAAGCATATGTAGCTAACCCTAACCATATTCTTGATGATCAACAAGTTGTCATACCTAACCAAGGAGTCCTTGAGCTACAATCTGATAGAGTAATTGATGTAAGGGAGAGAAAATTGAGGAATAGAACCCTTAGATAATATCTTGTCCCCAGTGGAAAGACTACCGTGAAGAGGATGCCACTTGGATTGACCATGAGTCACTACATAACCAATATCCCTAGTTTCATTTGAGATGAGGGCATCTCAATTCCTCTAAGGGAGAGAGGATGTGATATCTTGACTTTGATTTAAAATCTTCTCGACTTCTTGCAAAATGGACTTGAGAAAGTTTAAAATCATTAAATAGAGAAGATATCGCGCAAAAAACATGAGGATCGTAAATCGATATTTTTTCCAAATTGACAAGGACTGTATCCACTTGTCACAGAAGTTACTATACATGAACGAGAGTTATGAGCCATATTAGTCATTAGTGTTAGTGTCTATAGTATGGATGGTCCATAAATACTAGATTTTTGGACAAAACTAGCATATTTTTTATATTGTTTATTGTAAATATCTTTAAAAACTATGAAAACTTCTAAAATAAGGTGTGAAGATCTTGGAGCCATCTTCAACCTCATACTCAAATCTTTGAATCATTGTGCCTAAAAATAATGGTGCTTTAAGATTTATTCAAGACATGTAGCCTATCAATAAAGTGACCATAAAAATGGTGGGTGTAGGTCCTATGGTTGATGAATTTGTAGAGGCTTTTGTAGGCAGAGTGATATGTTCTTTGGGTGATCTTTACTCGAGGTATGATCATGAAAACTCCATTAGGATTAGTACATGGATGTCAAGAAGGATTGGCAAAATCAAGTGCGTCTCGATTGCAGTTTATAGGCATCAAAAATTGCGATCCGAATGGGGAGGAGAAGAATGAGTGATCTCGAAGATTTCTGAGCAGGTGTCATATAGTTTTAACCCCCATTTTGGAGCCAAGGGAACTATCAGATTTGTAATTTGAGTATCACATTGCATCTTAGAAGCTTCACATTGCTAATTTTGACAAGATCCTCTCCATAAAGAGCTCTTCTTCTTAGTCGCAACCCTTCTTCTCTAATTTAGCTATAAAGAAGAGACATGGGGAGTAGTTAGGAGAGGTTTGAGCAAGAGGGGAGAGGCCCTTCTCAAGAATATAGAGCAAAAGGGAGGAAAAGAGAGGGAGGTAGAAGGATAACCCCCTCGAGAGGCTAAGAGAGGGAGCTAGAGAGGGGGAGAATTAGAAAAAGAGAGAGAGGAAGAAGATCCAGAGAGGCTACAAGAGAGGAAATTAGAGAGGGGTTTAGAGAGGAAATGAATTAACTCAACCTCCCCCTGTCTCGGTCTTCAACTCTACAAGCTGCTCTCATGCTTTCCCATCCCGAATTCATTCCACCTTCTCTATCTCTGGAACCCACTCGGGAACAATGGCTCCAGAGCAATGAGGTAGAAAGACCATGAAATCCACCACAATCGGTCACCAGGTATTGCCAGAGATACGGGAATACCCGAGGTTATCGGAATTGCCACTACCAACATAATATCAGGTGTGACAAATGCAACTGCAAGCAAAGATGAAATTCCCAATGATGTCATGCCAAATCATGTTGTTTACACCTTAGAAATAGGCTATTATTTTCATATCACCACATAAAATAATAAGTTTTTTTCCAAAAATAAGTACATAAAATGTTAGCTTTTGCATTTACACTTACACGAGATATCAGTTTCATCTAGAGAGCGTATTAATATACGCACAAATGGCTAATTTCTATCTATGATTTATAGATAGATTAATCAAGATTATAATTTGTAGAATCATGATGGAAATAGTTGTAGGAGGTTATTGCACAAAATGAATAAAGGACGTTATGCATACTCGAGATTAGTAAAATAATTCAATATATTTATAGCCAAACACGACAATGGTTAGGAGTTGATTAACACTTAAAAAGTGAAAGTCTATCTAAAGAATATTGTAAATCATCTCGTTAAATTATTGTCGTAATATTTGTTCTAATTACCAACTAACGAAAATTTTCTTATGTTGGGTAAGTTAGCCCTAATGGGAAATTCGTTTATTTCTTAACAATGTTGAAAGATTTGTACTCAACAGTTCTTTATGGGAAGAAGAATCCTCGTTAGAATGTAAGGTTACCTTGGGTTAAGGATCTACCTTGGCTATGTGAAGCTATGAACCGTACAATGGTGTGATTGTCATTGTTTGAAAGGATGTTTATGTTTGCTAGAATCTAGATCTCTTATTAAAAACATTGACAAACAGGATAAAAGGAAAGATTTCGCTAGGCTACCCCCAAACTAGCTACGAGACCCTACTCGAAGGGGGTCATGATTATCGCTTTGGGAGGCTTAGACTGGCTCCATAGTAGTGGAAAGGTCTTTCTATAGGGATAGTCTCAAGCAGTAGGAAATGTGGATATTGAGGGGGATTTGGTCATAAATTCTACATTACTCCTAGAATTTGATGAGCCCCTTCGCGATCCATGATGGGATCCTGAAACTCTAATACTAATTTACAAGGGAGGAAGCTTGGTGGATAGAATACCCTTGTGGAATTGTGTATATCTTCCATAGGATCGAGAAGATGGAAATTCTAATAAACTTCCAATATAATAAAGGAATTTATTTTTTATTCAAGGGTTGTTTGAATTGTATGCGTGTTCATGAAATAAACTACGTGAAGGAACCTGTGATTTAACAGACTAATTAAGGTAGCTAGTTGTATATATTTCAATAAATATGCTATAGGTAATTTAAAAATCTAAAGATGATACCCTCATCAAAGGAAAGCGGGTGGACATGACCCTCGATGGGTCTACCGTCCAATGATAAGGTGGTCCGAGTTAGCTGGGAGCTTTTCTAAATTGGCAAGAGAAAAACAAAGATGATAAATTGACCAACTAGTTGTTAGGTGGAACGGACTTGTATTGTTTTAGGGGATCAGAATGGGATTTTGCCTTATGGGCAAGAGGGTTAATGTACGACACTCTCCTCCGTCTCCCATTCTCTTTGAACCAAGTGCAATGGCAAGTCTGCTTCAGCTCGAGTAATCCTATAGGAAGTGGAAACTCGAAATTACTTATGCTAGCTAGTTGTTAGGAGACCCATCTAATTTTAGGAACCCGAAAATTCATGTCGATCCTAGTGGGTTCGGCCAAAACTCTTCTGTTGCAATGTAGACTTAGTAGGGCCTAAGTGACAAACCCTATGATATTCCAAGGGAGCACCGGGCAGCGTCATTTTGGAAAACCTATTGATGGACTACTAAAAGGTAGCCATTGGATTGAGACTAGCGGACACCTCACATTCAAGGTGTCAACTTCCTATCAAGTGTTGTTGCTTCTTTAGAAAAGTAACATCTACAACTATTTGAATATATTGTTTTCTTGTCATATCAGTATAATGCTTCATATTGTCCTTGACTTCACCAAGAACATTTGATACACTAGACTAATAAACGTGATCATCCGCTTGCCTTTCAGCTTGCATAACCACCTAATTAGGGATTAGCCACCCGCTACCTAATTGGTATGACATTAGGGTTCATTATTTGGTTTCCATTATTTAGTGAAACCATTTGGCTAGCCATTGGCAACACCATTAAGAGGAGCTGACAGCATAGCAATATTCTGCATTATGCTTTCACTTCCATTTGAATTGTCAAATTATTTCTAAGATGACCTAGAGTCAAATTTAGGCTTGCCCTAGATGCATAGGACACTTGTAAGCATGACTCTACCTCCTTTACTGGTGTAATAACAATGTTTATATCAGCAAGAGCAACACTACTCAACTACACTTGGATATTGAACTCTAATCCATATAAAAAATATTGTAGTTTGGAAAACATGTGGAATAGGAATAGAGGTTTGCAATTTGCCAAACACCTCTTTTAGTTTCTTGGCATATGCTTGAGCATCTCATGGGGCTCTTGATGTGTCACATTCACAATAGGTAGCCAACCACCTCTCTTAGGGGAAAACTCTCTTTGGAAGGTTGCAAATAATAAATCAATCGTGGTTATAGTTCTAAGTTCCAAGCCAGGATACCACATTGCAACTCTTTCTTTGAGAGTAATGTTGAAAAACATCATGAGATGTCCTTCATTTTGAATTTAGCAATTGAACATTAATTTTTGGAACTCATTTATATGAAGTTCCGCACCTTTCTCTACTAACCCATTAAAAATGGATAGAGGGAAACCTAGGCCTGGTAAATTCAACATTCTTATAGATATTGCAATGGGTTGCATCCCATGTTTAGTCTAGGGGTTTGTATCAGAGGCAATTACACTCCCACTTGAAGTAGATTGAATTTTCATGGAAAGGGGAACACTAGAGCTTCCTCCTCCCCCTGATGAACGGACTGGGATACTGATAAGTCAACAAGACCTCTCTTTCTTAAGGATATTGGACTACTATTTTTAGAGGAATACCTTCTAATAATCTCAGCTCACTGGAGCCCCAAGAGAGTCACCAAGGAAAAGGGGATTCTACTGCAAGAAAATCTATCTTATAACATTAACAAGCTTTTATTTCATTATTTTGATGACCAAAACAAAGAAAACATCAATTCTTCATGCAGTATCATAGTAGATATCTCCCAACAGATTTGATAGAATCAACCATAATATTCAATATCTTCATAGAATCCATCAATAGAACAAGGAACATAAAAGAATACACCATTTTTTAGTGGAAATCAATCATGTAGTATTCATCTTCAATGTCTTCATAGTTTTCTCTCTCAATCTCTCATATACAGATGCAGTGTTTTGATAGAATTGGCTATCTCTGACTCTCTCTCTCCCTCTCTCTCTCAATGATACATCATCTCCTCACTACAATACTCAATAATGGCTCTCAATAATACTTCTTAGGTCGTGGATGCACCTCCTAAGAGGTATGTCTATGTCAAAGAGGCACCAGAGCCACTACAGTGTCTCTTCATAGCTCACTTTTGTCTCTGTCACTCTAGTCTTCTCGTCAGTCTTCAGCAGTTGCTTCTTCTATTTGTTTTAGCTATTTTGAACTTAGATTCATCCTTTTCAAAAGTTAGAAAACTTTTCCAAAGTCACACATACATTCTACAAAACATTTACAGAATATCTATAGAATAGAATAGAACATAATAGAAACAGAGCAGAGACAGAGCAGAAACAAAGGCTCTACAAAAGGTTTATAGAGGGTTACAAAAGGTCATTACAGAACAACAAATCCTTATAACTGATATTAAAACCATTCAAAACTATCAAAACCTATTCAATAAGCTTTCAAAAGATTTCAACCTTCATCAATCATCAATCCATGCTTCATACAAAAGAAAATCAGAAGAAAACAAAAGCTATACAGAATGTATCAGACCCCATCAGAACCTCAACAGAACCTATCAGAACATCATAGAGCTTCATATTTCTACTAAGAATCATCGTTAACTTCCAAAACATAATCAACATAATCCAAAAAACTCTCAAACACTTCCATTAAGAGCCATACAGCACTCTAAATCCATAAAAAATCAACCATTCAGACCTCAAAAATAACAAAAATCAATCAAAAATTCAGTCTTTTTCCACTCTCAACATATTCCCACACTTAGAAAGGAAAAATCCTTGCAACCTAAGGAAACGAAGAATGTATGTTCAATAAAGAGCTCAATTTGATCTTCTGTAGTAACTTCAACAATCACTCCACCACGACCCCAACTTATCACCTGTATCTGTGATAATACTACAACGAAAGGAAAACACCCTTTTGGATATTATCTCCATTTTTTTAAAAATGGTTAGCAATCACAAAGTCATAAAGGATATAAGAGTTTTCTTTGAACCAGTATCATCTTCTGCTAGCTTGTAGTCCAACATCTTCTTCGCCAATCCATCTTTAACTTCAGCTCCATCCAACAAAGATAAACAATATATACATAGCACATATACAACTCACACAGACACAACACCACGTAATCTGAATGGCACATGCCCCCAAAAAATGGAGGGCACAAAAAAATATTTCCATTAAAGAAAAAGAACTGATATATCCAAAAAGGACTCTACTGCTAAGCAGGATGCAGATACTTCTTCTTAAACTGCATGCTAGACTTGAGATGCTCCAGAGTTTTACTCTCATCTACAAAATACAAAGGCACATTCTGGAGGAACTATATACAACACATCCTTTCTAGGAAAATAAGAAACCCGGTAGGGAAATCTTGTGCGAAGTAATACATAATATCCATCTGAGCAGCAGTCACATCCACATTCAGATTGATGATCAAATGGGAGATACACTTGCGAGTGTTCACATTAGACAGTTGATGCATAAAAGCAAGGTACTAGCAAAAATGAGCTACACGACGTAGAGAGGTATCCTCAGAATGAGCATGCACCCGAGCAAATGAAGGTAAGAGTTCAAACATGCTACAGAGGTATCCCAGGACCTTGGAATGAAAGGCCAATTAAACACCAGTCCTGTCACAGAATCATGTAGTGTCCATTGTCGTCGATGAAGTATGTCACTATCATACCCTAGTGTATCCAGCACTGATTGAGGAGGAAGGTTAATGTAATTGGAAGGAGAGGGGAATGGAATAAGAGGAGAGCATTGTAAAGGAGGATAGGATAGATCATAAAAAGAAGGGAAATGAAGAGATAAGGAAGATGGAAGAGATGGAAAATTCAGTAAAAACTTATGAAGGGAATATGCTGAGAAAACATAAGGAACATGAGGAACTATAGGAGGAGGTTCAGAAGGGGTAGGCGATAATTTTGGATCGGCAATGAAAGTACAAAAAGTTAAAACATGAATGTGAGGGGAATTAGAAGGAGTAAAAGACAACAGAGGAATAGTGGCAGGGTTGGAAGTGAGGAGGGAAATATACAACAGAAAATGATAGGACACACGAGAATAAGACAAAAGATCAATGGGATCTAATGGATAAAAAGAACAATGATAAGCAAGATCTTGGAAAAAAGAATCAATGAATAATGGATGAACAGGAATATGACACAATAGTTGAGTTTGCAAAGGCTGGATATCAGATTTGTGGAATACACCCCTGAGACGACAAGGCTCCAAAGCAACATCCTCCAAAGGTAGATGCCAAGCATGCCCTCTACACCAAGACATCTGCTCATGATAATGCTTCAAACTATCTACTAGGAGGAGCTCAACTGAGTGCACATACATCACTACTTGTAAAATCACATCTCCCACATAAACATTCAGATTCTCCTCATCAAGAATCTGCAAATGCCTTGTAAGATACATGAAATACAACAACTATACTTCATGCAAAATCAGCTCATCAACAAATCTGTCAAACATAGACTTCACCAAATCTGCAAACCACAAATTCTACCACCCATCCTCTAAAGGTTCTAAATCCACATTGCTCAAAGAGATATACAAGGAAAACATTGATGATTATACTTGATCCACAAAGATGCTGGGGGTGACACCAGCTCAGCATAACTAGTAAAATCATCATGCACACAATTCATATGTTGTTGAAGGCATTCTACCTTAGCAGAAAAACCATTACACAACTTTGCCTTCTACTGTAACTGGGCAAGCTCCTTATTGGAAGATACTACAAAAGAAACCACAGGAGGTGGAGGAACAAAAAGAGTAACAATCTTCTGATTAAGCTCTGCAATCATCTTCTTCTGTGACTCAACAGTTTCCTGAGAAGACTGTAGCTGACCCTCACAAGTACCCAGCCTACTGGCTAAGTTGATCATCTCCTCAAGGGCAGAATTCTTCTCTTTAGTCAAAACGCATTCTCTGCTTCAGGGTAACTACTTGAGCTTCTAACTTCTAAATGCTCGCCTTCTGGGAATACATTAGGGTAGTAGCTTCAATCATTTGTTTGTGAATATCCATGAGGGTGGCTTTCTCAAATGCTAGATCCTCCAAAGCCTTACTCAATTGACTAGTCAGGGAATCCACTTTGTCCTGCAAGGAAGTATACACCCCTGTGTAAATGGACTAAAGACAAGTCGTCAGTGAAGTCTCCAAAGACACCAAAAACTAGTTGAGGAAGCAAAGGTCTAGCTAACATTGTTTGTAAGGAAGCAAGGATCTTTTTATCCAACCGCCCATCCCTTTGTGCTACAAATAGATTAGGACATGACAAGAATGAAGGAAGGGAACTGGAAGAAATAGGAGAAATGGAGTCTTGTGTAGGAGAATCAAAAACTGAAATAGAAACATGACTAAGGGGCCCTTTAGTACGTAATCTAGAGAATCTGGTAGGGGGACTCATCCTCTGAATCAGAAGTGGGCTATAATGGAGGAGGAGTTGGAACAAAAGGTGAAGGCTGTTTCGGAAGAGGAGCAAGATCGAGAATTGGCACACCACCAGGAGGAGGTGCAAGGGAGATAATCTTTTGAAGAAAAACACCGTAGGAGACATTATTGCCCTGACCTTTCCAAACTCTCTGAAAATGATGATCCAGCTTCGCGAGCATGAATGCTGCCCAATTGAACTTGACTCCCTCCAAATCCTAATAGAAGCAGTGAACAGCTCCTTGGAGAGACATTTGGAAGTAGGCTTCCCTGAAATGAACATGTCTTGTAGAAAAACTGGCAAAGTTGTTTTCATACTAGGGAGGAGATGCGAGCTACAGAAACCCCAGAATTGGTGATAACTTTGCTGGAGACCAAAGGGGTAGAGGTTTCTTTCTGGAGGAGAGAAAGGATCTCCTCAGCTATCAATAATTGATTTCCACTAGGGACAAAAGATGCTAAAAGAGGCAAACACAACACATCACTGATATTGGCTGTGGATAAGCAAAAGTGTCAATTATAAACCAAGATAGACTGGTTCTTGTAGGATGCCAGGAAGGAGTAGCAAATCGTGTTGTCCACTGTGGCAAAAACTTCAAAGCCACAAAAGGACGAAGACTAGCATGGCGAATGCAATCCGCCTCCAAGAGAAGAGCATAGTCATGCACCAGCAACGACACATGCTGGATGACAATAGGAGGAATAGAGGTAGATGCCATTCAGACTACACAGAAGACCCACACACACAACCAAGGAAAAAGACAAAAAGTTCTTGCAAAACCCAGACAAATCAACACTGAGAAGAATATCAAAACAAAGGATAGATGACGAGACCAGACTAGACCAGAACAAACAATCCATATCCTATAGAAAAATTTTTGACATGACCTACTCACTCGTGCGACCAAAAGCTTCATGCTATGCAACAAGCAGGCACCCAAGGCCTCGTGGAATCAAGCAATCAAAAATAAAAACTCAAACACACCGTACCCCAAATAATGACCAGACTCAAACAGAATCCAGGACATGGACCAAGAGAATAAAGACAGATGAACAAGACCAACATCTCAAACTTAACAAATCTCAATCCTCGTAAACGCATTGCATAAACATATGGTGCAGTGAACGTGAATGGGTGAATACTATCAAATTCATTTTAACCATGTATAAATTAGATTGCAGTTTGTTATTAATTAACCATTAATGAATAGTGAGTCGATTCCGCAATCCCAACCCCTACTTAGACTGACTTGACTAACTGGGGGTCTCTTAAAATGTAATTCATTATTACAAATTACGTGATCTGTGGTGCAAAGCACATGCATGAGTGATGATGGGGGTTCATTTTAATTACAAATAAATTGTGCATGTAGGGCGTGTGTGTGTGCACTATGGATTTATTTTAGAAAATTATGTGGGTCATTGTGCCATGTGCTCATGCAACGGTGGGCTTCCTTTTACAATTAACGATCGGATTTCTTTTAAATTAAAAAGTAATAAAGTGCATTCTTTTTATTTGATGGGTGCAATGGTCGGTTGATTTTATTACAATTACATGTGTGTTACGGTGCAAAGTGAGAGAGGGAAAAAGAAAAAAACCCTAGCAATGGGTGGGGCTATCTGCAAAGTCTGATATCATGTCCTCAAAAAAAGTAAAGGCGCAATCCACAAATATTCCACACAACAGACAAAAGGTCGATTAGAATTAGTTGTCCTATCATACAGAAAAATGAAAAAACAACTAACACATTGACCAAAAATAATAAAACAAATGATACGTATGACCAAAACAAAAAGATGGATATGTTGAGATGTTGAATTCATTGGGATTTATGGTTATGATTTTTTTTGTTTGTTCTTTTTTTGTTAATAAAGAGAGTGGTGGAAATACCATGTGTCAGGACCAACCTCACCACCGTTGTCAGATCAAACGAGAAGAGAATAAGGTAGGGTTGAGAGGTATCTGTGAGGGGCTAGCAGAACGAGACTGCCTCATGAGGAAGATCATAAGAGTTATCAGAAGCACGAAGAGAATGATAGTGCGATGCCCAAAAGGGAGAGGGTAGGTCGACTGTGATTGTCAAGATCCCCAAGGAGGGAAGTACTTCTTCAGACGATAGCCATTGATAAGAAAAGGATCATTAGAGGCATCAATGGTCTACACTTGAACAAAGCCATTAGGGTTGAAAGCAAGTACCTTGTACGGGCCCATCCACCATTGTTGAAGCTTGCCAAATCTCGAATTATAGGCTAGGACAAGATCACCTTCTTGGAACTCCTTGTGCTTGATGAAACTGTCATGATAGGCCTTGCGTCGTGCTTGAGTGGTTTCCATACACTATAGGGCCATCCGCTGAATCCCATCCAAACATTCCAAGTATAGAAGGTGGCGTTACAGTGACTCATCATCTCCCAAGCGTTCTTTAATTGCCATTCACAAAGAGGGCAATTCCAGTTCAACAGGGAGGATGGCTTCTGTACCATACACTAGCTGGAAAGGGGTTTGCGCTATAGTTGCCTTATGGGAGGTTCTGTACGCCTAGAGGGCCTCTGTAAGTCAATCCTCCCAGTCCCGATGATGTGCAACAATCATTTTTGTCAGGATCGAGCAGAGGATGTGATTGGCGACTTCAACTTGGCTATTGGCTCTGGGGTAGTAAGGAGTGGACTTGCGATGGCAGATCTTATACAGCTCCGTTAGCTAGCTCCGTGAGCTCCTCCATGATTTTGTTAAGGAAATGAGTACCTCTGTCACTTACCAGCTCGAGGGGATTGCCAAAACAGGTGATAATATTTTTGTACATGAACAGAGCTACATCGTTACCATCATCCCTCTTCAGAGCTTTAGCTTCACATCACTTTGTGACATAATCCGTACATATTAAGATGTATCTGTTCGGCTTTCGCTTGGTGGGTGGATCAATGGGACCCACAAAATCAATCCCCCACTTCTCAAATGGCTTTAGGGGAAGTATAGGTTGCAGTGGCATGGCACTTGTTTTGGTGGGTTTTCCCATTTGCTGACAAGCATCACATCTCTTGCAGTAGCCATATGCATCCTTGTGGAGGGTCAGCCCACAGTATCCTGCCAACAGAGCCTTCCTGGCTGTCGCTTCTCCTGCAAAGTGTTCACCACATGGTTCGTCATGGCATGATTTCAATACTATGCTGATTTAATCTCTTGCAACACATCTTCGCAATACTTCATCTTTGCCTCTCTTATACAGCGCACTGCCTAGCAAAGTGTAGGGGGGTGATTCTAACAGAAGCTTCTTCTTCTCACGGCTTGAGATGCCAGGAGGATACTGTTGAGTTGCTAGGAGGTTGGCTATGTTTGCATACCCGGGAGTAACTATTTCAACTAGAAACAAGGAAGCATCACGAAGGTCTGGATCATCCTCTTTCTCTTCTGTAGTTTGAGGGATCCGTGATAGATGATCAGCTAGGACATGAGAACGGCCAGGCTTAGTGACCACTTCAAAATTGAACTCTTGGAATAGGAGCAACCATCTCATCAGTCGACCTTTAACATCTACATTGTTCATTAGGAAGGACAGGGCTTCATGATCCACATAGAACTTGAAATGCATTGACAATAGATAGTGTCGAAACTTCTCTAATGCAAGCACCATTGCCAAGAACTCAAGCTCTGTCACTGTATATTTATGTTCCCTATCAGTGACCTTTCAGCTTGCATAATATATTGGTTGATCTAATTTAGAGGGGCCTTTTTGACATAGGACAACACCTAGCCCCTCAACTGATGTGATGCATCTGTGGCACATGAAACTCCTCCGTCCAATCAGGAGGTTGCAAGATAGGTGCTTGGATAAGGCATTCTTTTAGAGTATTAAAGGCTTCTTCATAGTCATTAGTCCAAAGGAAATTGACATCTTTCCTTAGGAGCTTGTGCAGAGGGGCTTCCTTGGTTGCAAAATGTGAATAAATCTTCTGTAGTAGTCCACATGGCCAAGAAATCCTCTCAATTGCTTGAGGTTTGTTGGTGCTGCCAAGGTGGCAATCTTCTCAATCTTTGCCCGGTCTGTTGAAATCCCTTGCACAGAGAGACAATATAGCCCAAAAGAACTTCTCATGAAATGTCAAAGACACATTTGTCAGGGTTGAGAGAAATCCCATACTCTCGGCATCTATCAAAACATTGCTCTAGGTGTCCCCAATGCTCACGGATTAAGCTATAGACACAGAAGTCATCAAGATACACCTCAATGAAATCATGCAGATGATTCTGGCAGGCATCCATCATTACTCGTTGGAAAGTGATAGGAGCATTACAGAGCCCAAATCACATCACTATGTAGGTATAGGTTCCCCATTCTGTAGTGAAGGTTGTTTTGGATTAGTCCTCTTCTATGATTTGGACTTGGTTATATCCGTTAAAACCATCCAAGAGGGAATACAGCTCATGGCCTACCCTTCTGTCCGACAGTTGGTCTATAAAAGGGATAGGGAAATGATCATTCTTTGTCTTTGAGTTCAGCTTTCGAAAGTCTGCACATTTTCAAAGTTTCCCGTTCTTCTTGGGTACAACCACAATGGGTGAAACCCATTTACTATTAGCCACACGATAAATGAACTCGGCTTCAAGAAGTTTCAATAATTTAGCCTTCACCAGAGCATAATAATTAGGATTCATATGCCTTTGTCTTTGCCTTACAAGTTTGGCATCAGGCTCTAGGTCAATATGATGTTGGCATACTGTGGGATCAATCCCCTTTAGGTCTTTGCACGACCAAGCAAACACATCTAAGTTCTACTTTAGTAGATCTCTCAGGACCACTAGTTCTTCTTCTGGAAGATTGAGACCCACTTTCAGGTGATATTGAGTACCGTCAGTATCTAAGAACGTCACTTGTCTTTCACCTTCCACTTCGCGGATAAATGTCCCACAGATTGCTTTTGGATAAAGGTCTGACTCTTTCAGGGGAGTAGTGTCATCGTCTAGAACTAGTGTCCTCCTTCTAAACAAATGACTCATTTGTCTGTTGAGATTGCTGACAGGGCTATCATATCAAAACTCACTTCTGGTGAAGTTAGAAGGGATTCACATGCGAAAAAAACAAAAAACAGAACTGAAAATATATTGAAAAATTAATAACAAAAAATACAGCAGTTGCAATAGGGTGGAGAAAAAAGGAAAAATGTAGGGAAAGACTGGCAAGACACAACAGTCAAATGAAACTGGAATTCCAATGAAAATAAGGCATGTTCACATGGAAAAATGTTAAAAATATGCACGAAAATGGCCCAAAAACGTGCAAAAATTAATATCAGATGAACTATGCATTGGAAGGACAGGGATCAAAAAGGAAAAATGTGAGGAGGAAGATGGGACAGGGCTGTCACTTTAGATTATTGTTCAAAAGCAATAAAGGTGCATTTACATGGAAAACCATCCAATTTAGGATAAATACGTCAAAACTTAATAACGCAAGAACCGTCAATCGGAACAAGGGTTGGCAAAAAGGAAAAATAGTCAGGTCAAAGGGAAAAACATGGCTGTAAGGTGGGATGTGGGTTTCGGTGAATGTAGGATGCGTTCACATGGAAAAACATCACAACAAAGAATAAAGGGAAAAAGAGAAGGAATAGGCCCCAAGGGCGGGTTGAACAGGGATGGGTGGATGGGAAAGGGACCCCATCAGGGTAAAATCAGGTCATGGCATACATGCAGGATTTAAAGTGAGGCATATGTAGGGGGTATGCATCATAGATGCACAGGGACACGTCCCCACATTTAAAACCTTAACAGATAGGGTTAGATATAGCAACACAGCCTAGGACTCGTCAACCGACTGGACTCTGGCATCCCCACACTTAAAACATAACGTACACTTGCAATCATAAGGATAAGGTTAGAAATACTTGATCCGTTTTGTGTATGGTCGAAGAAACCATCACTGCTACATAGAAGGATTGAAGTCAGCTGGAGGAGGTACCACAACTCGCTCCAGCATTTAGCCAACATGGCAGGGACCATGCAGTAACACCCAGGGAGGTGGCTGGTTGATGAAGCCTGTCGGGGTATGTGTCGTTGATGAAGGATAGTCATTCAACTCACGAGCACTCAAATGGAATGAGAGAACAGTCACTCGCCCCATAACTTTCATCACTCGAGGTAATATTGATGGAAACCCAAATCTCACACCCGATTTAGGAATCGACAAGGGGGTGGTGTAGAGGGACTATGTCAAGGTACACAATTGATGGTGCATCAGTACATCCAACCCGTTTGGCATAGGTGCAAGCAGAAAGGCCAAGGAGCCTTGCAGTGCAGCGTACAGAACAGAGTGATGTGTCCTGTGTTGATGGCAGAGACCCATCCCATGGGTGCAGAGGGAAACATAAACGTACCTGACCCCAATTGTCGTAACGTCCCTCAAGCCTCACCTCTCAATAATTGATTGAAGAAACTGTCAAGATTGTGGGAGAGAAGGAAGGAGTCTCACTTGTAGCTTTCTTGCTTGCACAATGGGGGAAGACACACAAGGGTGGAGGCTGAAAACAGTTTTCCTCTTCTTAGTTGTGTAAGCCAAAAGAACTCAAGTACAAAGAAATAGAAGAACCCTATATATGGGTCTCAAACCAAACTCAACTAACTAAGGTGGCATACTAACTGAGCCACGAACTAGAGTAGATAAGGATAGCTATCATGTAGCTATTATTCATGGGCGGTGTACCAACCGCGTCTGCAACTGACAAGTCGGTGACATAAATGCACAACGGTCACCCTGGCATATCACGAGTGGAGCTCGATATCTCAACACTTCCCCTCGAGCTCAATCCCAATTCCTGCACACCAAGCAGGTCTCTGAACTTGCGCAGCTTCTCTGCGCCCAATGCCTTCGTAAATATGTCAGCTACCTGATCCTCTGTGCTGACATAAACTAGATCAATAAGACCTAGTAAAACCCTCTCTCGCACATAGTGATAATGCACCTCAATGTGCTTTGTTCTAGCATGATAGACTGGGTTATTTGCCAAGTGTATACTACTCATGTTGTCACAATAAATGACAACTGGCCCATCTGTAGACTGATGCATATCATAAAGTAGCTTATGCAACCAAGCTACCTCACATGCAGCCATTGCTGCACCCCTGTACTCAGCTTCTGTGCTCGACAAGGCAACTGTAGGCTGTTTCTTGCTGCTTCAAGTGACTGCAGCACTCCCAAAAGAGAACACATATCCACTGGTAGATCGTCTATCAGAAATACTACCAGCCCAATCAGCATCAGTGTATCCATGCAACTGTATCTGAACCCCAGTCTCATAAAATAGTCCATACTGCAATGTGGACTTCACATACCTGAGTATGCGTCTAGCTGCATCCAAATGCGATTTCCTTGGAGCCTGCATAAACTGACTTACCAATCCAACAGCATAGCTCAAATCTGGCCTGGTAATAGTCATATAAATCAAGCTTCCTACTATGCGTCTGTACATAGTAGGGTCTTCCAGAAGCTCACCTGCATCTGCGCTCAGCTTCACATTCTGCTCCAAAGGAACTGAAATAGGCTTACAGCCTGTCATCCCATATTTGGACAGCATGTTCAATCCATACTGCCTCTGCAAGAGCTGTATCCCACTTGGTGATCTAATCACCTCAATGCCCAAGAAATAATGCAGCTCTCCCAAATCCTTCATCTCAAACTTCTGCTTCAATAGCATTTTCACATGAAGGATATCTTCATCACTGTCACCTGTCATAATCAAATCATCAACATAAATGACAAGTAGCATAATACATTTCTCTGTTTTTCTCACATAAAGTGAGAAATCTGCCTTGGAAATCTGAAAGCCAATAGTGACAAGATACTGTCCTATCTTGTCAGACCATGCTCTAGGTGCTTGCTTCAAGCCATACAAAGCTTTCTTCAACCTGCAAACAAACTCAGGATGAACAGCATGCACATAACCTGGTGGCTGCTCCATATAGACCTCTTCTTGCAAATAACCATGCAAGAAGGCATTCTTTACATCCATCTAATGTAAAGACCATCCCTTTGATGCAGCCATAGCAATGACTGCTCTTACGGTTGCCATCCTTGCAACCGGACTGAATGTCTCTTCATAGTCAATGCCATATGTTTGTGCATACCCCTTGACTACTAATCTTGCCTTGTATCTGTTCACAGAACCATCTGCATTGTGCTTCACCTTATAAACCCACTTACAGCCAATTGCATTTTTACCTTTAGGCAAAGGTACCAATTCCCATGTAGCATTTTCTTCCAAGGCATCCATTTCTTCATCCATGGCTTTCTCCCATTTTTCTTTTCCCATGGCTTGCTCAAAAGAAGTGGGTTCTGGTTCCTGTATCACCTTGACCATATATGCATAGTGAATGGCTGTAAATCCATCATATTTCAGCCTATCCACAGGATACCTAACTCTGGTAGACCTGCGCAAAGTGGGTTCACTCCCAGGTGCTCTCAAAACATCTCTGGTCTTCCTTACTCCAAGTGTAACAATAGAAGGAATACCCAACTCATCATCAATGCTCTGTTCTGAGCCACTGGATTCACCATCTACATAAGAGTGACCTGCATTCACATCAAACATGGGCTGATCAACCTTCTCTTTTTCTTTTCGTGATACCTGCATACCACTATCTGCATTGCTTTGAGAAGATTCTCCTGATCTCAATCTGCCTGTCCATGGCGAAGAGTGTGAACCACTGCTAGAGGACGCTCCAGGTCCACTAATATTTTGTGACTGCTGTTGTGAATTCTGTGCAGCATTACCATTTTGTGCATCTACATCATCAATCACATTTACTGGTTTATACCAGCTACTCATCTCATCAAAAACAACATCTCTGCTCACTGTAAACTTACGAGTAGAAGGGTTATAGCATCTATACCCTTTTTGCTGCAGAGAGTAACCAATAAAGATGCACTTCTCAGCTTTTGGATCCAACTTGGATCTCAACTCATCTGGCACATGTACATAGGCAATGCAGCCAAAAATTTTCAAATGAGAAATATCTGGTTTCCTACCAGTATACCTCTCCTCTGGAGTCATTCCATGTATTGCTGCAGTGGGAGTCCTGTTCATTATGTAGACTGCTGTAGCAACCGCTTCAGCCCAATAAAAATCTGGCAGGTCTTTTTCATTGAGCATGGCACGAGATACCTCTCCAAAATGCCTGTTTTTCCTTTCTGCAATTCCATTTTGTTGTGGGGTATGACTACATGAATATTGCTGCTTTATGCCATGCTCCTGCAAGAACCTTGCAAACTCATTTGAGAGGTACTCTCCCCCTCCATCTGACCTTAGGCATTTTATTTGCAGACCTGTTTCTTTTTCAACCATAGCTTTAAGAGTTTTGAAATGCCCAAACACTTCACTTTTCTTCTTCATAAAATACACCCAAACTTTTCTGCTATAGTCATCAATAAAAGTGACAAAATAATGACAGCCTCCAAGAGATGTAGCTTTAGTAGTCCACACATCAGAGTGGATTAATTCCAATGGCTTCTTACTCTCTTGAACATGTCTAGGAAATGGTTTCCTTGCCTGTTTTCCAAACTGACAGGCTTCACATACCTTATGCATTTCTGCAACCTTGAATTTTGGCAAACCTGCAACAATATTTTGGGCCTGCATTGATTTAAGTCGCTGTACATTAACATGACCAATGTGTTTATGCCAGATATCAATATCTGCAACTACACCGGTCCCATGTGCAAACATTGCTGCACTCAATTCAGACATGTCTGCATCCAATGTAAACGTTCTGCCCTTCTTCTTTCCTTTTGCTATCAAGCGACCTTTATTTTTCATATCCTCAACAAAGCATCCATGAGGATTAAATCTGACCTGCAAGCCCTGCTCAACCATTTGACCAACAGAAACCAGATTCTTGGTGATATTTGGGACATGAAATACATCGGACATGTATTTCTTTTTCCCATCCTGCATAGACAAGGGAATTTTTCCAATCTGCACAATAGGATGTGCAGTATCATCACCAGTCTCCACAAATCCTGGTTTTTCCATTTTCCTTGCATCCTCCATCCATTCTGTATGACCTGTCATGTGGTTTGATGCACCTGAGTCAACATACCATACATCATTGCTTTCTTCTACACTTGTCACAGAATTGTTCATGTGTTGCACCATGAACAAATGCTCATTTCTGTCATCACCCTGTCTACTAGAAGATGCATAATTCCCTTGTTGTAGTTTTCCATTCATGATGTCATTCTGCTTTTTATAGCAGTCTTTAGCCATATGACCCATTTTACCACAGTAGTAGCATTCAACATTACTATTTGCATTTTGACCTCTTTGCCATCCACCACGACCTCTTTGGCTCCCCCTGCCTCTAGAGTTACCACGTCCTCCTCCATAGGACTGGTTTTCTTGAGTTTGCTGCATATTCTGATTTCTACCACGGCCTCCAGATCGGCCTCCTCTACCTCCGCCTCTACCTCTTCCAACATTTGAGTAGAAGACAGCTTCTTTTGAAGTTCCTCCCGAAGAAGATGCACCACCATTTCTCTGCTCCTCAGAAATTAGAAGAGCAATCAACTCCTCAAAATCAGGAAATCTTTCACGGACGGAAATGGATGTCCGAAACTGCGCATAATCCTTTCCTAGACCATTCAAGGTCAGGAAACTAAATCATCATCTTCCACTGGCGACCCAATGGAAGCAAGTGCATCTGCAATCTTCTTCACCTTCATGTGGTAGTCGTTGATGCTCATACTTTCTCTTTGCACATTATGCAACTCTTGCTTGAGCTGCATTTTCCTGGCTTGCGTATTTGTGCTATACATCTTTGACAGAGTATCCCATGCCTCCTTTGGCGTACTTGCATCCTGAATATGCACAATCATAGAGTCTGAAATGCTGATAGACAGCCAGTACATAACTTTCCTGGCTCTCTCATGCCATGCTTTGAATGCCTGCATTTGCTGTTGATTGGGAACATCAGGAAGAACTGGTTCTTCTTCATTTCCTGCAACAAATTCCCAATATCCTTTTCCCATAAGGAAATTCGTCATTCTAAACTTCCATGCTTGGAAGTTGTTCTTGTCAAGCTTTTCAGTGACAATCTGTGAGAGAGAATCAGACGCCATTACAGAACACTGCAAAAAGTTCTGTCACTACAAAGAACACAGCTTCAGCCTCACAAGGGCTAATCTGCAAAACTGACGAAAGTGGTATTTGACCACACAGTCACTTCCTAGTGACGATTTTGCATCAACAGGCAACAAGGATGATTCTGTAACTCCCAATGTCTCTGCACACAAGCATACGATGCAATTTCTACAACAACTTTTCACCGACCTGTAGAACAGTGGTTGCATAGTATAAAACTGGGCCTTTTCCTGAGTGCGTGCAGAAAACTTGCGCCTCCAAAACAGGCCTCGAAATGGCCTCAAATAATAAAAAACAGGCCCCGAACAAGGCTCTGATACCATGTCAAGATTGTGGGAGAGAAGGAAGGAGTCTCACTTGTAGCTTTCTTGCTTGCACAATGGGGGAAGACACACAAGGGTGGAGGTTGAAAACAGTTTTCCTCTTCTTAGTTGTGTAAGCCAAAAGAACTCAAGTACAAAGAAATAGAAGAACCCTATATATGGGTCTCAAACCAAACTCAACTAACTAAGGTGGCATACTAACTGAGCCACGAACTAGAGTAGATAAGGATAGCTATCATGTAGCTATTATTCATGGGCGGTGTACCAACCGCGTCTGCAACTGACAAGTCGGTGACATAAATGCACAATGGTCACCCTGGCATATCACGAGTGGAGCTCGATATCTCAACAGAAACACTAGTCACACTTAGCCCACCCTCTGTCTCACTCTCTGTTGAAATATCGAGGAGGGAAACCCGTTCCTGAAACCCATTGATGTAATCCTCACTGTCACTTGTGCAGAGGTTGTATGCCTTGTGCGCATTTGGTGGTGCAATAGTGCATCTCGCCTTGTGCTAGCATATAGTGCAAGAAGGAAGGCCAGGGAGCCTGATGGTGTAGTGTACAGGAACAGATCATGTGTTGTTCATTGAGAGGCCCATCCCGTGCATGCAACACTCAAGTCACACATCTCACCTCTCATTTGATTTGAAGGGAAAGATTGGTCACTCAGCCCACCCTTTATCTCACGCTCACACTGATAGATACAGAGGGTAGTCCATACTCACGTCCCCATCCTGTTAGGATGAAAGCTCACATCACTCAAGGGGTTGTGATGAAGATCGTGTCGGTTGTTGTTGTCATCAAGATATTGAAGACGAGGGGTACCCAGGGAGGCAGCCAACAAGTCTGGTACTTCAATGATTTGTAAGAAATGTTGTCTGTTAAGAAGGGCAGACGTACTGATATTGCAGAGATAATGCACGAAGGGAGGTGGCTTCAAATTACTTGCTGGAAAGGTTCTACTGGTGAGTCAGCTATCCTGAACTATGGGGTGTTAGCACCTTTTCCACAGTCAAATTCCCACCCAAGGGTGTTTCCACCTTTTCTTCGAATGATGCCTGTTATGACATGGAATTTCTTCCTTTTCTCCCATAACAGTTTTGTGTGTTTTGTTTTGTTTTTCTTTTCTTTTTTTATTCGTTAATAAAGAGAATGGTAGAAATACCATGTGTCAAGACCAACCTCACCACCGTTGTTGGATCAAACGAGAAGAGAACAAGGTAGGGTTGAGAGGTAACTGTGAGGGGCTAGCAAAACGAGACCGTCTCATGAGGAAGATCATAAGAGCTATCAAAAGCATAAAGAGAATGATAGTGCAACGCCCAAAAGGGAGAGGGTAGGTCGATTGTGATTGTCAAGATCCCCAATGAGGGAAGTACTTCTTTAGACAATAGCCATTGATTAGAAAAGGATCATCAGAGGCATCAACAGTCTGTACCTAAACAAAGCTATTAGGGTTGACAGCAAGTACCTTGTACGGGCCCATCCACCGCTGTTGAAGCTTTCCAAATCTCGAATCATAGGCTAGGACAAGATCACCTTCTTGGAACTCCTTGTGCTTGATGAAACTATCATGATCGGCCTTGTGTCACATTTGAGTGGTTTCCATACACTGTAGGGCCATCCGCCAAATCTCATCCAAACATTCTAAGTGTAGGAGGCGACATTGCACTAACTCATCATCTCCCAAGCATTCTTTAACTGCCACTTGCAAAGAGGGCAATTCCAGTTCAATAGGGAAGATGGTTTCTGTACCATACACTAGCTGGAAAGGGTCTGTCTTGTAGCTACCTTATGGGAGGTTCTGTACGACCAAAGGACCTCTGTAAGTCGATCATCCCAGTTGCGACAATGTGCAACAAACGTTCTTGTTAGGATCGAGCAGAGGATGCAATTGGTGACTTCAAGTTGGCCGTTGGATTTGGGGTAGTAATGAGTGGACTTGCAATGGCGGATCTTAACAGCTCCATCAATTCCTCCATGATTTTGTTAAGGAAATGAATACCTCTGTCACTTACCAACTCGAGGGGAATGCCAAAATAGGTGATAATATTTTCCTACATGAACAGAGCTACGTCGTTACTATTCTCGTGCTTCAGAGCTTTAGCTTCACACCACTTTGTGGCATAATCCATACATTGTAAGATGTATCTGTTCGGCTTTCACTTGTTGGTGGGCGGATCAATGGGACCCACAAAATCAATCCCCCACTTGTTGAATGGCTTTAGGGGAAGTATAGGTTGTAGTGGCATGGCACTTGTTTTGGTGGGTTTCCCCATTCGCTGACAAGCATCACATCTCTTGCGGTAGTCATATGCATCCTTGTGGAGGGTTGACCACCAGTATCCTACCAACAAAACCTTCCTAGCTCTCGATTCTCCTGCGAAGTGTCCACCACATGGTTCATCATGGCATGCTTTCAATACTATGCCGATTTCATCTCCTGCAACACATCTTCACAATACTTCATCTTTGCCTCTCTTGTACAATGCACTGCCTAGCAAAGTTTAGGGGACCAATTCTAATAGAAGCTTCTTCTTCTCATGGCTTGAGATGCTAGGAGGATATTGCTGAGTTTCTATGAGGTTGGCTATGTCTACATACCAGGGAGTAACTGTTTCAACTAGAAACAAGAAAGCATCAGGAAGGTATCGATCATCATGTTCCTCTTTTGTAGTTTGAGGGATCTGTGATAGATGATTGGCTAGGACATGGGAACAACTAGGCTTAGTGAGCACTTCAAAATCAAACTCCTGGAATAGGAGCAACCATCTCATCAGTCATCCTTTAACATCTACTTTGTTCATCAGGAAGGACAGGGCTTCATGATCCACGTAGAACTTGAAATGCGTTGACAATAGATAGTGTCGAAACTTCTCCAGTGTAAACACCATTGCCAAGCACTCAAGCTCTATCATTGTGTAGTTCCACTCCCTATCAGTGACCTTTCGGCTTGCATAATATATTGGTTGATCTAATTTAGAGGGGCCTTTTTGACATAGGACAGCACCTAGCCCTTCAACTGATGCATCTGTGTGCACATGAAACTCCTTCATCCAATCAGGAGGTGGCAAGATAGGTGCTTGGATTAGGCATTGTTTTAGGGTATTAAAGGTTTCTTCACAATCATCATTCCAAAGGAAATTTGCATATTTCCTTAGGATCTTGTGCAGAGGGGCTGTCTTGGTTGCAAAATGTGCAATAAATCTTTTGTAGTAGCCCACATAGCCAAGAAATCCTCTCAATTGCTTGAGGTTTGTTGGTGTTGCCAAGGCGGAAATCTTCTCAATCTTCGTCAGGTCTATTGCAATCCCTTGTGCAAAGAAAATATGGCCCAAAAGAACTCCTGATGAGACGCCAAAGACACATTTTTTGGGGTTGAGAGAAATCCCATACTCTCGGCATCTATCAAAACATTGCTCTAGGTGTCCCCAATGCTCATGGATTAAGCTATAGACACAAAAGTCATCAAGATACACCTCAATGAAATCATGCATATGATTCTGGAAGGCAGCCATCATTACTCGTTGGAAAGTGGCAAGAGCATTACAGAGCCCAAACGGCATCACTCTGTAGGCATAGGTCCCCCATTTTGTGGTGAAGGTTATTTTGGATTGGTCCTCTTCTACGATTTGGACTTGGTTATATCTGCTGAATCCATCCAAGAGGGAATACAGCTCAAGGCCTACCCCACTATGTCCAACAGTTGGTCTATAAAAGGGATAGAAAAATGATCCTTATTCGTCTTCGAGTTCAACTTTCCAAAGTCTACACATTTTTTAAGTTTTCCGTTCTTCTTGGGTACAACCACAATGGCCGAAACCCATTCACTATTAGCCACGTGATAAATGAACTCGAACTCAAGAAGTTTCAATAATTCAACCTTCACCAGAGTAGAATAATTAGGATTCATACGCCTTTTTCTTTGCCTTACAGGTTTGGCATCAGGCTCTAGGTCAATATGATATTGGCATATTGTGGGATCAATCCCCTTTAGGTCTTTGTATGACCAAGCAAACACGTCTAAGTTCTCCTTTAATAGATCTTGCAGGACCACTAATTCTTCTTCTGGAAGATTGAGACCCACAGGTGATGTTCAGTACTGTCAGTATCTAAGAACATCACTTGTCTTTCACCTTCCACTTCACGGATAAATGTCCCACTGATTGCTTCTGGATAGAGGTCTGATTCTTTCAAGGGAGTAGTGTCATTGTTTGATGTTCCACTAGAACTAGTGTCCTCCTTCTGAACAGATGACTCATTTGTGTGTTGAGATTGCTGGAAGGGTATCAGAGCTTTGTTTGCTTCTATGTGAGTGGTCATTTTCTGGACTTAGGGATTCATCTTCAGAGGATGCGTCCAGGAATGTCACATACTACGGACCTTCTAGAAGCCGTGGCTTTGATGGCTCTCGCTTCTGTTGACAAGGAGCATCATCATCATCTTTTCTCCAAAATGAATGGTCATGGCGACAAGAGCCACTGGTGAACTTAAATTTTATACCTTTGATCCATTTCTTATGCAGATTCTACATACTTTGTGGTCCATTTGTCAACCCAAATGGAACCATGGTCATTCCCTCCAACATCCCCAGATCTTCGGCCTCTGAGGTCTCTGTAGGGCCATCAACAAGATCGTCCGCTATCAGAGGAAATTCTTCATCTGCACTTTCATATCCTGCTTCATTTTATTCCTCATCATCTTTATCCTCTTCCTTTGGAGGCTCTGACTGTGCTTCTGTAGAGGCTCATGTAGGAGAAGACCAGATCCTCCACCTCTGTGTTTATTTCTCCTTATGCTTTTGTCTCTGGCTCTGTCTTTGCGACTACCATGTAACAGGGAGAGCAGTATATCCATGCTTCTATCTCACTGTCAGAGGTGATTTCAGAAGTCAATTCTGGTTGAGGCAAGAGGTATTCTCCCATAGACAAAGACTTGGCTTCCTTTGATAGTTGGCTTACAGTGCCCACTGTTAGGGACTGTCCCCCCCCGTTTGCTGCAGGCGCCACCCCTTGCCCGTCATCCTGTCCAGCGGCCCAGCAATACGGGCCCTTTTTTTCCCGTGAACAGAGAAGGAGAGAAGAAGAGGGGAGAGAGAGAAGGGAGAAGAAGAAGAAGAAGAAGAAGAAGAAGAAGAAGAAGAAGAAGAAGAAGAAGAAGAAGAAGAAGAAGAAGGAGAGGAGAAAAAGAAGAGAGAGAAGAGGGAAAGAGAAGGAGAAGAAGAAGGAAGAGGGAGAGAGAAGAGAAGAAGAAGGAGAAGAAAATAAGTGGGAGAGAGGGAAGGAGGAGAAAGAGAGGAAGAAGGAGGAGAAGAGAGAGAGAGAGAGAGAGAGAGAGAGAGAAGGAGAGAAGAAGAAGGAGTGGGAGAGAGAAGAGAAGAAGAAGGAAAGGGAGAGAGAAGAGAGAGAAGAGGGAGAGAAGGAGAAGGAGAGAAGAAGGAGTGGGAGAGAGAATAGAAGAAGAGGGAGAGAAGGAGAAGGAGAGAAGAGAAGAGAAGAGAGAAGTAGAAGAAGAAGAAGAAGAGGTAGAAGAGGAAGAGGAGAGGGAGAGAAGAAGACTCAGGAAGGAGAGAAGAGAAAGAGGAGAGGGAGTGAGGAAGAGAAGAAGAAGAAGAATAGGAAGAGAGAGAGTAGGAGAAGAGGAAGAGAAGAAGAAGAAGAATAGGAAGACAGAGAGTAGGAGAAGAGGAAGAGAAGAAGAAGAAGAATAGGAAGAGAGAGAGTAGGAGAAGGAAAGAAGAAAAGAAGAAAAAGAGGGATAGAGAGAGAAGGAGAAGAGAAGAAGAAGGAGAGAGAGAGAGAGTGTGTGTGTGTGTGAGAGTGAGGAAAGAGTTGGGGAGTGAAGACGGATTGAGGAGCCACACTCAAGCCATCCCTCATCCGCAAAGGATCCCCTGGCCGCGACCTTTCCCTCCTGAATTGATCATCCTAAAGGCCGCTAAGGCCTGAACTATCCAAACCCCAAGTAGTAATGGCTCCCAAGAAGAAAATCGCGGGAAGCGTAGGAGCCAAAGCGACCGTTGGTACCGGTAATGCGGGAGAGGCAAGCGGAGCGACCATCGCAATAAACGCCCCTACGAACACGAATCAAACCGAGGTTCTTTAAGCGTTATAATTAATTTATTTCTCGTGGAATAGATAAAAGGGTTAGCTACGTGCATGGAACAAGGACGAGTCGTAGGATTTTTGTTTACTCTAAGCACTCGGTTACATGCGTGAAATGGTAAAGTATGGAGTCTGCATAAGTTTATATGTATGAAATGATAGCTTTTACACACATAAAATGATAAGATTTTTGCATTATCTCACATAAAATAATAGCTTTTAAACCGGTTCGGTGCATGAATAGTCATTTAGAATTCATGCTTCACGATCATGACTAAAAGAAACACATGAAATGATAGTTTCTGATGGATAGAAACCTAGACCTTCATGAGATCCGATGCATTAGGAATAAGTATAATTGCCTGTGAATTTTTTTATCAATCATGCTCTGGACTATCGCAAATGGATACACTCCTAGCTTAATTGAAGCCAGTGACCTAACCCTAAATGGATTGCTAACCCAAGTTATGCTTGGTTGTTTGAAAAGGTTGTAAATCCCTTGAGCAAGTGTTTTGATACATCCAAGTTGAATTCTGATTGTGCATGCAATGAGATTGCGATGCCTTGAAGCAAGAGGTTGTGCATTCAACTATTTGTTAATGTGGTTTTGGATGTTAAACCAAGTGGGGTGTGATTGATGATTGCATGGCCGGGTCTGAGATGACTGATTGCCATGGAAACAAAAGGGATGTTTTCCCTAGTAAATGTTATTGGATTGGTTGCTTCAGCTATGGTTGATTTCCTAAAGGGATAATTAAGGAAGGATGGGTCTAGCTACCCCTTGCGAACCGCCAAACCCTAACCAAGGGGGTTGTAAATCTTCGCCAAGAATGTGGACCAAACCCACCACGAGAGGTCTCTCCGTGGAAATTACTTGGAGTAGGAGGACGCTTGGGTGCCAGTGGGGGCTCTGACCATAAATCCCAATGCCTCCGGGCCCTACACAAGAGTTCTACGTGACTCGAGATGGGATCTCGAGGCCTTGATACTAGTTATAAGGCAGAATCTTGGTAGGATAAACCTTGGGATTTTGTTGCCGGGAGATGGAAGGATTTTTCTGCGGAGGCAGAAAGGAACACTTAATTCTCCTATATGGGCGGGAGACAAACATTAATCTGAAGATAAGTTAAGGAAGTGTTTGATCTTGTTTTATCTTGTCTTCGTGTCTGTGCCCTAAATTACATAAAGGAACCTGTGACTAACGGGTTAATTAAGGAAGCTGATTTTATGTGTCAAACATAATGAGGTAAGTAATTAGAAAACTAAAACAACCCCCGAGGGAAGCATGGTGGATGTGACCAATGGGTCTATCCTACGGAAGGGTGGTCTCAGTTAGCCGAGAGCTTTCGTCAAAGGAAATGTTAACGAGAAATGTTAGGAAAAATTCGGTCTGTGACCTTAGACAATGTTGACTAGGAAACCAGACTTCAGGTCAATCCTAGTAGGAATGGCCGGATAAGTTCCATTGCGGGGGTTGACTCGAGAGACCCTAGTTGGCAAACCCCGTGTCATTCCTTGGGAGTGTCGGGCGGCGTCTTCTAGATATATCTCTCGATGGAGTGCTAAGACGTGTCTCATGATTTGAGGAGCAGACACGTTACATTATCATATTTTTGACATAATGCAGAAATCATGACTAAACCATAGACTTTGACCATCACAATAAATATAGCGAGACAAGATCTTTGTCTCCGGAGAAAAACCCCAATCCCCATAATCATAAGCTGTATAGTTATGGTGGGGTGACATGGGTGAGTGAAAACTACATGACTCATTTTTATTAGATAACCAATTAAGCAAAATTTATTATTAAATTATTTCACTAATGCAAGGTGAGTCATATTCGTATCCCAACCCCTACTTAGATTGACTTGACTTGACTAGACTAGGGGTCTATGCAAATGTAATTCATTTTTAAAAAGTTATATGATTTGTGGTGCAAAGCGTATGCATACATGACTTCCGCGGGCTCATTATTATTTACAAACTCAACGTGTATATAGCATGTGTGTATGTGCATTATGAATAGATTTTAAATTACCAAATTAAGTGGATTGTTGTGCTATGTGCTCCTACAATGACGGTTAAAAACTAGTACTTTTTAATTAAAAAATTAGGATGTGCATTATGTTTATTTTGTGGTTGCAACTGTCAGTTGATTTTTAATTACAATTATATGTATGTGATGGTGCATGTGAAGGTGGAAAATAGACAAAAACATGTTGGTGTGGACACCCACAAGGTTTGATGGACAAAATTTCAATTCCAAGCAAGGCAAATAGTAGGAAAATCCTCGTGCGAAAACAACAAGGTGACTAAGTGGCAGTCGGCCTCTTGTAAGTTACGAAAACCAAATACTAATACCAAAATAAAAAGAACGAGGACAAAGAAGGTTTGGCACTTGGGTGATTATGTATTAGTATTTTGTTTTTTTTTAAATTAATATATTTATGTTTGTGAAGTTTTCCTTTTTTATTTTTTTAAAAATTTTGGTGTTTGTTTGTTTTTTCTATTTTTATTGGCAAGTTTTCAAGTAATAAGAAATTCTCCAAAATTTTAGCAAACTTTTAGAATTTTTTGGGTGATTTTTTTTCATTCTATTTGAAATTTTTATGGTTTTTAGATTATTTTTAAATATATATATATTTTTTGTTTTTTTCAAAAATTTAAAAATTCGAGAACATGGTACTTGGTCACAAATCATGTGTTTCTACATGTGAATAGTTTCAAGCTCTCCACCATGGGGAAAAAAGTGTACGCTCATCCTCGCGCGTGAACGACTGTTAGCATGAACGCGCTCACGAGGACCAAAACCCCGCACGCAAACAACACCTTAGAAGGTGACACATGAACGGGGCACAGTAGAAGAGGGTGGTCGCACACTAAAGAGGAAAAGTAGATGGGGGGAGAGTAATAAAAATGGGGGTTGTAGGGTGATTTTTTTTTTTAAATTTTAAAACGTGTGGGTTTAAAAAATAAATAAATGTGTGTCTATTTGTGTTGTTTTTTTTTATTTTTTTAAATAGTGGTGTTTTTTTTTCTTAGTTTAGTTGGGTATTATATTTTTTTGAATAAAATAGGGTGAGGGGTTACTTAGTTAAAGGGGGGCCTTTTGGGGGAGGCGTGTTGGGGGGGCCTTGTATTTGGGGTGGGCAGGAAAGGGGGGTTGGGGGGTACAGGCGTGCACTTGGGAGAGGGGGCACTTAGGAGGGGGGGCTGTAAAAATGTGGAGAAAGAGAAGACGTGGATGACAGCCACCATCGGTTGGTGGCAGGTGGTTCGGCGGTGGAGATAGCATAGGCTAGTCGTTGGAGGTGGCAACATTGATTATAGAGCAACGGCGATAGGGGCAAAATGCGGGGCACTTCCAATAGGCAGGTAGTGACTTCAACAATCATACGGGTGGGGCGGCATGACCGAAGGGGGATAAGAGGGGAGAAAGGAGGGGGTAGGAGGTGGGAGGCAGGAGGAGAAGGGAGATGCAGAGGGAACGAAGAAGAGAGAGAAGAAAAGGAGGGAAGGAGGTGGGGGAGGAGGAGGATGGGAGGAGGGAAAAGAAGGAGGAGAAGGAGGAGGAGGAGGTAGGGAGGTGGAAGGAGAAGACCGCGGGGTGTTACCACCTTTTTCACAACTAGCTTCCCATGGTACGTTCTGAGGAATTCTACACATTTTAAGTGATCCGGCTCCTGTAAGAATTTTTCAATATACTTTGTAAGGTTGCACTGTTCCACTACCCTCCTGGCTGCCTCCTCCTTGGCCACCACGACTTCGATGTTGCGGATGGTTCGGAACTTGAGTTGGCCGAAGGCGCAGTTCTCTAAAGGGATGCAATACTGCTCCCTTTCCTCGTCTGTGAACGGGAGTCGATGGGCGCGGTCTTGCTGCGACATTTTCTGCTCATGTTATAATTCGTAACTTTTGTTAGCATTCTCCACATAGCACTTTGCTGTTTATGCGAGGATAAAAGCTGACTGAATTTTTTAGGAAGCCATTTTTCTCATACTATATGCTTATGTTTTCACTACCTTTACTTTACTGTACCCCCTTTTTATTCATTTCCTATTTGATTCTTTTCACCTTCACCACATACCCACATACATACCCACATACCCCCTCCTCTTCCGGCTGAGAAAAGAATCCTTCCTAGGATTGGGGGTTAAAAGGTGAAGGGCTTTGGGCTTGTTGGGGTAGGAGTTTACGTGTGAAGAAGCCACGTGTAGAATGTTGGATTGTACTCCAGTTGAGCATGACAATCAAGAGCAGATGGTTGTATGGAGACTTGGGAGATGTAGATCAAGACATCGTGAAAGAGATCTCTAGTATTAAGGCGGCTGGCAACATGTAATTCCTCTTCCGTGAGGAATCGGTCAATGTAGGGGTGAGCGAGCACATGGTCGTCCAAATGCTGATTGCGGGTGATGGACAAAACCCTAAACGAGATAGGTGCCACATAAGTAGGGTCATATTCGATGGTTTTAACTGCCCTGCGTTGCTCATCATTGGTCATTATCCGGAAACCTTTTTTCTCCCATTGGATTCTCAGAGCAAACCACTGCTGCAAGAACGTGGAAGGCGAGCTTGCCATCTGCATGAGCTCTTGCAACTCGTGTTCAGGAACCGAACGAGGAGGCTTATGATATGAAGTGATTAGTCTTCTGAGGGCAGCTTGCTCCTTTGAGATTTCGTCGTTTGCTTCAGTTCAGCAGCAATTTTGGGGAATTTAGTGGTCATAAGTTTGTATTCTTCCCAAGTGCATGGTAATGCACGAACATGCAAAGCAAGTGTTTTGTCAAGAAGGCCTAGGTCTAGCCTCTCATAACTTCTAGCGAATGTAGTGAAAGTTTTGTCCAACATCTTGATGTAGGTTATTAAGTCATCCCCAGAAGTCGCGGCAAGGTCCTTAGCCAAGGAGAGGAAAGGTCGTATCGCATAGGAAGGTTTAAGACCTGCTGGTGGGGATGGTGCAATTGGACTGGATAGTGGTGACTCCATCATCGGTGTCACAGGTTGGGCTTCGCACTCCGAAGCACTTTGAGGTGCTGTAGGAAGCTCTGGGGGCAGGGGAGTTGTGTTGAGTTCTGAGTGAGCAATCATAGGGGTTTTTAAGTTCTCTGGATTAGGTAAGTTTAAGGCTTGTGGCGTTTTCTTTGGTCGATAGATGAGCTGGGGCTTACTAGCCACAGTTGGCGATGGAGTGCTAACTATGTTCTGGGCACCACGTGTGCAAGCCTCCCTCACTGGGGTGAGATTGCTTGTAGATGAGCTTTTTAGCTGGCCATTTTTAGGCACCCCAATCCAGGGGTTGCCCTCGTAGTATCCTTGTGCTCGCAAGAGATCTTTTGGGATCCATCGCGGCATGGTTGTGTGTCTACATCGATAGCGTCTAGACTGCCTCTTAGGCCGTGATGCGACTGATGATTTTGGCGTTTAGGATCACATTTGGGTGGTCTACCTGGATGTGGTTTTTGCCGTTTTGGCACCCATATAAGCTTGGACTCCTTGGCTTGGTGAGCACTCTTGGTGGGTTTGGGCCTGGGGTTGAGAGCCTGGCACGAGGCCGTAGTTTTCTTCTGTTCAGACTTGGGCTGGAGCGTGGTCGTAGGGGTTTCTACCGGTGGCTTCGTAATGGTGGAGGAATCATGATAGCCCTTGCTGAAAGTCGTCACTATATGCACATTGCCGATAGCAAGATGAATGCGGTGTAGGTTGTAATCCACATTACAGTTCGTTTGCTTCTTGAAAGTGCGACCCAATAGTGACACATTACCGGCTCCTTTAGTGTCAGGCAACACATGGAAGAAAGCTGGTAAACTTTCAGACTCGATGGAAACGACTACCTTGCACTTCCCTAGGAGTGAATAAGCAATACCCCCAAATGGGGTGAGTTTGGCATTAGTGGGCTGTAGTTTCGGTTGACCAATGCGTGTCCAATGGTCATGCGTCAAGATGTTGTAGTCGACCCCTTCATCAATCAAGGCATTGAAAGAATACATTGCTCCTGCTGCGATTGTGATTCGTAGATACGTCGGTGCCACTGCTTCTTCGTCCTGATCTATAAGGTTGGTTATAGTAGCCATGCGGACGTTCAGTGGGGGTTCTAGCATGGGTGGCTCATGTAATGGATGGAAAGGAGGATAGTACTTCTTTATGTGGCTGCCGTTAAAAAAGCCTATTCCTTCACCTTCAAGTGTCTCCAACTCAACATTCCCTGTTCTACTAATCATGCATACTCTGAAAGGCCCTAGCCCCTGAAACTTCATCTTTTGTTTATGTCCTTTTACAGAGTATAGCAGAACAAGGTCCCCTTGTTCAAAGTCTCGCTGTTTGACATGCTTGTCAAACCACATCTTTCATCAAGCCTTCTCACAAATCAGAGAGTGAGTGGCGAGGAGTCGGGTCTCCGTTAGGCGCTCTAGCTCCACTAAGCGATTGGTCCAAGCCTCTCTTCCCTCCCAATGCTCCTGGACTGCTAGCCTTAAGCTAGGGATGAAGAATTCCAAGGGCAAAATGGATTCAGTTCCGTACGTCAGCCTAAAAGGCGTCTGTCCTACATCCGTTTTATAAGCTATGCGATAGGCCCACAAGGCCGCCATTAGCTTGTTGTCCCAGTCACTTCTTGAAGTAGACACGACCTTTGTAAGCACGTTGACTAGGATTTTATTTGTGGATTCGGCTTGGCCATTAGCCTGAGGGTAATAGGGAGAGGAATTTCAATGAATTATTAGGAAGGTAGAGAGCAGGTGGGCAATCACTTCATTAACGAAGTGCGTGCATTGGTCGCTTACAAGTTCGATTGGACATCCAAACCGTGAAATGACCTGCTCCCACAAGAACTTTGCAGTGGTCCTAGCATCATTCTTTCTTGTGGCTCGTGCCTCTGCCCAGTTCGTTAGATAGTCGGTTGCCACTATGATGTAGCGAGCTTGGGAAGATTGTGCCGCAGGACTGATCGATCCAATAAAATCGATGCCCCATTTTTCAAAGGGTTGTCGGGCTATGACAGGGGTCAACTCCATCTTGTCTTTCCGCACCGGCACTTTGGTCCTTTGGCACTCATCACAGTGCTTTACGAATTTAGTTGCATCGCGGAAAAGGGTGGGCCACCATAGTTGGGATTGTAGCACCTTTCAGGCTGTTGTGTCCGCGCTAAAGTGTCCTCCAGCGACTCCACCATGTGCTTCTTTCAATGCGTCCTGCATCTCGTGCTCACATACGCATCTGCGCAATAAACCGTCTTGTCCTAACCTGTAGAGCTGGCCGGCTCTATCAATTGGTATGGCTGAATTTTCAGGATAAGTCTTCTCAGCCTGGCCTTCTCAATGGGTCACTCAGGTAGTCCGTTTTCTAGCACTTGCACTATGTCATTGGCCCAATACGGCGTCAGATCAGCTTTAAATAATTCTCTCTTGCTAGACAGGTTAAAGAGATGAGTATCTGGTAAATCGTCAGGTATGCCTTGTCCAACGGCTTCTCCTATGGGTATGCGGGACATGTGGTCAGCCATGTAATGCTGCTTTCCTTTGCGTACAACTACAAAGAAGTCAAACTCCAGTAGAATGAGTAACCATCTAGCTATGCGTCCCGTAGCGCAAGGCTTGTTCACAAGATACAGCAAGGCCTGATGGTCAACAAAGAAGACAAAGGGAGTGGCCAACAGGTAATGCCTAAATTTCTTTACTGCAAAGACCATGGCCAACCTCTCCCTTTTTGTCATGGAATAGTTCATCTCGGTCTCTGTGAGCTGCCTGCTGGCAAAACTCACCGGGTAATCCAAGTTATGTTCACCAGGCTGACATAGCACGGCTCCAATAGCAAACTTAGAGGCGTCTATGTGTACATGAAATGTTATGTTCCAATCTGGGGCTCGTAAGATTGGTGCAGTCGTAAGAGCCTTTTTCAACTCCTCATATGCACGCTGGCATTCCTCAGTCCACTCGAACACTATCAACAGCTTGTACAATGGTCTAGCAATTAGTGCATGATTTAGTACAAAGCGTTGATAATATCCAATGTGTCCTAAGAAACACTGAACTCCCTTGTAGTTATCGGGTGTGACGGTAAGTCAACAATGACTCTAACTTTGGAAAAGTCAGTGGCAATGGCGTTCCTTGACACTACGTGCCCTAAGATGCATCCGTGTTTCACCCAGAACTGGCACTTTAAGGGGTTCAACGAGAGGTGGTACAACCTACACCTTTCAAAGACAGCTCTCAATTTCTCTAAGTGTTCGGCCCAACTAGAGTGTAAGCATAAGTCGTCCACAAACACTTCCAGTTCGCGCCTAAGCATGTCCTTGAAGATAGTGCACATTCGGCGTTGAAAAGTTGTAGATGCATTCATTAGCCCAAAAGGCATGACAATATAGGCAAATACACCCCATTCCGTGGCAAAGGCAGTCTTGTGCCTGTCGTCGGGGTGCACTTGCACTTGATTATAGCCCGAGAAACCATCCAGAAAACTGTAGGCTTCTTTACCTGCTACCCTCTCAAGCATGTGCTTGGTGTAAGGTAAAGGATAGTTATCCCTCTTCGTAGTGGCATTCACTTCCTTGTAGTTCATGCACACTCGGATTTTTCCCTTTTTCTTCATGACAATCACGATAGGTGATACCCAGTCCGTGTGCTCGATCTCATATATGAATCCTGCCCTCATGAGTTTATCAATCTCCTCTTTTACTGCATGGGCGTGTTTGGGATTCATGGGGTAAGGCGTTGTTTCGTTGGCACTGCATCAGGGACCATTGGGATATTATGAGTCACAACCCTAGGGTCGACTCCCTTAAGTTCCAGGCAAATACATCAATGTACTCTTGCAAGAGCGCAACGAGTTTGGTCTCCTCATCCTCCGTCAAGTCATCTGCAATGAACACCGGTCTTGGCTTTTCACCTTCCCCAGCCAAGTTAACTTCCTTGACTTTGGCGGGTCCCTCAATCGGTTCACTAGTTTGGCCTTGTCTTTTCGAACCTAGCAGAATCACCACTCTGTCACCCTTTTTAAATTTTGTAAACTGTTTGGGTAGATCCTGCAGTTTCTTCTGCCTTTTTGCTTCTGAGTCCCTTGCTTGCTTCCCGGCCTCCTCTTTTAGCTTCCTGCGCCTCAGGTGGACGGGCAAGTCTCCCTTGGTGCATTTGACCTTAGAGGGTTGTGGTATCTCGGGATCACTCTCAGTGCTGACTTCCGACTCTGAGTTAAACTCGCACCCCTCACTTGAGAAAGGTGTTTCCCCAGGGGGTCATAGTTCAGTAGGTGCATCTGTCTTGAGTACTGGGATTACCCTCGGTCGTGCTACTCCGGCTTGCTCGTAATCCACGGCTCCTATACATTCTAGCCAGGATCTGTCACACTCCATTCGCATGACTCCTTTTTCGTTCTGACTAGTCCTTCCTTTCCTAGGCCTCAAGTCTGCCCTGATTTGTTCTATCGCTTTTCCTTCCATGTTGTACTCTATTGTATCTATCTCTTCTTCACTCTCTTCTCCCATAGAGTGACAGTCTCATACTCCTCATCATCCGAGTCCTATCCTTTTGACTGCTCATCATCCCCTAAGCTTTCCTCTTCAATCTCCTTGTCCTCAGTAACTAAAGCCCAGTTATATAACAAATTCAGGTCGTGTACCTTGGTCCATTTCCATTCTGGCTTAGCTAAAAGATCACGTAGAGGTTTTAAGTTAGCAGCCAAATTACCTTCCAGTTTCTTGGTCAGATACTCTACGATTTCTTGAAGCTCTAGTTTGTTGTTGGGGATATGGAACGAGGCTGGCTTGCCCGGGTTGAGTGAGCTTTTTGCCATCATGCAGAGTGGCAAAGTTTGCTCCTCACTTGGCATGGTTGCGGCTTTGGCTGCCTGCCGATATAGCTCTTTCTCGTCCGAGAATGGTAGGTCAATGATTGCCAAAACGGGCATCCAATCCCTCTCATCCTCAGGGCAAGGAATATGCTTAGCGAGTGATCCATAGGGTTTGGTCGTTTGAGTATCGCCTTTCAGCATAGCTGAGATGGCAGCTAGGTCAACATGGGTCGTCTTCCAAGTGTCCATCTCTACCCTTACTGCACTAGTTCTGTTCCCTAGGAAAATCAACCCATTGCCCTAGTCCTCTATGACACACGCATTCCTCATCCAAGGTCGGTCTAATAGTATGTCATAATCCACTCCCTTCATGACAATGAAGTTTACTGAAAATTGCACACCAGCAATCTTTACTGGCCAATTCTTTAAGACCCCGAATGGTCTTACCTTCATTCCATTTGATAACGTGACATTAAACCTGGCAGTCTCTACAGGAGGGTTTCCCCATGCCTTTAAGACTGCATGGTTTAGTATGCTAACACCTGCGCCTGTGTCTACAATTCCTTTTCACGTCATATCTCCTAAGGCTAGGACAGGCAAAACTGCGTGCATTTCAGTGCCTTCCCAAAAAGCATTGATGTGCAAAGACTTAGGATTTGATTGTAGAGTTAGAGTTGGGATCTGTGTAACTGCATCATGATCTTGCAGATCAGCACCCGCAAGTCCTGTGTGTCCCTCGATTGTCTTTTAACTCCTCCCACAAGGAATGGTTTTGCCTAAGCAGATCTTCCAAGCTCAGAGTTATTGGAGTAGACAACAAGGTTGTGAGGAGGTTACTGGGCTCTTGTCTTCCCCTGAGGCTAGCATTTCTAGGCCATGCGTTCTGTCTGCCCTGGCAATCCTCCCCCTGGCCTTGCTGCTGCATTGCTCCCAGTGGTGCAGGTATGCTTGCAACTTGTGGTTTTGAAGGTGAGACTGGTGTGCTCATGCTGGAGAAGTCATCAATAGGATATTCTAATATGGGTTCAGCATCCTCGAGGTGCTTTTGGGCATCCTTGACCCACTCCTTAACCTTGGCTATAGCCTCAAGCTGCCGTTTGGGGTGAGGATATTCCCCTACCTTGGCACTCCCTAGCTCGGCTGTCTTAGGAGTTGAGGTCTCCGCCTCTGCGTCTGTGACCTTCTTTCCCATTACCAACGTAGTCTCTTCCTCAGTTTTAAGAGTTATCTTTTCCTCAGTTCTCTTTTTACGTCTCCTCCGGCTTTTCTTTCCTATTGAGGTTGCGTCAAGGTTATTTGGCCCTGGCAAGGAGATGCCTGCCTGCTTTGTTTGAGCTCGCGTCATGGCATGTAGTGGGATGGGCGTATCCTCACTACCAAAGGTTTCCACTCCAAAGATCCCTAGAGGCACCGATGGCATGTTGGCAGAGTTGGTTGATGGCTTCCACCTAGGACAGTCAGGAAATAGATGTGTGATTCCGCACTCTGTGCATCGGAGATCCGCTTTGTCCTTGTTAGCTTGTTCTCGTTCTAGGTAGCGTGATGAAATGTGGCCTAGGTGGCTGCAAGTCGAGCATGTGACTGGGCCCTCCAAAGCCTCTACCTCTTCCTCTTCCTAAAGCCATCATTGGCACTGGCCGATAGTCTATTAGGACTGGGTTGCCCTCCTCGTCATAGGATATGTATGGGTTGACATATGTTTCTTCCTCATTAGGCTCCTCCACAAAGTGAACAGGAGCATCGCTAGATGGGTGGGTTACAAAAGGCCTGGTGGCCTAGGTATACCAGTTAGGTTTATCTCCAGCCTAGGCATGGCAGGTCTTGAGTCAGTCTCGGTGCTGGAAGAGGTAACTGGGCTCCCCTCCCAAAGAAATTGGGTGGCCTATTACCCAAGTATGGAGGGTTGTACTGCTGTGCATATGGGAATCTCCTCGGAATTCTGCAATGCACTGCATCATGCCCGAATCTACCGCAATTTGAGCACGGCCGAGATCTAGGATCTTGGCACTCAACTGGGAGGTGATTGCCGCCGCAGTATACACATTGTACATGCGATCTCACAGGATTCCTCACGAGCTCTTGCAACCGTGCAATCTTCCGTGCAATCTTCATTCTCATCTCTGCCATCCCTTGGTCATGGTCTACACTCTTTCCCTTATCCTGCACACTAGTAGTTGCTTTTTCCCCCGAAGTGGTTGATCTCTCAGGGTCCCTCTAGCTTGCACTTTCTCGGTTGATAGTGCTCATGCTCCGTTCCCTAAGTTGGTCATCTACGCGTATTGCCTCCTCAAAAACTCTAGCTAGCACATCTCGTTGCAAGGTGGAGTTACTGGCCAAAGCCTTGTAGAGCTCCTTGCTCCGAATCCCGTTAATGAACACTATAGACACTGCCCTCTCGGTAGGTCGCTCATTGGTAGGGATTCTCTTGTAGAGGCTACGCACCTAAGTGACGTAATCCCTAACGTCCTCCTTCTCCCTTTGACTGATATTCATCAACCTAACTATGAGGTTATCCGAATACCCAGCCTTCGAAAACCTCTTGATGAATAGGCCCTTAAGGCGAGCAAAGTTCGTATGTTCTGCGTCATCCAGACTAGAATACCAGGTCCTCCCCTTATCGCATAAGCACAGACCGAAAGCTTGAGCTCGCTCTGTAGGGTCAGTAAGACCATTTGCCTCACACACTTGCTCGAACTACTCCATGAAGCTGTATGGGTCACTGCTAGGTTCGTATCTAGCTAGTTGTTTTGCTACTATGGGGATTCTAGCCTGCCCCTTAGCCCCTTGCGTGACTCCCAATCCTGATAGTAGTGCGGTGGCTAGGGCAGTAGCGCTCTGTTCAACGGATATGTTGTCCAAGAGTCGCTTTGCTACTAGCTCGCTCAATGTCATGTCAGCCTCTGCTGCCCGTTCCTTAAACGATTTATCTAAGTGAGTTCCTTTGATTATTAAATACAAGCCTCAATTTATGGTCACTCGATGAGTGTGTTGTTTCTCGTGCACTTGTGCCCAATCAGGCTTTCAGCTTTCTTAAGTGTAGTGCGGAAATTCAATGTGAGTGCCGCAAGCAATTCCCCAGTGTCTTACTCACTCTCGCTCCTTTTGGGCCTGATAGGCTTGTAGGTCCATTTTCTAGCCATTTAGTCAGGATTTAGGGTTTCCTTGTACGTTGCCTCATTCACTCTCGGTCGATCAGGTTTCACGGTTCAGCGGCTTGCGTCCGAGTCCTTGGGTCCCTCAACTATCTACTGCTAACCGCTAAGCGGCTGTGTACTACAATTTCTCTTATCACGTATTCCAGAATCAAGTTCTGAGCGCCCGAAGGGTTTCGACAAGTTACGCAAATGCGTATTTGCTGGGTCGGGTCAAATTTCTGACAGATTTGACAAAAAGTTGCACTCGGACCAACTGGTCCGAATTGTAGGGTTCGAGTGGGTCACTCGGATGGGCCGAATGGCACTGGGTCAAGGGCCGAATCTCCAGATTTGACTCGGACGATTTTAATTCGGACGGGCCGAACGGCAGGTTCGGACAGGATAATTCGGATGGGCCGAACGGAGCTTAGCCGAGGTCGAACACTGGGTGTGGCCGAGTTCCAAATTTGGGACTCGGACAGGTCGCTCGGGCGGGCTGAATGGCGGACGTGCCACGTGGCAAGAGCTTTGACTCAGACGGTCGAGTGGGTTGACTCGTACCGTTACCTCGGACAGTCGCGGTCCGAGGGCCAACTAGGGTTTCGGGCCGAGTGACCAAATAGTAAGGGACCGAGGGCGGATTCTGGGACTCGGCCCAGAAACGACCACTCGGACGGGCCGAATGCGGCGCGACGGAAACAGTGCGATATTGATTTCGATTGATTCTTGGGATTTACACAATCATACCAAGCACAACCCTCCACATCCTATCTAGGGGGATTGAGGAAGGGATTCATATGCCTGAACGGGTCGGTGAGTGTGTCGGTGATGCGATCGAATCACACGGGTTGAGGCTCTCTAGCTCTTTCTCTCTCTCTCTCTCTCTCTCTCACTGAAATGGGACAAATGAGCTCTCTTTTGGCCTCCTGGCTCTTATATGCCTTCCCAAATGTGGCGTTGACGTCCCCAATCACTCTCTTGTCGATCTTAGGCCTCATTAGCGAGCATTTTGCACATTTTGCACGATTTTTTCCATGTTTTGCCCTATTTTGAAACAGTAAACCCTACCCTTTTCCGGTTCGATTTCCTAACTCTAACCTATGCTAAATGCAACATAAATCGAAGGCAAAAAACTGAAATAGATCCTCCATGCTTTCCAATCATCAAACAACCAAAATATCCCAAAATACTTACTTGTTTTGAAGATTAAGAGCACCTAACTTCCTACCTATCTCAAGCTCCGTTTCGGGGATGAATACCCTACTTCGATGCTCGATGTGAGGCACGCAAGTGCTCAAGCTTGAATCCGTTGGTCCCAGCAAAATGGAACCAAAATGTGGGAGCTTTCGCTCAACCGCCAAGACCAGCGGACCGCTTATTGTTTCAAGCGTTCGAAGCGAGCTCTAATGGCTATCTCTCACCTAGCCGACGCGCCGTCGATCCTACAAGTGTAGTGAGCTTACCTTGATGCTCGATCGTGTACCCTCCGCTCTCTTGCACTCCGGTAGCTCCATGATTCTTGATGCTAGCTCAAGCATCCTTAAGCCTCCTCCATCTCCAAGCTCTATCCTCCATAGCCGCGTGCGCAAGAGAAGAGAAGAGAAGAGAAGAGAAGAAGAGAAGAGGAGATGGTAAAGAGCTTCACCCTCTTGATCCCTCACTCTCACACACACTCACTCCCTCACACTCTCACACTCCCTCTCTCAAGAGCACACACAAGCAAGAAGGAGAGAAGAAGAGAGGAAGAAGAAGACTCTTTTTGCCACACACCAAAGAATGAGCTTCTCATTCACTTTTCAACTTTATATACAAAACCCTAAATCCTTTTTGGGCGGTCATCCCCTTTTTCCTCTTTTACATGGTCGACCGTAGCCTAGGCCCTTTTTCCCATTTCCCACCATGCTAATTTATCCTATTCCCGGCTAATGCATACACTTTGCACAGGAGCGAGCCTGGCACTCTTTTACAAAGATTCGGGGGCGCTTCCGCATTTTAATTCTTTTGTTGCCTCAGGCCGACACCGAAGCTCTCTAAGGGTCATGCCCGAACATTTGAATTTTTCAGGGACTCGCTACCGGTCAAGGCGCCTTTTTCTGCTTTTATCCTGCGCCTTTTTTGCTATTTCCCTTTTTTCCATTTTCCGCTCCTTTGTGCTGCAGAAACACGGTAACAGTGATTTATGTTTAGGATATGATCAATTCCAGCTTGCATTGGAAAGCCAAGATATCACAACCATGAAGACACTACTTGGATTAGTTAGGATGTGTATGCTTCCCATAGGGAGCAACCAATTTAATGGCACATATGATGAATGCTATGCATAAATTTTTGAGGGAGTATATTCCTCAGTTGACCTTACCCTTTCTTAATGATGTGCCAATCAAAGGATGTGATATCTATGAGGAAGAATGAAGAGTTGAATGAGCATGGATGTAGAAGATTTGTGGCTGATCATATTGTTGATTGTGACAAGATTTTGAGCAGTCTTGAAGAAGTGCATTTGACTCTGTCAAGAGAAAAGTCGGTTTTTGGAGTGGAGGAAGTATTGGTTGTTGGGCACATGTGTGGACCATATGGGAGAAATCCCTTACTAGTAAAGATTGATGCCATAAGCAAGATGTGGGAGACATGTTTGAATGTATTCGAGGTGAGAAGATTTTTGGGTGCATATGTCTTTTACTTGATATGGATTCTATATTTTGCTCATGTGGCTGAAAGTTTATATCAACTCTTGAGAAAAAAACAGAGGTTTTGGTGGACTAAACAACATACAAAGGTAGTTCAAAAGTTAAAGAGCTTATTGATTTCAGCCCCAAAAATAAAGAGAGCAAATTATGAGAATGGTCACCCTATTATTATCATTGTGGATACAAGTCCCATTGGCATTGGTTGGGTAGTCGGTCAAGATGATGCTGATGGGAATAGGTATGCCATTCGGTTTGGAGCAAGGGTCTTCAATGAACGGCAACCACAATATTCTATGGTTGTGTTGGTAAAGTGGTTGCAGATAGAGGAGAATTGGATGTGGATGAGGCTCGTGACTTCTTTTCACAATTGGGTATCAAATTGGATTTATCTTCAACCTACAATCCTGAAGCAAATTGCAAAAGTGAAAGAGATCATTAGCCTATCATTAAGACATCAACAAAGTCATGCAAGGGTAGGATGAAAGAGTGGCCAAGAATGTTACCCTTTGCTTTATGGACTGATAGAACCACTCATTGTGCAGTTACATGGTATATGCCTATTGAATTAATGTATGGACAACAGCCAATCATGCCTATTGAGGAGATTATTGCTACTTGGAGTGTTCTACCATGGAAAGAGGGTTTGAATAGAGAAGAGTTGTTGGTCCTACACATTAGACAGTTAGAAAGAAGGCCTAAAGTCACTGAGACAACCATGAAAAAGTTGAAGACTGCAAGGATCAAGAACAAGAAGAGGTTTTACAAGCGACACAAACTTCAACCATGAGCTATACAGGAAGGGGATTGGGTGCTGGTTTATGATGGCAAATTGGAAAATCAGCATAGTGCCATTCGGAAGATGGCAAAGCAGTGGTTCGGTACATATGTGGTAAGGTTTCTTTTTCACAATGCTACATATGCATTAAATGAGATAGCTGGAAAACTTATCAAGCTCTTTAAATGTAAGGAGTCTTCAACATATGAGTTGAAAGAGTTGGATATTGAGCATGAACATGAGAATATGGAAGAAGAAGAGGTAGAAGATAAAGACATTGACATGGTCGAGGATACTTCTTCTGACACTACAAATCCATAAGAGTTTGGCACATGCCGAAGGATGTGTAGGTTAAGAAGGGGGTGGATGTCATGCCGCTACGTAGAAACAATGTGAAAAACTCTAGAGTGCATCATCATTCATCTTTCTTATTGATCCAGAGAATCAATGCCATATTAGTCATTAGTGTGAGTGTCTGTAGTGTGGATGGTTCAAAAATACTAGATTTTTTGACAAGTTTAGCCTATTTTAGATATTTTGGATATTATTTCTTATAAATATACAAAAGCTGTAGAAAACTTCTAGAATATGATGACATATAAAAAAAACAAGTGGATTTCAATCTTTTTTGGGGATTTAATGCAAAAAGAAGGATTGGATAAATCACGCGATGTGCGATCGCAATTTACATGGAGCAAACAACACTCCGAACTGGGAGAAGAAGAAGTAATCTGAGAGAATTTTGATAAGGTGTCCCTCTATTTTACCCCCCTTTCGGAGTCAATGGAAGTATCAGATTGGCAGTCTGAGCAGCAGAGAGGAAGCTATTGTTTTATGCACGTTTTTCTAGTCTACAAGAGATTTATCTTCTCAAGAGGCAGAAATAAATTGACAGGCTTCACCTCTATGAGTGTTCTTCTACCTCTTCTATTTCTTTAAAACCCTTATCTTCCGTCTACTCCTCTTCGTGAATCTCCCTTCACCCTACTCTCTCTTACCCCCATGGTAGACTTTCGATCCCAAATACTCTGATAGCAATATGTGATAAAAATGAGAGAATATGTCCCTAGCTTTATAGGGATAATATGAAATTTCAAGCATGACTTCTAGTCTCCAATATAAATATCCAAGTTTCTAATAACTCCAAAATTCTTTGCCTTTGAGCTATTAGCCATTTTGACCTCAAACATTGACTTTTGTGTCATTTAAGATACATTTACAACATTGTCTCTTGAGTGCTTACACAAACTTATGCACCACCATCTACAAGAACTTGATCAACTTTCCTTTCATTATGCATCCATAATAGATATAATGTCTTTCACATTTGACAAGTATAAAATTCCCACATGCTTATCTCTAGTCTTTCTCTTATACGATATACTAACTAGCCCATACCATTGTTTCCTCAAGGATGAACTCATTTGTAGTAATTGTCTATATGTAACATCAATTTTTTTATTTTTAAGATATTCAAGTAGGGTGTAAGGAATCTAATTGACTCCCAAGGAAAAATCTCCTATTTGAAATTTTCTTCTTTACCTAGCCTTCTTGCTAGTCTCTTGCTCATCTGCAACCTTATATAGTACATTAGAATTACAATCAATTATATTCAATAGACCTATCTTGGTTGTGTATACCCTTCCCAAGAGGTACGTCTAATATGAAGAGTTACCAAAGCCAATATAGTGTTCTTTCATAGCTCAACAGTGTCACTATCACTTCAGTCTTTATTTGAGTTTTCAGAAGCTACTTTTTCCACTTCTTTGAGATATTTTGAACTTGTATTCATCTCTCCCCAAGAATAGAAAACTTTTCCAAGCTACATATTCATCCCACAAAGCACTTACAGAGGTATACAAAGGATCTATAGAAGTTCAATATAATATCTACAATACCATACAAAAGGTCATCAGAAAGCATTCAGCTCAATTAAAACCATTCAAAACCATCAAGAATCATTCAATAAAATTTCAAACACTCTTAGAATCCATTAATAATTCAATAAGCTTTCAGACACTCTTAAAATCCATTAATCATCAATCCAACCTCTCATACACAAAAAGAAATTAGAATAAAACAAACGCTAAACAGAACCAATCAGAACCTATTAGGCACATAATAGAACCTTTCAACACATCATATCTCCACTGAATGACATTATGAGCTTCTTAAACTTATTCAAACTTATAAAAAATCTCTCAAAAATTTCCAAACCAATCAATCATTATTCAAATCATACAAAAATCATCCAAAAGTCCAACAAAATATAACTAAAAATACAATCACATCAACCCTTAATATATCCATATACTTAATCAAGGAGCATTCCATGACCTCAAAAAAAGAGAATAAAGGTTTAAAATACTAGCTCATTACTTTATCTTCAAATATTCCATTGACAAACCAAGAAGGGATCTAGCTTCATCGTTAAAAAAGAAAACCGATATCTAATCCATTATTCAAGGAAAAATCTCAAAACAAGAGATCATGAACAATACTTAATCAAACCAACCAAATTTAAACAAACTCTTCAAGGATATGAGAGTTTCTTCATCTATATCCATCCATCTATCATCACCATGAATTTCCAAAAAGATGTATTCTCAAACAATTTGAATATCCAATCACGACTCCATCATACAAATAATACACACAATACAGACAATAAACACAAAACAACTATCTAAAGGGCACCTTGTTATGAAGCGGAACACGTGGCAAATCTAGCAAATCAAATCTCAATCATAAACAAAGAACTTAGTGAAAAAAATCTAACAAATAAAATATCTCAATTATTAAATACAAACAATATTATAATACATAAGAGGATTTGAATAACTCAATAGATTGAGAAAGACAAGAGAAAAATGTATGATTGGGCCCAACCTTCCCCATGGCAAAAGCCATGGTTTGCCATCCTTAATTATATATTAAGTTTTATATGGATATTTGTATTTATATCTTACATATAATTACAAAGAAAGTACAAATATCAATTGAAAAATAGAGTTTTAAGAGTCAAGAGATATCTTGTAACATGCTGCAATTGCTGGAGAAAATTTTGTGCTTTAAATCTTAATGTATTAACATCACCATCGTGTCCGAAGCATGCCGAAACCCCCAAAACAACTCTTGAAGCTCTAAATTCCGACTTCGGATGAGGGAGCAACGAAAAAACTCAATTTTCACCATCTTCTCCTATTTTGTGTACGATCATGTTGCTTTTGTAAAGAAAGTTAGAAAAGCCTTCTAAACTTAACCACATTAAGAAAATAGCAAGGTATTCCATAAATAAATCCTATTTCAATAAAAGTATATCCTAAATCTCATATTCTAAAATAATCTATATTTAAAAAAATAAATTAATAGTACTAAGGACAATGATCTAATTATTACTAAAGAAGTTAAAAATTATTACTTACAAATAGAGTAATAATTTTAATAATGCAATATCATATAAATACATAATATTATATATTATACTTAAGATAACTAATCATAATTATACAATTTACACTTGGACTTACACTAACACCCAGTGCTACCCAAAGCCACTGCTACCTGCTCTACACATCAACTGAAGCATTCACAATTGTTTATAAATAAAATAAACAAACAATAGTGAATACCTATCAGTCTTTAGCTACAAATCAAATTCTTGCATAAGGAATCCACCTTGTATATGAGGCCCAGCAAATACATATAGTTTTACGGAATCCACCGAAAAACCTCACGAAATCCATTGTGGAATATGCCTCCTGGCATCATACCCTCGGGGTGGGATGTCAATTGTCCTCAATTGCTATTAGCTACTCAATGTGGAGCTAGTAGTGTAGGGTAAGCACTAAGGGTGCGCACGGTCATTCGTTGCACATCTTTAACTAAATGAGGTTTTTTTTTTAATTTTACAAAGAATCTAGTATGGGACAATGAATCAATTAGAGTCTAATTATTAGCAAACAATTGATTCTAATAAGATTAAAAACAAGTGTAAATGCCATAGATATCTTTCATGGGAGTAAGAGAATCAAAAGATAAGACACAAATATTATGAATGCTAGGTCTCATACTCAAAGCATCAACAATAACAAATAAAATTGTTATTCTAATTTAGTAGTAAGTAAAAATTTAACTAAGAATTCTAGAAAAGAAAAGAAAAAAGTAAAAGACTTACCTATCTTACCTTGATTGGAGATCTCTTTTTTTACTAGAGAGCGTGAATTTGCAACAGAATTAGGAAGTTGAAGAATTTTCCAAAGTACTTTCATGAAAAATTTGTTAGTCTCAATGTTTATCAAATGAAAATATATCAACATTAAATGCATACTATAATCATCAAAAATTAGAGTGAGAATCATATTGAAGGCCTACTTTGAATAAAAACAACTTATATCTTCTTGTGAATCAAGTTAGTCTATAACTAGAGAGTTGGAGCTTATAAGGAATTTTACAAAACATTTACTTATTACTAAGAGAAAAATTTAAAAAGAAACATATTAAAGATAAGGCTGTATAAAATACTACTCTTGGTAAAAAATAGTAATATTCAAGTTCTATGGCATATTTAGATATGATTATATTTTAATATATGCATATTTAGACAAAACCATGTCTAATATAAGTTTTAGATCTTTGTACAAGCTAAAACTTTTTCTTTGGGACTATACTCAAATTCCAAATGGATTAAAAGCTATCCTACTAGGAAATTAGATGTCTGTATAGGTTTGAAATTTACACATTTCACAAAGTCTGGGTTAACTACGAGACCTACTTTCAAGATAAATAACTTTCTTTGTAGATAGAATCAAGTCATGATGATAACAAGAGAGTTGTAGAGAACAAAAAGGTCTACAATTCATGTCTCTATTATGGATTATCAAATCTAAAGGTAAGGTCATAAAAAATAGGGCTCAAAGTTGGCTACTACTAAGTTTTCTACATATTGTTGTGAAATTTGCATTGAGGGTCACTTAAGGACTCAAATATCTCGCTAAATATTCAGAATTTGTAAAATTTGTGTCTAATAGTAATTGCAGATATTTTTTAGGGCTAAATTTTTTATTTTTACACCATCCTCAAAATATGAACCGGTAAAAAGTTAGATTACCTGAAAAATAGTTGTTTGAGAGGATTTTTATGGCGAAGCATATGCAATAGCTAGACTACTTTCAAGCGCCTCTTCTATATAGCTTGTTATGTAAATAAAGACTTAATATGCTTAAAATTGAAATTTTTATAAAATAAAACAAAGTTATGATTTACTATAAAATAAACTTCAAAATCTTTTTAGCTATAACATCCTTTTTGCATAGCCAAGTCCATGCTATAATCCAAATTCAGAGAATAACAAATTGGATCAATTCGAGTCAATCAACTGTGGATCTAATGCTGTCCAAAACACAAAAAAATATTGTTGGAATATTCATCTGCAGTGATTTTTCTTGTAGATTGCAATTGTTCCATGATGTTTTCTCTATACACTAATATCATACAATTGAAAACTTGAAGCGTAGCCAAACTTTGATACCAATGTTACGAAGCGAAATCATGTGGTAAATCTAGCAAATCAAATCTCAATCATAAACAAAGAGCTTAGTGGAAAAAATCTAACAAATCAAACATCTGAACTATTAAATACAAACAACATTATAATACATAAGAGGATTTGAATAACTCAATAGATTGAGAAAGACAAGAGAAAAATGTACGATTAGGCCCAACCTCCCCCATGGCAAAAGCCATGGTTTGCCATCCTTAATTATATATTATAGTCTTACATGGATATTTGCATTCATATCTTACATATAATTACAAAGAAAATACAAATATCAATTGAAATGCAGAGTTTTAAGAGTCAAGAGGTATTTTGTAACATGTTGCAGTTACTGCAGAAAATTCTATGCTCTGAATCTTAACATTTTGACATCACCATCGTGTCCGAAGCATGTCTGTAAGAAGCCGAGAATATGGAATTAGTGTAAATAACATTGATATTATGCCATGTCACACTGACATTGGTATAAAAGGAGAGGACATGGAATTTTACACATCTTTTTGACACATTAATACAATTACAATCTTTCTCTCCCTTCTTGCTCACAACTTCTATGGCTTCCCCTTCTTTCCTGTCTTTCTCTCTCTAATCTAGTTTTTCTCTCTCATTGTCACTCTTCTTCTCTCTCTTCTTGCAGTCTTTCTCTCTCTTCTACAGTCTTTTCTCTCCTCTTTCTCTCTCCCTAGTTCTCTCTCTGACAAGTGGTATCAGAGCTTGAGTCTTTGATCCATTCTTTTCTTCTATTTTCAGTCTCATTTTCCTATTTCAAAATCAATTTCAGACAAAAATGATACAAGACAGTGACAAGTCGTACATCACTGAAGAACCACAGCAATCAAGAAGTGCTAAACATGGCAGCTTTCTTGGACTCCACACAAACTATGGCAGGAGGCTCAGTTAAATCTGGAGGCAAAGAGACCAAAAATGACAGCTCGTTTTTCAACTTTGAGGTAAAATTTTAGGGGTTTTGGGTGAAGGAGGTCACTACAGAACTTGACAGAGGTCTAAATGGGGTTACTCTCCAAAAGTGAGTCTTTTTCTTCTTCAACTTTCAAGCTTCTCTTCAAGCTTTCATGGTGCAACCAAGATCTCTACTTCATTTCTTGTCACGATCTTCATCTCTCTGCTACAATGGATAGCATGGGACATTTCTCTGCTTGCTAAGCTTCAGATCAAGCACCATATATAGCAGTATTTAGAGCTTTATCTTCCTTGCTAACTGATCTTCATCTTGTTGAAGGGAGCACAGGGCTTCTTTCCTGCGGCACGTCAGCCTTTCCTTCTCCACAGATGCTTCAAATGATGGCAGCTTTAGCTCCTCGACTGCCACGAGGAAGTTCCGAATGTTCTCAAAATATTGATATGCAGAAAGTGCCGTCCCTTCTGGAGGCGGGTTTGAGAGTATAGGATTCTCCACAATTTTCGGTACAGCACCCGGATGGATATTGTTCATGAGATTGCAAGAACCAAACCATTCCTCAAACACAACTGTAGCTCCTCCTTCGTAGGTTCCAACGCTAGGTCCAAAGGACCGACCATTGTGTGCTGCCATTCTGTGGCGTGATATTTTCTTTGAGTTGTTTCATTAGCTTTTCTAGAGGCCACTCTCAATCGTACTGAATGTGAAGGAACTAGATTTGTACGTGCATCGTTTGCTGCGTCAATCCTGCCTGCATCTGTGGTGGATAGTCCCTTGGATGTGTAGTGGTACTGAGGCGATCCATCTACACCGAAGAAGAGGGAGCCGCCATGGAACTTCCCATTTGACATTGTAGATAGGCAGCTGCCTGCCTTGGGGGACAAAACGGCTGGCTCATATTGCTGCAGCATCGCCTTCCACGAAGCCTACCTACAGGGTAGTAGACCACGCAGGCACAAAGCATAGGGTACACACGCCTGGTGTGCGTCCTGCGAAGCAAACATCGGGGTTCTCTGCATCGGCCTCAAGGACCTAAGACATAGTGCCATCTACCAGGCAGGTAGGTAGGCGCGCAGACACTGCATTCGTGCATAGCATTGGACCACTTGCTGCGAGCACGTTGGCAGAAATGGCCTAACCAGTGCTTCGCAGCAGCAGGAAAGCCACTCGCTTAGTAATCCACATCATCCAGTTGATACTTCCAGTAAGACAAATGGGGTTTACTAATGCACGAAAATTGCAGTGAACTTCTTCCTCATACATCAAGGAGTCTGCATAGCATGTTCCATTTGGGGGCAATTCATGAATGGAGCACTCATGAACTCCACTGAAAACCCTTCCCGTCCGACAACATTGGGATTTGAAAATCTTATTTCATCTAGCTAGCGGTTTAGCTACTCCCACTGTTGCTACAACATCATCAGCATTTGCAGAAGCTTTACAGCCATCAACACCTGCATTGTCAACTTCATGTGAACCACCATTGTGAGGAGGCAACAGGATCACTCGAGGTGATGCACCATTTCCAGCTTCTGAAGGAATATCTCTTGCCTCAGATTTCTTACTGCTTGTCACAGAAAATGGTTCACTGGAGTTACTCACTTCTAGCAGATTACAAGTTCTGGTGATTCCTAGTTGAGAGCTTTGATCGAATAATGCCCTCCTAGGATCACGCAACATTCATGTTGCTTCATCCTGTTGTGAAAGATGACAGCTACAGCAAACTGATTGGTAGCAAACCAGGCATTTCGTGGAAGAGCCTCTTTGGTGTCTTCATTGTGGAAGGCCCCTGAATCCAAGGAAGACATTGCTACATGCACAAAGGAGGGGCGCATAGAGATCCATCAGGCTGAGAGCTGGCAACAAAAGCTGATGGCCCCAGAAGTGATGTCCAATCATTTGTAGCAGATTCAAGTGAAGGAAGTACAGAGGTAGTTGGCATGGCAGGCCATTGGTTGCACACCTAACCGGGTCGCCGGTAGTTGTGAGAACAAAGGGCAAAACTGGAGACCTTGCAGGCATTGCATCAGACTATCTGCCTTGAAATCTATATGTACCCTGGGGAACCACATGCTGTTGGCAAAGTGGCTGAGTGACCACACCCCTCCGTCTACTACTGTGGCAGTTGCTGTGGTGTTTGTTGGGGAGCATACAATTGGATTCTGGTCCCAACGACTGCTGTTGAGCTTAGGAGCAGGGCAATCAGAGATTTTTCCTTTGGTCTACGTACAAATGAAATCGAGTTTACTTCAAACAATGAAGACCTTAATGTGTTGAATCTCAGGGCAGGGTACAGTTGAATGTGTTTGCTGGTCCTGATTTGGGGACTATGTATTTTGGGAGTATGCACGTCAGATGAGTGAAAACCAGAATCTTAAGGCAAGGACAGGAACAACATATCTCTTCAACTTGACTACAATGGCAGCTGAGATCAATAGCTCCAGCTCTAGTGAACAAGGTTGGCTTCAAACACAGGCTAATATTGACAAACTTAGACAAGGTTGGCTTCAAACACAGGCTAATATTGACAAACTTGGACAAGGGTGGCTTCAAACACAGGCTAATATTGACAAACTTGGAGTTTTAGCTGATCAGTGTATTGCTCTTGTGAAGGCGGTTATGGAAAAAAAAAAAGCAAGACCTGAATCAAATGCTTATGCTTATGGCCAACATGTATATGCTGATGGTACACTTGAATCAAATGCTTATGCTTATGGCCAACATGCATATGCTGATGAGTATCATTCCATTGAACCTTGGCACCAGAATGGCTATTATGGACAACATGCTTATGCTTATGAGCATCCACCTCTTCAGCAACATAGTTATGATTATACTTGTGAAGCTCTCTTAGTTGAGCAGCCCAGTTCTTATGGATGTGACAATAATGGTTATGCTTATCAGTACCCTTCTAGTTTTGATCAACAGCAAGCAAGTGATTATGACCGACATCATGCCAATACCTATGCTCATGAACTTGCCAATCATCATACTTATGGATAGCCTAGGATGCAAGGACATCATTGTAATCATGTTGGACTGTCATCATGCAATCTTGGGCAGCATGTTTATGGGCAACAATATGACCAAAGTTTTGGTAGTAGGCAACAGCAAATAGATGTATTTGGACAGCAGCATGAACATTTTTGTGACATGCATTCTCATAGAGATTATGGACAGTATGACCAATGCTATGGGATCAATGATCAAAGGCAGCATGCTTATGTACGTGAGCAGCAAACATCAATGGAAGCAAATGCATATGCTCAACCAAATTGTCCCTCTGATGCGCAACAGGGCTATTATCACCATATGCAATATGGACAGCATGAGCATTATGGTCATGAGCATGGATAGCCATCTGTTGTACATGAGCAGCAAGATGACTATGAGCAGCATGTCAGAACTATTATTGAGCTGACCAATGGTGATGAGCAGGTGTGTAAATTGCTATCTAAGGCTAAATGCATTAGATAACTTACTAGTGATATGATACGGGAACTGCATGTTGCGGGCTTATGCTATCGATGTGCTAAGCCAATATCTTGTAATCATCAAGCCACATGCAGGGCAAAGACTGCTAAAATACTCTTGGTATTTGAATATTATGATGCAAAGGATGGAGAAGATCTTGTTGAAGACCATTTTGGTATGGGTCCACAACAAGAACCTCAGTTCAAGAAAGCAGATCATGGGCAGCATGTGGATTTGGATGATCATGACCCCATGTGGGAGCCTAGACCTGCAGTTTAAATGCTTGGACATCACTAAGAATGTAGGGTCCATGAATATACAGCATTTAGGGGTTGATGCAGTCCATGCAATGGTGACTTCAGCCTCATATGCTTTAGTCATATAGAGCATGGTGATGCCTGAGAGGCTTATGGAAGAGTTAGTGAATACCACCATGATGATCATGTTTCCAATTCTACTTGACTTTGACTTTATGAAAGTTGATCCAATGCATGGCAGCGATACCACTTTCCCTTTTGATTCGGGTGGCTACAGGCTGACCTTGACCCTCTGCACAAACTAGTACTACTCTTGAATATTAGGAAATCTTTTACTGGGTCTATGCCAAGAACCCCCCCAACTACCTTTTACCACTTGTAATGCTGTACAGAGTAGTACTCTGCAGCCCACTACTTGGTTATACCAATAAGTTCGATCTTTTTTTTAAAGGACAAAAACTTCATTTTGAGTGGGGATGGATTGTAAGAAGTTGAGAATAAGGAATTAGTGTAATAAACATTGATATTATGCCATGTCACACTGACATTGGTATAAAAGGAGAGAACATGTAATTTTACACATCTTTTTGACACGTTAATATAATTACAGTCTTTCTCTCCCTTCTTGCTCAGAGATTTTATGGCTTCCCCTTCTTTCCTATCTTTCTCTCTCTAAATCTAGTATTTCTCTCTCCTCGTCACTCTTCTTCTCTCTCTTCTTGCAGTCTTTCTCTCTCTTCTGCAGTCTTCTCTCTCCTCTTTCTCTCTCCCTAGTTCTCTCTCTGACAATGTCGAAACCCCCAAAACGCCTCTTGAAGCTCTGAATTTCGATTCCGGATGAGGGAGCAATGAAAAAACTCAGTTTCCACCCTCTTCTCCTGTTTTGTGTGCGATCCTATTGCTTTTATAAAGAAAGTTAGAAAAGCCTTCTAAACTTAACCACATTAAGAAAATAGCAAGGTATTCCATAAAAAAAGCTTATTTCAATAAAAGCATATCTTAAATCTTATATTCTAAAATAATCTATATTAAAAATAAATAAATTAATATTACTAAGGATAATGATCTAATTATTACTAAAGAAGTTTAAACTTATAACTTATAAATAGAGTAATAATTTTTATAATACAATATTATATAGCTACATAATATTATATATTATACTTAAGATAACTAATCATAATTATGAAATTTACACTTGGACTTATACTAACGCTTAGTGCTACCCAAAGCCACCACTACCTGCTCTACACATCAACTGAAGCATTCACAATTGTTTATAAATAGCAAGGTATTCCATTAAAAAATCTTATTTCAATAAAAGCATATCTTAAATCTTATATTCTAAAATAATCTATATTAAAAATAAATAAATTAATAGTACTAAGGATAATGATCTAATTATTACTAAAGAAGTTTAAACTTATAACTTACAAATAGAGTAATAATTTTTATAATACAATATTATATAGCTACATAATATTATATATTATACTTAAGATAACTAATCATAATTATGAAATTTACACTTGGACTTATACTAACGCTTAGTGCTACCCAAAGCCACCACTACCTGCTCTACACATCAACTGAAGCATTCACAATTGTTTATAAATACAATAAACAAACAATAGTGAATATTTAGCAATCTTCAACTACAAATCAAATTCTCACACAAGGAATCCACCTTGTGTACGAGCCCCAACAAATACATATAGTTTTACGAAATCCATCGAAAAACCTCACGGAATCCACCGTTGAATATGCCTCCTGGCATCACACCTCCAAAAGAGAGATATAACATTATAAATCATCAAAATACATCCAAGGATATCAATGAGGGAGATCTCTATTAAAAGCTGGTGGTTTCAAAAATTATCCATGGACAAAGATTCATCTACAAAAGTCTTGGGGGATGTTGGAAAAATTGCAAGCAACACATTCTCTCTACTAATACAAGAAACTGGCTAGGCAAGAAAAGGGCATGAAAATACAAAATATCCAATTTTTGGGGATCAACATCCACATTCACATTCATATATAACTTTGGGATTTATTTTTTATCAATATGCAAATGTGAATGCTTGCATGTAGACAAGATACCAAGCAAAGTGAGCAGTTAGTTTCATTGAAGGATTTGAAGATTAAGGATACATTTGAGTAAAGTGCAAATAATTTTGAAAAGCTTAGATGGAAATTATCCATTTTCAAAAAATTACCAGCCAAATTACTGAAGGTCTTGTTAGGAAATCTGTTATTGAACTCCATCCTCGACATCTAAGGATCTTGAGATCAAAGCCTACATAGCGAATCTGAGGGATAAAAGTGAGAGGAGATGGAAGAGAAACAAGTAAGAGAGAATGAAGGGATGGATAATAAAAATCATAAAATGAGAAATGGGTTAAAGAAGGATAATATGATAATTTAGGAAAATCAGCTAAAAAGGTTGTTAACAAGTATGCTAGAAATGTGAAAAGAAAAGCTGTAGATAGGGAAGTATAAGGAGAAGGGGAAAAGACACGATCCTCAATAAAATAACAACGAGTGAAAATAGGGATCTTAGGGCCATCTTAGAGTTGAAAAAGAAGAGGTAGAATAATCTGTGGATTAGATTAATAAATAGAAAGGTAGGCTTCATATCTATGTACCATCTGATGTTAATATAATAAACAAGGCACTAATGGACCTATCACAGATATGCGATGATAGGCATCAAAGAAAGAGGAATCAAATGGAGGTTGTTTGGAAAGGTGAGCTAAGAGATCCACCGTTAGTTGCTTAGTGTTTTGCACATGAGCAGAGGTGTTGGTTTGACACTACTTTTCAAAATCACAAATCAATCATTGTATGCTAAAAAATTTCAAGGAAATCAGCCACTTTAGAAAGATATGTTTAGAACATCTTATCTATTTGTAACTCTAAATATTTGACATATAAAATAACTTGCAATACCGCATATTTGATTTACCAAGACAAATCTTTATCATTTGGGATCAACAAATCACCTCACGAGTACATGTATGACATAAGCATGGTATTTGGAGTCATGATATCTTCAAAAACCATTCTTTCACCTCAATCAATAAATAGGAAAACCAAGCTTCACTCTAGCTATCCTCTGGAGAAGATAAATCCATCCTAGAAAGCTTCATATAAAATGCTAGCTTATATTACTGATAATGTATAAAGAATGAATGATTTAGAGGAATACATTTTTGGAATTTCTCAAAACGATTCCATTCTTGATTGAAGTCTTTCCACCTTGGCTTGGAATAAAGGATATAATGTCACATTTCTTTAAAGAATAGCTAAATTTTTAGGGGATAAGGAAAGAACTGGTTGCACAGAAGGACTCCATGAAGTAGAACAAGACTAAGTGAATTGTTCCTTAAGTTTTTGAATTTGAGTATTATTCTGGTCTATGGTAGTGCTGGTTAATTTGAGCTTTTATATTTTGACAGCTATCAAAGCTTTCAGATCTTGGGCTTCCTTCAATAGCCTGTCCCTCTCCTTAGTCACAGTAATGACTTTAGATTTGGTATCTGCCAAAACTGAGCTTGCAAAGTAGACATCTCTTTTTTCTAGGCATCAATGACCTTAGTTTGTTGCTCCATCTATGTATAGAGGTCAGAAAAATTTTCTTTGGCAGAGGCTAGCTCAATATTATCATTGTTCAACTCCTCCTTAAATTGTTGTACCTTCTCATAAAAAGAAGAATAGAGTTGCTGAATACAAGCAGTAACTGAGAGTTCAATAGAGCTTTAAATGTCTTTGCACAAAAATAGAATTGCATCTCCTCTTACCAAATTTTGCATAGAAGGAATTGAAATAACTAGAGTACCATCTCTATGTGCTCCAAAAACATTGGGCATTATAACGAAACTAGGTAGCGTACTGCAAGATTGGATATGAACTAAACTAAAGGAGTGGAAATTGGTACTAATTCAACCACTTGCTTAAGACATTTCCTCTAAATGACTAAAGGAGGAGGAGATTCAGTATCCTCAATGATGACATTAGTATCTTTAGTAGGAGGAGGAAGAACCACTGGAGGATCGCTGGTAGCTAGGGAATTTCCTTTGTAGGGGAATTTTTGGTTGTTTTTGTGGACTAAATGGTTGATTTTTTAATGGATTTAATATGATGATTAGTTAATTTGGAAGTGTTTAAGAGTGTTTTGGATCATTTTGGATGGATTTAAGAATCTCATGATGTTTTTTAGTGGAGATATGATGTTTTGATATGTTCTCTTGATGTTCTACTCGTGTCTGATTGGTTCTGTTGAGCTTCTATTTTGCTCTGTTTTTCTTCATATGAGAGGATGAAATGATGATTGATGAAGTTTAAAAGTGTTTGGAAGATTATTGAATAATTTTTTATGGTTTTGAATGGATTTAGTTGAGATAAAAGGTTTCTAATGACTTTTTATTAGCCCTCTATTGACCATCTGTAGAGCATCTGTCTCTCTTCTGTTTCTATTTTGTTGTATGCATCTGTATGTGTTATGTTGGATGAATGTGTAACTTGGGAAAGTTTTCTAACCTTTGGAAGAGATGAATAAAATTTCAAAGTAGCTCAAAGAAGTGGAAAAAGTAACTACTTTGAAGACTTAAGTAAAAATTGAAGTGATAGTGATACTGTTGAGCTATAAGAAAGGATACTGTAGTGGCCCTGGTGACCTTTCATAGTAGATGTAGTTATTAGGAGGGGTATCCATGACCAAAGAGGGGTTATGGATAATTATTCCTAATTATCCCATTGTACTATTGAGAGAGATCATGTGTGTGTGTGTGTGTGAGCCAAATTTATGCAAAGCAATGTATCTATGTGTGAGAGAAAGCTATGGAACTATTGAAGAAGAATGCTATGTGATGATTTCCATTCAAAATGGTGTATTCTCTTGTGTTTTTGTGGTCTCTTGATGAATTCTATGAAGAATATAAATAGCATAATCAATTTTTTTCAAGTTAAAGCCATGGAAGAATAAGGTGCGTGAAGATTTCTTGCATGTGGTGCTCTTTTTCTTGTTGTGGTCACATAAAATATGGAAAATATGTTTGTTGATGATACAAGATAGATTTTCATGTAATAGATGACCTGTTTTCTAGGTGTTCCTCTTGGGGCTCCATGTTTTTGGTGCGCAGTTAGTGAGAGCGGAATTTAGGAGACGGAAAGTGCTTAAAAATAGCTAAAAATTATGAATATCAAGGGAAAAATATTCAATGTCAAAGGCGGCGGCTCGATCTAGGACGATTTTAAGCGCCAAAGTGCTTTAAAGGCGCCCGAGCGACACTTGTTGATTTTTCATAATTTTTCAAATAGTCGTGTGGGTTGGCAAGAGTTACTGGCCAATGCGGGATGCTAAGCCGGACGCCCAGGATTTTTCAGAGCTCGATTCCGAGTCCGGACAGGGAAATGGCCAAGAAACCGGTCAAGATGCGAAGAGGTGGACAAAATTTGGCCAAAATGGGCAAGTGACCCTTGGGAGCCCAAATTTAAATGTAACATGAAACTTTGGGGAGGCATGATGCATGAAATCGTGGGGAGAAGAACACGCCAGACTGCGCCGAAAAATGCGCTTCATGGATGGAGATGCATCATCCAGCCTGCAAACAACCCCCCCCAATCATCATTGCCCCTCATTCCCCTCTGTATCCTGACTCTATCGCCACCCTTCGCTCGCGCAATGATGCCCTCTTTGGAGAATTCTGATTTCAGTCTTTCTCTCTCCTCCCTCTCTCTCTTCTAAAGGCAAGTTCATGTGGGGAGAAGAAGGAAGAAGAAAGAATGATGGAGGCTTGTCCGGCATGGATCGGATTGCCATACGGGCTGGAAATGGTGATTTGTGATGTTGCTGGACATGAAGTGCTGCTGTTTTCCAAATCTACAGCCATGGACACAAAACCCGAAACACGCAAATAAGCGGTAATTTAAGATTTTCAAAGGAAATTTGAGTTTTTATGGCTTTTGATGGATGAAATAGTGTTCATGTGGGATAATAATTGTTCATGATACTGTTTTCTATGAGTTCTTGCTGGTCATGATCAAAAAATCAGAAAAATATGCATTTTATGGTTCAAAATAATATGCTAAAACACGTAAAACATGAAAAAACAAGGGAAAATGAGGGTTTTTGGCATAAAAATGGGGAAGTAAATAGGAACATCAACTAAACTTTCATTTTTCTACAAGAAGGAACTAAGGGCCACAGCCCATAACCTGTTTTGAATTTTTAGCAATTAAATAATGCAGGAAAATAAGGGAAAATAGGGAAAAACCATGAAAAATAGGGGAAAAATGCATTTTGGGTTCCGAAAAACAAGGATAAATAAGAGCAATGCTTGTGAATGGTTGTGGGGACTGAAGCATGAGGATTTGCCTCAGTTCAACCCCACCTTCTTGTTCTAGTGTTTTTTTTTCCGCTTTCTATACATAAAATGATGTCAAAATACCCTATAAACCTATCCAACAATGCAATACTTAAACGGGAAAGGGTAGAGAAGTTGAAATATGTCTAAATGCCGTGTGAAGTGATGGGAAAGTTGCTGATTTCTATGCATAGCATTTTAGGACGGATGATAATTAAAATTAAGAGCTTAGTAGCACGAGGATCACCTCGGTGCTAAGCCCATGCAACGAAGCACGAACGGTAGTTGGAAACCATTAAAAGAATATTTTTGCACTTGTGCACAATACTGTTTGCTAAATGTTTGAGCACTAGGCATCCACCAAATGCATGGAGCATGAAAAGAATTTAAAAGTATCAGTGATCAACTCCTGGACATGCATTGCAATTGGTTTTGGATATGACCTACGTTGAGAGGCAGTGAGATACCCATGCTGTAGGCTAGTCGTGGGATCCTATAGGGGAAGTCAAGTGAGGACAATGGTACATTCCTGGATACGCTTATTGGGTACCTTGAGTGACGTTTGTGCGAAATGTCTAAATGTTGAGCGACGCATCGAGGGGCCAATCTCCAAGGTGTAGGAGAGTCGCAGAGGGTTGATGGCATTCAGCCGTAGGAGGAACCCCATGTGTATGTGATTCGAGCCTTTTGGCTATGTGAAAGGGACTCCCTCTGAGGAGTAATATTGGGTTAGGATTAGTTGGACTACAACGTATTACAAACGCAATGTTTAGGAAGGTAGAGATTTTGATAGACGCTCCTGGCCGCGAGGCCGAGGGGGTTGTCTTGTGCATAGTGACGAGGTCCGGCTAGTGCATGAGCCAGTGCCGGCCCGTTTTTAGGTCCATCAGTTAGGAAAAGTTTCCATCAATAGGCATCTTAACAGGAAAATCTGCCATCAATAGGCATCTGAAGGGGCTGAAAATGAAGGAAATGTCATTGCTAAGAGGAGAAGAGTTCAATGGATGCTTGCAAAGTTCTTTCTACCATGGAAGAATTGAACATTTTCATTGCCAATGCCACTTTTTACAAGAATTTCCTCCCACAATGGCGAAAATATATTACCATCTTGATGCAGTCTCTATGTGGTGGACTATTTCCTCTCTCTGTTGAAGCAGCATAGACATGCATCTTGGTAGCAAATTGTTTGGGAGAAAAATGAGAGGAAAAAATAGAGAGAATGACCATCCATGGAAGATTTGGCTTTTATTGAAGAGTTTCTAGACATAATCAAGAGGGAGATCATTAAGAAGCTTTAGGAGTCGTGGTTAGTTGAAGTTCATGAGAACAAGAAGGAAAAGAGTTGGAGTCTGTTTGGTTCCTTTTTATCTGATCCAATGCAAAGGTGACGAGGATTGTTCTGATACATGGTATCCTTGCCCTTCTCCTCTTTGGAGAAAAAAACAAAACAAAAAAAGAAAAATATATATATTGGTCATGAGAGAAAATGACTTTGATCCCTATCATACTAACCTATTCTTCAAGAAAAGGTAGAACACCCTTGGGAGTAGAGACAAAAACAACAAAAGAGAAAAAAGAAAGAGAAATTCAAATCTGTTATGGGAGAAAAGGAAGAAATTCCCTCTCATAGCTAGCCTCATTCCAAGAAAACGTGGCAACCACCCTGCTAGACCTACATACCACAAAATCACTCAATGGATCCTTTACATTACTATGAGATCTTTGTACACCTGGTGTCTTGACTGAAGGAATACCAAGCTCATCATCTAAACTCTTTGAACCACTAGAGCCTCCATCAAATCCCAAATGACTAGTAGATGCATCATTACCATTCAACACTTTCTTCTTCTTTCCTTTTTCTTTTCCTGCAACACTTATAGATCCACCTGAAGATGTGGGGCTACCTCTTAGTCTCCCAGACCAAGGGCTCACTATAGGTGTAGTACCAGATGATATTTTTGGTCCAATAAGAATCCACGATTCTTGCTTTTCTTTTTGCACATAGCTATCATGATCATTATCATCATCTAATACATCACCAGGAAGTGCATACCAACTGCTCATCTCATAAAAAGTAATATCCCTGCTCACTCTGAACTCACCTGTGAGATAGGGTTATAACAACGATATCCTTTCTACTCTAAAGAGTATCCAATAAAAATAAAATTTTCAGTATTTGGATCAAGCTTCTTCTGTAGCTCATCTGGTAGATGAACATATACAACACAGCTGAATACCTTCAAGTGTGATACATCAAGCTTCTTGCCAGTAATGCATTCTTCAAGAGTCATCCCATGAACTGCAGCTGTGGGGGTTCTATTCATAATATAGATAGCAATATGAAGAACTTCAGACCACACATATTTTGGCATATTCTTTTCAGCCATTAACGCATGTGCAACTTCTGCAATATGCCTGTTTTTTCTTTTTGCAACCCCATTTTGTTGTGGGATATACCTGCAAGTAAATTGCCTCTTTATCCCATGAGTCCTCAAGAAGCCACTAAACTCATTAGAGAGCTACTCTCCCCTTCCATGTAATCTCAAGCACTTCACTTTCAAGCATATTTTTGTCTCAAAAACTGCCTTGAAAGATTTGAAGTGCTCAAATGCATCACTCTTTTCCTTCATGAAATATACACATGGCTTCCTTGAACAGTGATCAATAAATGTGACAAAGTATTTGCTACCACCAAGAGATACATTCTGTGTAGGCCCCCAAACATCTGTATGCACTACATCAAGTATATTTTTTCTCACTTCTCTGTCATGCAAAAAGGGTTGTCTTGCCTACTTGCCAAACAGGCATGCTTCACAGACTTTATGCAATTTTGCAACTCTAAAAGAAGGCAACCTTGTAACCAAACCCCTGGACTACATTTGCATGTCCAATACATTTATGCCATATTTCAATATCTGCAATTACTCCTTTTTCTTTAGCATATGTAGCAACATCCATTGCAAAAATTCCAGTATCTAAAGTGAACATGTGGCCAACTCTACTTCCTTTTGCGACCAACCTGCACTTATCATTAAAGTCTTCTACAAAACAACCTGTTGCATTGAATCAGGCTTGCAACCCTTGCTCTACCATTTGGCCAACTTACACTAGATTCTTTGTGATTGATGGCACATGTAATAGACTCTTTGTTTGGCCATCATGCAAAGACAAGGGAACCTTTCCAATGTGTGGAATTGGGTGGCACGAATCATCACCCATCTACATGTAACCTAGATTTATTAAGTCCTGGATCTCTCCAAACCATTCAACATTACTGGTCATATGATTAGATGCACCTGAATCAATTTACCTTACATAATCATGTGTCACCTTTCTTGTAACTGCATTCATCATATGCTGCATAACATACAAGCGCTTATTTTTGTCTTCATTTTATCATTAAGACAATGCATAGTTTCCTTGCTACAATTTACCACTGTGAATGCCATCCTTTTTAGCATAACAATGGGCTGCAATATGACCTGTTTTCCCACAATAATGGCAAACAATAGCAGAATTTCCAGAACCTCTGTTCTGCCATCCACCTCTTCCTCTAGAGCTCCCCCTATCTCTAAAGTTTCCTCAGTCTCTTGAAACTTAGGGAGATCTAGAGGAAGAGGTGGATGATAAAATAGAAGTTCTGAAAATTTTGTTATTGTTTGTCATTATTGTGCAAAAATATATCATATTTTAGCCCATTGTTATGTTAAGAAGGATGATATTGGTAGTGGCAAATTATTTGGACGGGAATGCTTTGATCCCTTGGCATTTGCTTGCATAGACCATCTAGTAGCGAGCTTTGTATCGGCATTATTTTGTATTATGAGTTTCCATATTACAAATATTACACCAATATTGGTTTAGGTTGCCTTCAGCTTGTACATGGCTTGGATTATTGTATTTTGTTTACCATAGATGACTAGTGTGGTCTTTCGCATGTATCCATCTCTACTTTCATCGCCTTCGTTCGATTTCCTAAGAAGATTAGACCATTACCCTAGTCTTCTATGACCCGTGCAATTGTGCATCCAGGGCTGGCCTAACGGGATGTCATTGTCCACTCCCTTTATGACTATTGTTAGGAATTTCCCCTTCAAATCTTGTTGAGGATTAGTCTTTCAAAAGCAATACAAAGCTCTACATATGGATGTGGGGGGTGAGACAATGATTATTGGAAAGTCGCATCACAATATGTTTTATATCACAAGATTTTCTTTTATAAGTTCATGTATATAGTGTCTACATCAATTGATTCATATGGTTCTCTTGAGTTCTTTCCTTGTCCATCTCTCAATTCTATAAAATGGCACATTCTAGATGAGTGGACACTTTAGACATTAAAAATAAAGATCGTACATGATATTTATAGCTCATTGAGATGCTTGAGAGCTTCAAGATCAATGGGTTCATGGTTTTACATTTTTGCTTATATATTCAAAACTACTGATGTGCATCAATATCCCTCCATGTTCATTTGCAAGCATATAATTGAGGACTTTATTGATTCTAATTTTGAAGAAACATGGAATGAGGTGGTGGGGATGCACAAAGGTGACATCTTTTTATGAGCGTAGTGGTCTCTAATGTTACATTTTATTACTTGATTGCACATTCATCATTGTATATGCACTTCTATTTTACTAACATTGACTGGAGAAAGTAGGCCAATGGATTCCATCGTAGTCCACTGAGGACATGGAACAAGCATTTCATATTGAAATTCATATTCTAGGTGGAACAATTGAGACAATCATAATGAGTGATTGTTTGAGTCTCCTAAATCTGCACGAGTATCATGTCTTAATGGAAAGCATTCGTATAGGAAGCTTCAACTTCTATATTGGTGGCAGAAAGGTGAGCTCGTTTAATATTGATTTTTTCTTATTTTGGTTGGAATATAATATTTCAAATCTTATTTGATTTTTTTTCTTTCAGATTGAAAAATGAATGTAGAAGAATTATATGTTTACCAAGTGCTTTGTAAAAAGTTAGAATTTGTGTGAAAAATAATATATTAAAAATTTATGATGAATAGATCAAGGGATTTTATTTTTAATTCTTTATATGTATTTTAGACGCTCTAACATTATATATTTTGGATTTTTTATGATTTTATTTTTTACTTTTCAATACTCTATTTAAAAAATTTAATGGATTTTTGAAACTAGAACTTTAAGTCCATGGCCTATAAAGACTATTCACTTGACCTAATTTTCATTTTCTAACTCTCCAATCACTTCTCCTCTCCCAAGCACCCTTGCCTTCTATACCCTTTCTCCCATGATAGATTGCGCTCTTAATAGCTTCGTGCAATTCCTTCGGGGCATGAAATTCGCCAAGAGATCGCATCTTTACAAGATCTTTTGTCCCAATATCAAGTATTAAGAGGTGTTGTGACATGCTAAGCTTGCAATAGCCTATCGAGTACATGAACACATGCTTAAGAGAGTATACTGTTCGTTTTGAGGATTGCAACAAAGAATGGGTGTCTTGCAATTGTATGAATTACATCAGTGGCACAAAGATATTTTACAAATAAATAGATTTTTTCTATGTAAATCTCACCCCCACCTACTTTAAGCACCTCACTTCTTGGCAAGGCAAGAAATGCACCTTTGATTGGCATGGCATTGACTACCTCGTATGGATTTTCACCTTTCTTTTGTTACTTAGTGAAGGCAAGGACTCCCCTACAGTCACTGTGTGGATGCTAAAGAGCACGTGGGAGGCTTGCTTAAGGATGTCTCTAATCCAAAGCCTTCACCAATGGACAATGCTTGAGAAGAAGCAGAGGCTACAAAAGAGAGAAAATCTTTAGACCTTATGGTTGATAGAGCTATAGTTGAAGTGGACATCACCTTAAGAAGTGGCTCAGGTGAGTAGGAGGCCACATCCTTGAAAGGTGAGAAGGATCAAAGCTTGCATACGAGAGCTATGGCGGGAGAGTGAGAGCAAGAAAGAGAGAGACAAGAAATGGAAACTCCAACAATCACAATGTGTGACCGGGCCTTCCTTTATTCAAACTATCACTAAAAGAATAAAGAATAAAGTGACGGTGACGAGCGCGTGCCACCTGCAGTGTGCAGTGGCAGTGACTGTCAGTGTAATAATACACGGGCGGTTAGGCGGAGGCGCCTTTACCCCCAACAACCTCCCACTTAAAGGTGAATCTGGCCTAGTGAGGAGTGAAAAGAAAAAGAAAAAGATAGTACAGCATGTACACATGTACAACAGGATGAGGAAAGACGTCATCTCATCCCATGCCCATCAATCTCCTAAGGAAGGCAAAGCGCTCTGTAGAGAGGCCTTTCGTGAGCAGATCTGCAGGATTCTGGTTAGTCGAGATCTTGAAAAGGTCAATAGACTTGTCCTCAACGACCCCACGTATGAAGTGATACCTCACCTCAATGTGTTTCATCTTCGCATGGAAGATCGGACTCTTGGGTAACTGAATAGCACTCATAGAATCTGAATGCAGTGTAGGGATAGCATCAATACCAAGGTCAACAACCAAACGACCCAACCAAATGGTCTCCTTGCAAGCCTCAATGGCTGCAACATACTCAACCTCTGTAGTAGAAAGGGCCGTGCATTTCTGCACCCTAGACATCCAAGAAACAGCACCTCCAGCATAGGTGAATACATAGCCGGAAGTGGACTTCCTACTATATGCATGTCCTGCATAATCAGAGTCAGTGTAGCCCACGACTCCTATCTCCTAGCTACCATAGCATAGGCACATATCTGTAGTGCCCTTTAGGTACCTCATGATACCCTTCACGACATCCCAATGCTTCTTGCCAAGTGTAGCCATATAGCATGCCACAACACCAATTGCAAAGGCAATATCTGGACTAGTGGCTATCATGGCATACATAATACTGCCCACTGCGGATGCATAGGGAATCTTGGCCATCTCCGCCCTCTACTCATTGGTCTGCAGACAATCAGCTTGTGATACCTTCACATAAGAAGGCAATGGAAATCCAATAGGCTTAACGTCCTGCATGTGGAAGCGCTTAAGGACTTTATGAATGTACTCCCTCTATGACAAGTAGAGGAGTCCCTAATGCCTGTTGCATCTAATGCGCATACCAAGTATGTGAGAGGCCTGTCCCAAATCTTTCATCTCAAAGCTCAAGAAATCCACATAGAGTACCAAAATCAATAAAGAACCATCACGGGATTTCTTCGTGTAAAGACACAGATCCATAGCACTCCTGCTATAGCCCTGTGACTGCATAAAGGCATCAAACTTATGATACCACTCCCTAGGTGTCTGTTTCAAGATATAAAGACTTTTCTTCAATTTGCACACTAGGTGCTCCCTGCCAGGTTCAGCAAAGCCCTTAGGCTACTCCATATAAATCTCATCATCCAAGTCCCCATGTAAGAAAGCCGTCTTGACATCCATCTAGTATAAATCCAAGTCAAGTTGAGTAACCAAAGCCAAGACTAAGCACAGGGTGGTCATCTTAACCACAAGAGAAAAGACATCATCAAAGTCCACACCATGCTCCTGCTTAAAACCCTTTGCTACCAGTCTAGCCTTGTATGCCGGCTTAAGGTGTCCAGGGGTAATTTTCAGCTTGTACACCCACTTGCATGGCAAAGCCTTCTTGCCCTGAGGCAAGGAAACCAAATTCCAAGTGTCATTCTTATGCAAGGAGTCTATCTCAGACTGCATAGCCCTCTCCCATGAGTGACTATCACCCCTGCGCATAGCCTCATTATAAGTGAAAGGCTCTCCTACATCTGTAACCAAGACATAATGCATCGAGGGTTGAAATCTATGATGTGGACATCTGTCTCTAGCAGACCGTCTCACGGTAGGCTCTATTGCCTGCCCAGCTGCCTGTCCAACACCCTGACGAGGAGCATCTGCTACAGCTATAGGCTATCTAACTGGCTGTGCAGGAGCCCTTGGCTCCTCCTGAAATATGACCCTGCAGATCTCAACAACTCTCTCAGGCTGCCTATGCATCTGGTCTTCATGGAAGACTACATCATGACTGCGGATGACTTTTCGCGCGCCTGCGGATCCCAGAGACGGTAACCCATCTCGCCTGCATCCCCATAACCAAGGAAAATGCATTTGACACTCTTAGGATCCATCTTACTTCTCTTGTCCCTGGGCACATGGAAAAATGCCTCACATCCAAAGACACGGAGATGCGCATAAGAGGGAGGTTTTCCAATCCATGCCTCCTCAGCAACCTGGAAATCCAAACCACTAGAAGGTGATATGTTTATGATATGCACAATTGTACTAACTGCCTCAGCCCAAAAGCTCTGCGGCGGTAGGCCTGCATGGCTAAGCATACTGTGTACACGCTCCTAGATGGTTCTATTCATCTGCTCAACCAAACCATTCTGGGGGGGTTGTAGGGGATGCTTAATACCCCTCTCATCACATAACTGCTCAAAAGCATGTGAGACATACTCACCCCCCATTATCTATCCATGCAAGGCATCTCTAAAACACAGCCAAGACATCGGATTTGAACTTAATGGGATAAGCCCAAACTTTCCGTGAAAAATTATCTATGAACGTAACAAAATACTTTGCACCACCCATAGACTGACAAGGTATGGTCCCACATACATCCAAATGTACCAATGCCAAGGGCTCACTCATGCATGGCCTACTAGACTTCTTATGCATATACCTAGTCTGTCTACCATAAAGACAATGCTCACATGAATCAAAACATGCATAATCAAGGGGCGGTAAGTACTGCAAACTAGAAAGCATTTTCATTTCCTTCAAAGATATATGGTCCAAATGGGCATGCCAAAGAGATACATGTGGGATAGAACCTATAGACAAAACATGATCAAGGGAAGAAGCGGATACAATTGAGGGATAGAGGCTGCCAGCCTTGGTACCTCTCGCAATCACAAGTCGGTCACGAGTAATCTTCCATGCAGAGTCTCCAAAAGATACATGATAAACTGCGTCATCAAGCTATCCAGCTGACATGAGACTACGTGTCAAAGTAGGTATATGATGTACATCCTGCATAACAAAACTGCTGCCAGAAGGAAACTGCAGCCTAATATCACCAATGCCCACAATATCGAGAGCTGTCATCACCCAAGCGCACGAAAAAGTATGGTATGAATGAAACCACTCTCGGCAAGGTGTCACATGAAAAGTCCAAGAGCCAAAACTGTGCATACATAGAGTGTATCTCCATCATCTACGAAGCACTAGAAGAAGCTGCAAGGATATAATCATCATCAACATCCTCAGGCTGCATAACATTGATCTCTTCAATTTTAACACTGGACTTTGCAGGCACTATGCTACGATCAGAAGACTTATCCTGCACTTTGTCTTTTCCCTTATCTTTGCGCAGTTCATGGCATTGTTGCCTAATATGGCCCTTTTTCCCACAATGGTGACAAGTAACATCTGCATTCTTGCCATAGGATTTGCTACGTGACTTCCCACAAGACGAACTGAGATTTCTGAGAATCCCGTCCATGGCCACTGCCACTGCCATGCTTTCCATATCCATCATTCCTGCCTCTAACTGTCATAGCATGCGACATACGAGAGATATCCAAATTCTTGCAGTTAACCTCTTCCTGTAGAGGAGCACTCTCAACATCAGATAATTTCAAGGTAGCAGTAGAGGCACATAATGCAGTGCGAAATGCATCCCATGAATCATTAAGAGTACCAAGTAAGAAAAGAGGAGTGACATCCTCTGCAAAAGTGATGTCTTGCGAAGTCAAGTTCTTGAGTATAGCATGAAACTGGCTCAAGTGAGCAGACATAGTCATATTCTCCTTCATGCGTAGATCCATAAGCTGCTTCATCCAATACATGTGACTCACTGGACTTTTCTTGTCATAGAGATTCTTGATTTTATCCCACAATTGCCATGCACTCTGTTCTTCCTCAAATACATTGTAATGAACCTATTCTGTGAGAGATAATACAATAGTGGACTTGCATAACTCATCAAGCTCAAGCCATTCCTCATCTGGCATAGTTGTTGCAGGCGGATGCCATTAGGGGAGTTTTGAGGTCTCGAAAATGCCTTTTAGGATGTGGAGAGAGAGTGCTCTAGACCGATAAGAGCAAAGCCTCCGTAACGGAACTTCTATTTTAAAAAAATAAAAAATCATTTTACAAAAATATATAAATATAATAATATTATAAATTTATATTTTTATTATCTATTTTTAGTCTTTTATATTCGTGACTATGACATTTTTTGCATTAATGGCACAGAGTCTCGGCTACTTTTATTTAATGATGTTTCTAGATTAATGATAATGACTGATGTAATCGAAATTCAAATTGGTGAAAAGCATGGCGCTCAGTTTTTTCCCTCCTTTCTTTTATTCATCTATTGTTTTTCCCTCCGTTATGGTAGCCTAGTCCTCTCTCTCTCTCTCTCTCTCTCTCTCTCTCTCTCTCTCTCTCTCTTTCTCTGTGTGTGCATGTCTCTCTCTCTTCTACCATGGATATAGAAATTCGACCTTCAACAAGGCGTCCAAGCTCCCAAATCACATCCATATCAGTGTTTAACTCATTCCAAACTGATGGAAGATGGATTCGTACTATCATTAGCAAAGGTAGTTGGATCACCATGCAACAAGCAAAACGTGGAAAAAGGCAAAGACATGAGAGCTCGTTTATCTCTGCTTGGAAGGGCAGAATCTGAGATTTTAAGCTTGGAGCAAATAAGAATAGCATCAAAGAGGTACTAGTGCAACATGTGTTCATGCATAGAGAGCTGTGTTTGAAACCTGGATCTTCAAAGCTTCCAATGCATAGACCAAATTGTAAGAATTTTATTCTTAAAGTTTTTCCTTTCTTAAACATGGTTTAGGTTTTTCCATTATAATATTTGTTTGTCTTGTAGATGTCTATCCCTCTAATCTTGAGGAATGGCAACCAGTGGAGTCTATTATTGATGCTATTGATGTTATACATGGTTCAATTGAAGAAGAAATGTATAGAGGCAGAAAGAAGACAGAGCTTGCAGAGAATGGAATATTCTTTTATGACCATATGCGGTGTTAATGCCAATGGGGATCAATAAAACTCCTTCCTTTGCCAGGTTTTTCAAGCTTTGAGTGGCCTTTGCCAAGTCCAGCTACTAGTGAGGGCTATAGATGTAAGATATTTTCTGAGATCCTTAAAGCACTAAAATCTAATATCTCAAGTAGGCTAAGCAAAGTTACTTTGTTTATGCCTATTAATATATTTATTGATTTCTTCTCTAATATGGAGATAAGAATAACAAAAACCATGCTTTCAGTGAAGAGACTAACATATGATCATATCTGAGATCCTTAAAGCACTAAAATCTAATATCTCAAGTAGGCTAAGCAAAGTTACTTTGTTTATGCCTATTAATATATTTATTGATTTCTTCTCTAATATGGAGATAAGAATAACAAAAACCATGCTTTCAGTGAAGAGACTAACATATGATCATATCATACAATTTGTTGATAAAGGATGGGATACAAGGACAGAAGGAAAAATTATATGTAAGATAGATCAAGACTCTATAGCTTGTAAATATATGATTGCTACTCAAAATTTTATCCTTAGCTTTTACTATAGTCAATGGCATTTTGTTGGTAGTAGTCTAGTTGCTTTAGACCAGAATCTTAATGATTTCAGCAAAGATCCTATAGTGGATCTTGATATTTGGTTCAACGAGGATATTATTGCAATCTTAAAGATTAGAAAATCATGTACGCTACATCAAGTGAGGATGGATTTACAAAATGAAGACATTGAACTACCATGCTCCTTTGTATTCCAACTTGACAAGAAACGAGTAAGTTTTCACATCATATTATATCTACTTAGATGTATATCAAGATCTCACTTTCTAACTAACAAACATTTGTAATTTATTTTTTACAGATATCGAAAAGGAGAGAAAATAATATACACTGCAAGGACATTCAAGAAAAGATATCTTTACTATCAATATAAAATATATGTACACCGGTGAGATATTGAAATAATTTTCGTCTTCAAGGTATTGTCCGGTGAAACGTGATTTCTTCACAGGCATTTGCCTTGGACACTTTAATTTTCGCGTTTCACCAGACAACTAAAAAATTTCTCCTTTTTTGATTTTTTTGTCTTGTAAAATGCAATTTTGGGGCCTCTTTCCATGGTTCCATCTTGTTTTATTAGATATTGTTGCCATTCTGCTTTGTTTTCAGGGACAAAGAGAAAGCTATCTCTGGAAGGAATGGATGAGGAGGAGCTAATGGAGACATCTGATGATAGGCTCTTTGATTTCTTACACACCACTGGAAATTCTTTCAAGTTTAGCTATATCAGGGAAATTTTCAATGTTCCTTTTGATTTGAAGGAGTTATTGGAGGATCTTGAAGATAAACTTAAGGAGTACAGATGTTTTTATGATAGACATGTGCAAGGTTTGGAAGTCAATGGATTTGTTCATTATAGTGATGTCATGGGAGCCACCAATACATCCAGGTCAACTTTGCTAGGCAGGTTCAACCTCATTGATGAGGAATTCAGAAAGAAAGAAACATGTTGCCCTTTCCATAGGTATCAACACCAATGCCTTCTGATCCACAAGGACGTTGGATTTATTGTGTATCTTCAGCACATGGAAAATTCTTCTCCAGATATAGACCAATAGGGAAAGCTAGAGGATATTGCAAGTATGGATAAGAAGGTCGAAGAGAAGGAGGAGATGTTCCAAGAAGATGTTGAGAATCAACTTGTCCAAGGTTTTGATGTAGGTTTGTTCAAGGGTGACAATATCACAATGGTGGAAGAAAAGGAGATCGAGCCAAGTGCACAGGTTGATGAAGAAGGTCCTCTTGTATGTGTTCCAACATTTCCCACTTATCTTATCAACACGAAGAGATATGTGTTGCTAAATGATATTCAACATCTTTTTGATCTTAGAGAAGATTATTGCTTAGCAATCCTTGCAGGTTGGGGCAAAAATGACATGAATTTTATAGGTTATGAACAAGAACCACTAGCAAGTCTTGATGTTGAGGGAGAGAATTTCCAAGATAGCTCTATAGCCTTACATACATGTATTAATCAGATCATAGAATATGAAAAGGGGGGGCTACCTACAGAAGAAGAGTTCTTGCAGGTCCATAAGAAACTTCATATTGATGATGTAGGGTATGAAGAGAGATTGAAGTCTTCATCAGATGAGAAGCACAAGAGTTCAATAAATCTTTATGATGATAGTCTTCTTGAAGAAGACGAACACCCTAAGGTATGAAATATAATTTGAAGTTACCCATTGAGTTTATGTTAGACTTTATTATGCATTATAGATAAATATCTTATATATTGTACTGTTGTGGTTTGTTCAGTAGATTGAGATTGAAGATCTGGACAACTTTCTTGGAAGGGCCAAGGGCTCTAGGCCAATGAAGCTTGGAAAAAATCAAAGCCTTGGCCATTATATTGGAAACTTAAACAATCAAACAATTGTAATATATCATAGTAGATTGTCAAGCTCTCCAAGTCTAGCAATGATGGCTTTGAGAGCTATCTCAAAGGTAATTGGATCTCAAGTTTTCAGCAGAGATTTGGACAAGATCATTTTAGTGGAGAAGGAAGAAGCCATAAGAGTTTTTGGCTTCATGCCTGGATACAGTGGATCTAGAGCTGGATATTTTGGAGTTCTTGGCTCCTATTTGCTCTCTTATGTAGGAGATAATAAGAATTTGAAGCTTCTTCCAGGCTATCAGAAACAAGAGTTTTTGAAATACAAAGGTCTTATTGAGTGGGATGAAACAAAAGATTCCTTTAGAGGCCCTGTTGAGCTACCTGAAACCAAGGACTCCTCTGAAGGCCCTGTTGAAGTGCCTGAAACTAAGGACTCCTCTAGAGGCCCTGTCGAGGTGCCTGAAACTAAGGACTCTTCTGCAACACAATCAGACTAGAAGATGCCAAAGATTAAGGGTTTCTTGAAACCCATCTTTTCCCAACTCTTTGTTTGGTTTGTAACCATTCTGTAAATCTTTGCTTTGCGCAAGAATTTAAATATCTATCTTTTCTTCTTTGGGTAACAATTTGTATAGTCCTTGCTAAAGATGATGTATTGCTTGATGTGGTTGTATCTTTAAGCTTGAATTTATGCCAAATTTGTCGATAGAACCATTGAAAGACCTCTAATAAACTGTTGGCTTCGTGTCTTCCACCTCCATGTCTTGTGTGTCTGAAATATTTTGTTCTTGCTTGATAATGTGATCTTTCCATACCTTGGGTTGACCAAATAGATAGAGATCCATATTGTTTAATAAAGTATGGAGCATGGTTGTATAGAATATGCTGCATAGTCAACAAATAAAGAAAGTTATTAAAAAACATTATATGAGTCCGACAATGAAGAAACAAACATATACAAACTTCTAACCATATAGTGAGTAAAGTGTTGATCACCCCAAGCTTCTGTCATCACCTTTTTGAAAATGTTCAATTGGTTTTTAAAGTCTTTGAGATCATCATCATTCTATTCAGTCTTATCACAATTAAAAAACACTTTGTCTAGTGTTTCCCAAACTTTAGCTTTTCTATTTCAAGCTTGTCCATTATCAGTGTGATCCTTAACTGCATTATGTAGGGATTTCCACTGATTAAATTTAATAGTTGAGCCACCATTTCTCGAGTTTATCTTGCCAAGTCTCCCATGAAAGCCTAGAAACCTTCTAGCCTTCACTCCACCAATAGATGGTTTTTTTGGGACACAATTACCATCCTTAGACTTCTGAAGATCTGGTTCAATAACAACATTGCCACCATGCAAACCAATTGCAGAGAGAACTTTTTCAACCTTTGTTATAGCATCTGTTCTAGTTGATAATGGCTTCAGCTTCCATGCAAATCCTATATAGAGATGAACAAGCTTTTCAATTATCCTGCAAAGTGCATGAAGTGTACAAATATGGGCATTCGCTAAAGGAATGTCCAAGACTGGTTTAAACTGTGGATCCTTATTGTGCCTAGAGGGAGTTCTATTCCAATTGCGTGAGTTTAACTCTGCTGGTGACATGCAGTATAAGCAAGGGGATCTCGAGTTAGCTCCCTTTGATACATTATACATACATTTGAGTGTCTTTAGGTCACCAGCTATGTGCCACTCAATCCTGTAGTTCCCAAATCCTTCAACAAATAGCTCTTCTCCTGCTTGTTGCCTTTGAATAACATTAGGAGTATCTACCTCAAATGCTCCTAGCCACCAGATGTTATATTCAGATTGAACACTAAATGATGTTGAGTGATTGCAATGACCTGACGAAAGTGCTCTATTAATCAAGGTGATAGAGATTCTCTCCAATTTTTTACATTTCAGAATCTCACTTTCATCAAGTTTAATCACAAATCTAGCCACTCCCTGTGCCTCTGCACTGACAAGTCATACAATTTGATCATTAAGCATTGTAGGGTGGGCAAGTCAAGGAAAATATTGTTAAATTCATTGAATGTAACCTCCCTTTTCTTGCCCTTGAAGCTAGCCTTGATATGAAAAGGCTCACCTAGAATCTCCATCACTTTGTTATCAACTCTCTGTCTGATAGTCCTAACCACAAATAGCTTCGAAAGTATGCAATTGCGTACGTGTCCTTGCTTCATATTCGATTGTAAAAGCTGGAAAAGTTGCATATAAGCATCTCGACTAATACCAATACTATCCAGTGTCTTCTGTACTAACTCAGAATCCAAAAAATGATCCTTTACAAATGACTCCAAGCATTGTTTCTTTGCCTTTTTAAATTTCTTCTTCTCCAAAATATCCTTTGAAACTATTGAAGGAAGAAGATGATAATAAAACTGAGCTGCTTTTAAAGAATCTCTTTCACTTGCATTTGGTTGTAGAAGATATCTAAGCAAAATTAACATCACAAATCAATGCAAGTAGTTTAAATAAAGCCATATTTAAGATTTTTCAAGTGAAAAAAAATATACCTTGCTGCTTGGATTCTTTTACCACAGCCTCCTCCTCCTCGTTTGAGATTCTCAATATTTTTAAGAGCTCTTTGTCGATTTCGAAGGCCTAATAAAGTTTGCTTTCGTTGATAAGCTTTGATACGCTTTTCCAATGAATGAATTTTTTGTTGGCAATCCTCTAGCTTCTGCAACAACTCTATATTGTGTTTCATCAAAAGATGATTCTCTAGTCCAAGGATATCCTTTTCTGCAAAAACAAGATTAAGTGTATAACCTAAAAATCCATTGTAGCCATCACCAATAAACCTCATTAATGATGAGCTATTATAGAAAGGAGGAGTGCTATTTCTGCTAGGATCTTTGGGATATAGCAATCCATCTAACCAAAGATCAATATTCTTCTTTCCTTCAAACCTCAGTATATGTTTCATAGACTCTATAACCGTGATAGATTTTGTTCTCTTTCTTATTGGTTCATAATCACTATCCAACTCAATATGAAGATGATAGAGAGGTCTTTTATGAGAGCTATAGAGATCATTAGATGATTGATCCATAGCTGAGTTACAGAGATCATTGGGTGATTAACCCATAGCTAAGGATATGATTAGAAGCAAGAACGAAAACAAAGAAGAGACTACTAAGGAGGATAAAAAAAGAAGAGAGAAACGATGGAGGGAGGCAATCGAGTATCCACCAAAATTCAAATTGAATATTACTTTTCACTTTAATGAGGAGAGGTAAGATCTTCATTATGACAACCTTGCCAACTTTATGGCGACCTAGATTTCTAGGTTTGATGTGACCACGAGAATATCACGACAATGACTTATTAACGAATTTTGATATTTTAACTTACCAAAATATAAACCTTTTAAAAATTCTATAAAATGATTTTATTTCTTAAATTATTTTCTCTCTCTAGGATCTCTTACAGGGCCTTTTCGAGACCTCAAAACTCCCCTAATGCCGCTCAACCTCAATGGTTTGATTTGCGATTTTTGCACCAACACCTGCCAAATCTGGCTCTTCCAATATGAGTAGTTCGTACCATCAAGCTTAGTGATGTTGAAAATAACTGTGCCAAGACAAATGCATCAAGCCATAGGCGTTGGGTAAGCATGTACCCAAAGAGCATATAGCTGTCAAAGCACTGACCACTATCAAGCATAGACCAATGTCAATAAGTGTGGGCTGAAATAAGCTCAAGCTTTCAAAAGCATCCGGATCCAATGACAAGCTCGAAGTCATCCCTCGATGATCAATACATCATAGCATAACCCAAGACATACACTCGGAATCAATAGGCATATGTCAAAGCATGAAAGATAGCTTCAGCCCAAGAGTATTCAGCATGCATTTACTGTTATAAACTGAGTATTTCCAGCCCCACAATCAGGCCAAAATCATAGCATTATATGTAGCTTCAATCCCCAAATCAATCGGGATGCAATAGGCATCAAACCGGTTATGTAGTCATGCCCAAACAAGCATAGACATAAATTGTGAATGTAGCATTAGCATCAAATGTGTGTAGACTGTTTATAACAGTCCTAAAACACTGTTTTCAGCCACCAACCAATGCCTAATCTCAAAGGATCAATGCCAAGTATCAATACTTGTGTCAGAAGCCCAGAATGTAGCCTGAACAAGTGCTGAATGCCAAGCTAGAGCTGGAGCTAAAGTGGCTGAATGGTGGCTGTCCAAAAGACAAGTGTAGATTTGCGTGTTGTTGCTGCTGCTCTTGCTGGTCCACGTGGTAGATCTGGAGAGGTTAGAGGGCTCAAACATGAGCCAAAGAGGCCTGGGAACAAGCCTCTAGCAGCCCACAACCAGTGGCAAGGAGATATGAAGGTTGGAAGCTTCAATGGTGGCTGCCCTATTTGCCTAGACCTGTGGAAATAAATCTCTAAAATAATGAAGCAATACCTCAATGTCAATGCCCTGATGGTGCCTCAATAGGGCAGGAAGAAGCTCAGGAAGCCGAGGAGTGATGGGAGCTCAAGAGAATGAGCTATGGTTGCCGGGAAGGAGACCCAATGAAAGTGGGGAGTTCATGGGAAGGTGAGAATGCCACAAGCCAAGCTCAAGAGTCAGGAAGCCGAGCTCTGATACCAGTTGAAAGGTGAGAAGGATCGAAACTTGCACGCGAGAGGTATGGTGCGAGAGCAAGAGCAAGAAAGAGAGAGACAAGAAATGGAAACTCCAACAGTCACAATGTGTGACCGGGCCTTCCTTTATTCAAACTGTCACTAAAAGAATAAAGAATAAAGTGATGGTGACGGGTGCTCGCCACCTGCAGTGTGCAATGGCAGTGACTGTTAATGTAGTAATACACGGGCGGCTAGGCGGAGGTGCCTTTACTCCCAACAATCCTCTATTGTTGATGCAAACTATCACATAAATAGCATGAGAAAAGTCTTCACATCGAGGACCAAGAATTCATATTCCTCCATGATGTGGAGGAATTTTTTGGAGTGAGGGAGGATGAGGAATTGTCGATGTGGTAATTGCCAGTGGCTTCCCCCTCGTGTTTGATTATCTACCTATAGAGTAGAGTAACCCAAAGTTGGAAGACATAGAGGATGTGCATAGCTCTTAGAGATACCATGGACTTGGCAAAGCACACCACCATGGTTGCCACCCAAGAGTTTGAGGTAATGTAGCCTAGCTTATAGTGGTAGGGCAAACACCCTTGGAAGAGTAGCATACCCATTGATTTATGAGTGCAAATCAAGTGTAGACTTGACCAAACTCTCAGAGGTTGCCATCGATGTTGAAAAAGAAGTGTAGTCTAGATACTTTGTTTTAGTATGTATACTATTTTGAGCTAACTTCATATCAATGTAGGCCATACTTGACATCAATGATTTTGTAAGTCATCATAAGGGTTGGGGAGAGTTTTAGAAGGATATCTTAATAGGGTGCTACATTGGCCATACCCCCATGGATAACATATCCATTGTCCATGCCACATTCACCCCAAATGGGTGGGCTCAACTCTCTATATTTAAGGCCCTATGAAAATTGATATGTGCATCAACCATCACCTTGAATGGAACAAGATCATTCTTGTTAAAAAGGATTCGATAAAGCATGTTTTTGGTACACATATGTGTGGAAGGATACTACAAGCCTTGGACATTGGCAATTGGACATTGGAAAAGCCATAGGAGCTAGCTAAGCCAACATGCAAGAGAGCATCAAGGTTGGGTTGCTAGAGGCCAAGAAGAGAGGTAAGCATGCCCATGAGAAAATCAAGTGCCTGAAGATTGCCTAAAACTTGTATGAGTCTTAGGATTCCAAGCATAGCCCTGTAAAGAAAAAATCCCTTGTACTTTGCACTACATTATAAATATATTTTTTCTTACAATCTATCTCTTGAGCATATTTTTCTATTTTTTAAATTAAACTCTAATGATATTGAAGTATTTTACAAACCAACATTACATCATACATGTGTTAATATTTTCATAGTATGACATATACAAAAAATATATATTTAAAAATTTATTGACAAAAAAATTATGGTTTGATAAACCAAAGTGCTTAGCTGTGTCTCAAAATGCCCAAAAAATAGTGGCTAAAATGTGCAAGATGCCCTAGTGGGATGCCATAGTGTATGAATCAGTAGGACAATATGTTTGAGCTAAGCATGATGCATCGGATGCCACATCACACATAAATGGACAAGAGAATAATGTTATAAGAGAATAATTTTATTCTCCATTCACATGTTGTAGTACCTAGGGCATCTTTACATAGCTAGACCATCATTTTATTGGTATTCTTGGGTATTTTGAGGCAAAGCTCAGCATTGTAACATGTCAAATCATAACATTTTTTCTCATAAATTTTTTAAAAATTTATTGTACCTATTCACTTGTATGACACATGCTAACTCATCATTCACAACAAAGTAGAAAGTTAACTAGACAATTGCCTTGATAATCATCTGCTCCTTTTACTTAATCGTCAAGTTTTCAATTGACATTGCAAATTTAATCATTACACATCATGAAAAAATATAATATGAGACATCCGAGAAAAAAAAAATTAGACATTTTTTTTCATTATATGAAGAAATTGTATAAAGTACATTACATTATAGTATGTTACAAATGCTCTAGGCCCTTGGAAACTCTAGTCTCTCTCCCCTCTTATCAGTCTAGCTAACTACATGTGTCTCTGCATAATGGTCACTTGCTTGATATGAATAATGCACAAATATGTGTCCTTAAAAAATGGCAATAAGATATGCTTATGTAGCTTTTAAAATAGCTTCCATTGTAATCCCTTGCATGCAAAATTAATATCAATAAGAGTGAAGGGTTTCCTTCACTATAAGTACACAAAGGATACTTTCTTGATCAGCAATTATGTGCTCTTCTCCTACTTAAGAACCTCCCTAAGAGCCACTAAGTTATAGTTCTTCCTCCACTTTAGCCTTTTTCCTAAGACTCATCTGGTTGGAGGCTCACCATGGTTTCTTTTCTTGATCCTATTGGGCTTGGGATTGGGGTTTGGGTGGGGAAGGGCAAGAAGTGAGTTTTTTGAGCGAGCTTTTTTCAACAATCCCTCTATTCTTATTCCACATACTTCACTTATTCCATCCTTAGATATATCCACCTCCACTTCCACCACCACCACCACCATTGTTGTCGCCATCGCCACTACCACTATCACCACCACCGCTGCTCTCGCTAGCTCTACCACCATCATTACCTTTGCCACCACCTTCACTCACTCACTCATACACACACACACACACACATTCTCTCTCTCTCTCACACACACACACACACAAATTATGCCACCTATCTCACCATCACCACTACCTCCCTCTCTCTCTCTCTCTCTCTCTCTTTCTCTCTCTCTCTCTCTTTCTCAACCCAAAAATAATTTGTGCTAGTACTATGGATTGATAGAATTTGTATTATATTATATCATGAAAGGTGTTTCAAAAAATACTTATCTCTCTCTCGCTCTCTCTCTCTCTCTCTCTCATGTTTGCAATATAGAAACATTTGTGCAAGCAGTCCAAATCGATAGAACTTGTATTATATTATTGGATTGTGACATGTGTTCCAACGAACAATTCTCTCTTTACCGATATATAGCTCTCTCTCTCTCTCTCTCTCTCTCATATTTATAATACAAAACAATTTCTGCAAGCAATCTAGATCTAGATTCATATTATGTTGATCTCTGGCAAGTGTACTATTGTTTCACAAATTGACAGATAATGACAGTAAAAGATTATCATAAATTTAATCATAGCTAACCGAAGCGAGATATGTTTGTAGTTTCTCAACAAAATAAAATGCATTTAATCTAATAATTAGCAAAGTCTTTGCTTTGCTAGTCAGACTATGGGCGATGTTGAAAAAGTTCTTCTCTTTCCAAATATGAGATGTAAGTTTTCTTCGGTAAGCATGGGTTGATGTATAAACATATCTTCATTTGCATCCATTCCAAATACTCACTAAACATTTTTCTTTATACATGGCTCTAGCAACCTTATTAAACGTTGATTAAAAAATAAAACACTCATCATTAAAGCTTGCACATTTTTGCATTATTTATTTTGGTGGCAAGAAGGGATATTGATTGGTGAAAAAAAGTATAAATTCGATGCTCTGTCAATATGCTTAATGAGAGAGAGAGAGAGAGAGAGAGAGAGAGAGAGAGAGAGAGAGAGAGAGAGAGAGAGAGAGAGAGAGAGAGAGAGAGAGAGAGAGAGAGCATCATCTTGGTCTCTCATTGTGCATGTCTTTGCTAAGTTGGCATTATGTTGTTGAAATATTAATATTCATAGGCTATAAAATATAGTTATACTTCTTTGAACTAATCATATGTGTGTGTGCACATGTTAAGACTTCTAATATACACACATAAATATATGCACACATACATATGTATATATATTAATGAGAGAGATATAAACAAGTTCTTAATGAGACACACACACATACTCACGTGCATGCATGCACACACACATACACATAGAGAGAACAATCAAGGTAGCTTTGTCTAGTGTAAATTAGGGAACTAAAGACATAGCTTTAAAGATTATTGCTCATATAAACTCTAATCCACCTTAACTAAGTAATTCATCAATGGTTTGCCTAGTCTTTGAAATAAAAAATATATTCTAGATACTTTGAATTTAAAAAATTTCAATGGAAGGGTTTTAAGACTCAATGGAGAAGAGAGGGAGGAGAGAGAGATAAAAATAACTTTTGGATGAGAGAGAGAGAGAGGAGATAAAAATAATTATTGATAAGAGACAAGAAAGTTGTGTCTTTTTAAAAATCATTGATAAGAAAGAAGAGAAAGAAATGTGAAAAGTAGTTTGGATAGAGAGGTAGCTTTTTCAAATTAATATAGGAGAGGCCCAAAAGTAGTATTGTAGTATTATAGGAGAGAGTTCTAGAAAAATTTGATTGCTTTAAATTTTTCTAGCACTCTCTCCTATAATACTACCTTACACTCTCTCCTACATTAATAGCTTTGGATCTTTACACACCAACACACACACACACACACACACACTCTCTCTCTCTCTCTCTCTCTCTCTCTCTCTCTCTCTCTCTCTCTCTTTATGTGTCCCTGTCTCTCTCTCTCAATACTACAATATTATCTTTGGACTTTTCTTACATATTAATAGCTTTTAATTTTTATCAAAACACACACACACACACACACATAATCTCTCTCTCTCTCTCATGTGGCTTTAAAAAATTCTAGCAACTCTCTCCTATAACATTACAATACTATCTTTGAACTTTTCCTATATTAATAGCTTTGGATCTTTATCAAAACACACACACATACACACACACACACACACACACTCTCTCTCTCTCTCTCTCTCTCTCTCTCTCTCTCTCTACGTGTGTGTGTGTGTGTGTGTGTGTGTGGCTTCAAAAATTTCTTTTAACTTTCTCTTACAATATTACGTTTGGGCCTTTCTTATACATTAATAACTTTGGATCTTCGATACACACACATTCTCTCTCTCTCTCTCTCTCTCTCTCTCTCTCTCTCTCTCTCTCTCTCTATGTGTGTGTGTGTGTGAGGCTTAAAACAATTATAGCAAATCTCTCCTATAATAATATAATACTACCTTTGGGCTTCTCTTACATTAATAATCTTAGACCTTCATCAAAATATACATACACATTCTCTCTCTCTCTCTCTCTCCAACTTAGATCAAATTCCTCTATTTAAAAGTTTTTAACCCAAATATAATTAGACTAAAAAGTCACATTTTGATTATAGTTTTAATAGCATAATTTTTTTTAAATATTTGATAAGGTCTTTATTTTTCCAAATACTCAATGCAAAAGACAATGGCCATTGTAAGTTATATTAATTATTATTTTTCCATGTTAGGAGAAAAAAATTTCTAAAACAGAGGATTGTTTTTTGTTTATAAGGTCCAAACTTTTCAATATAGTTCATTCAAAAATTCTCAATTCACTATGTCTCACATTAAAACATATCATAAATATATACATAATTTGATCTTCCTAGCCAATAATTATTTTTATCTATTCTCTCTCATCAAACATTATTTTAAAACTTTATTATTCTCTTCTCTCTTATTATATCTATGTGTGTGTGTGTGTGTGTTCTCTTCTCTCTTGACTCTATTGAGTCCTAAATGATTCTAGAGAGAGAGACAGAGAGAGAGAGAGACGCACATACACGCATGCACTACTTAATTTATTGCTTAGGTAATAACTGAAGTACTAATCATTTTTTAGTTAATTACTAAATAGAAATATAAAGAGAGGGGAGAGAGAGACAAAGACAAATGTGAGAGAGAGAGAGAGAGATTATGTGACTTGCTTTGACTTTTATTTGGGTCGAGAAGAGGGTTGCTAGCAACTTGTCAAGAAGAGGATTGCTTGCAACCCCTTTTTGAGATGATTTTTTTTTTCATAAGTCTCCTCCATCATTTCTTTGAGGGGACTTGTGAAATTTATTTTCGCCAAATAGGGGGTTGCTGACAACCATTTCTTGGCAAAAAAATTTTCACAAGTCTTCTCTAAATTTTATTTTCACTAAACATGGAGCTATCAACAACCTTCCTAGCCAAAAAAGTTTTATAAGTCCCCTTAAAGAGATGGAGGCAACTTCTAAATTTGTTTCACCGAGAAGGGGTTGCCAACAACCTTTGTCTAGCGACAAAAAATTTCATGTCCCCTTAGAGAGATGATGTAGGGGAGTTGTGATTCAAAGCTCTCTCTCTCTCTCTCTCTCCGAGAAAGCGTTGCTAGCAACCACCACCACCATCACCACCACATCTTACTCTCCCCCTCCTCATCAGAGCCACAACCAATTCTCCTCTCCCTCTCCTCATATGTTGGGGACCAACCACCAACATCTCACTCCCCTTCAATAACATTACTACCACTAGCACTGCCACCACTACACCACCACATCTTACTCTCCTCCTCCTCATCAGAACCACAATTCTCTCTCTCTCTCTCTCTCTCTCTCTCTCTCTCTCTCTCTCTCTCTCTCTCTCTCATTTCTTGGAGACCCAAAACGTGCATCTCCCTCTCCTCCTTCCCCTCAATAACACCCTCTCTCTCTCTCTAACTTTCTCTCTTTCTCTTTTTTTACCTCCAACTCACTCTCACACACACACATTCTCTCTCTCTAACAACATTGTGCAAGGAAGAGAGGGGGGATGTGAATGTATATGTAGTATGATATCTCATATGTATGTGTAATTGAATTATTAACATTGTGATAATATTATGAAAGATAAGCACATAAGATTAAAATCTAGTGATGTAAATAAGTTGAGAGAGAACTACTAATTCATTGTTAGAGAGAGAGAGAGAGAGAGAGATGATAAATGACAGAGTTGGGGGTGAAAAAGACAAAGAGAGAGAGAGAGTGAAAGAGGTTATTATTCAGAAAGGAGGAGAGGAAAATGGATGTCTTGGATCCCTAACATATGAGAGAGAGAAATGTGTAAGTGTATTTGGTTTTTCTTATGTGTGCACAATAGAAGTACTAATACATCATGATGTAATTATAACATATATACAAATAATTAGGGGAGGGGAGATGTGAATGTATACAAAGTGTGATATCGCTTGTGTATGTGTAATTCAACCACTAACATTATGATAATATTATAAAAAATAATCACACAAGCTTAATGTAGTGATGTAAAGCAATGAATGAGAGAGAACTACTAATGTGTTGTTAGAGAGAGAGAGAGAGAGAGAGAGAGAGAGAGAGAGAGAGAGAGAGAGAGAGAGAGTGTGTGTGTGTGTGTGTGAGTGTGTGTGTGTTATTGAGGGGAAGGAAAAGAGGGAGATGCATGTTGTGTGTCTCCAAGATATGAGAGAGAGAGAGAGAGAGAGAGAGAGAGAGAGGAGAATGAATTGTGGTTTTAATGAGGAGGAGGAGTAAGATGTGGTGGTATAGTAGTAGGCCAAAGGTGGTAATGTTATTGAAGGGGAGTGAGATATCGGTGGTTGGTCCCCAACATATAAGGAGAGAGAGAGAGAGAGGAGAATTGGTTGTGGCTCTAATGAGGAGGGGGAGATTAAGATGTGGTGGTGGTGGTGGTGCTAGTGGTGGTGGTGATGGTGGTGGTGATGGTGGTGGTGGTAATGGGAGGAGCAGCATTGGTGCTTAATATATGCCCAAAAGAAAAAGAGGACCAAGTGGAGTATGTGGAATAAAACTTGAGGTTGCCCAAAAAGTTTCGCTCAAAATCTCACTCCAAAAGCTCGCTTCTCGTATGCACTCGGTTTGAGTACAAGTTGCTCAATATGGGCTTGTTTTGAAGTGGGAAGGAGGGGTACTAGAGAAGGAGGAGAAACTTGTCTGGCTTGCTTTGTTTATAGCTTAGGGCATCACATGGAGCCCTTATCACTTATCCAATGCCTCATGATTGCATCTCCACTAGCCTTAGGTCATTCTATTCTATCGAGGCCTATTATGAAAATAGGTAAGAGGGGAGAGAGGTAAGGAGCACACATAAAAGCAATGGAGAGTTGAGAACACAGAGAGATATGGCTAAAATCATCATCTTCTTCTTTCTTTTTCTTTAATACGAAGTAACTAAGTCTACAACATGATAAATACTAATATGAAAGTACCATAATGTATATACACATGGTTACTAAGTGTGAGACCACTAAGGAAAGAAGAGGTGACACAATAAATATGCCATAATCAAGATTAGACTACATCGATGTAGTCCAACTGTAGAATCAATAGTGTATCTTCATGTCAATCACCTAATATGCTAGTGAGTAATATCTTGCTACATTATCAAGGTGGGTAGCAGATGCTAGCTCATGTAGAGCTCCACATATCAACACTTCCCGTTAAGCTTAACATGAGCTCGTAAATTCCAAGCATAGCCCTCAAGCGTTGAAGCTTCTTAGCTCCCAAGGCCTTGGTAAAAATGTCAACAACTGATATAAACCAATTCAATATCACTTGCCAGAATCTATTTCCAAATGAAATAGTAATGAACCTTTATGTATGTGGTCCATGTATGATACACTGTGCTCCTAGCCAATTAAATGATACTTAGGTTATCATTGTATATGATAACCTTCTTATCCACCTTCATCCCTATATCACCAAGGATCTTGCGTAACCAAGCTACTTGACATGCTGTAATTGCAATACCTCTATACTCTACCTTACACAAGATAAGGTAAATGTCACCTATTTCTTACTACTTTAAGTAGTAATAGCATTACCAAAGAAAAACATAAAACCACTAGTAGACCTCCTATCTAAGACACTACTAGTCCAATCTGCATCTAAGTAACCTTGCAAGTCCAATGGTATACATGTACCATAGAATAAGGTATAGTCCAATGTGGACTTGACATAGCACAATGTATACCACACTATATCCAAATGTGGTTTCTGTAGAAGCTACATAAAGTAACTCTCCAAATCAATTGTGTAATTTAGGTTTGGCCTAGTGACTATCAAAGAAATATGGCTACCCACAATCTTCCAATACATAGTGACATCCTCCATCAAGTCACCCTTGTGTGCACTAAGCTTAGCATTAACATCCAAAGGTTTAGAAATAGGCTTGCAGTCAACCATACCATACTTCTTCAACATATCCAATGCATATTGTCCTTGTGACAACCATATATCCTATGGAGTCCTAATTATCTCTATGTTGAGAAAATAGCATAGTTCTCCCATATCCTTCATCTTAAATTTCATCTTGAGAAGACTCTTCACATTTTAAATCTCTGTCTAACTATCACCCATAATGATCAAATCATCCACATACATAGTAATGACCACAATACTTGTATCACTCTCATATATATAGAGTGAGTGATTAGCATGTGCTCTCCAAAATCCAATTCTAACAAGGTATTCTACAAGATTTTCATGCCATGCCTTGGGTACTTGCTTCAGCCCATAGAAGGCCTTATGAAGCCTACATACATAATTTGATGACTCTCATATACATAACCAGATGGCTACTACACATAAACTTCCTCTTGCAACTCTTGTTGCAAGAATGCATTCTTTACATCTATTTGATGCATTATCCAACCATTTGATGTAGCCACTGCTATGATAGCCCTTACAATGGCCATTTTAGCCACTGGAGAAAAAGTCCCCTCATAATCAATACCATGACTCTACATATACCTTTTGGCAACCAGTTGTATCTTATAGCAATAAATATATCCATGTGACTTATACTTGACCTTGTAAACCCATTTGTAGCCAATAGCGTTATTACCTTCAAGTAAAGGTACCAACTCCCATGTGTCATTATCCTTAAATGCATCCATTTCTTTTTCCATAGCATAATCTCAATACCTATTATCTACTACATCCTCAAAACAAGTGGGTCCCACATCTTGCATAACCTTAGCCATATACGCATAGTGATGAGCTACATAGCTATCATATGTCAATCAAGATGTTGGCTTTTTTACTCTACTTGACTTGACCTAGATCACTACAAGGTGCTTTAGCATCCTCTTGTGCCTTCCACACACCAAGTTTTTTAATAGATGGAATCTCAAATTCCTCATCCAAGCTCTGTTCACAGCTCTCTGAATCATTATCAATATAAGAGAAACCTGATGATACATCTGTGATAATAGGTAAGTCCCCAACTTTCTCTTCACCTTTTCTTGACATCTGTGATATACTTGGTGGAGTAGCCTATGACCTCAATCTATCACTCCAGGATATATTGATAGAACCATGACTAGGAGACTCTTGTAGTCCACTTGATGTTTGTGATTGCTGACGTGTTTTCTACACAACCACACTCTCATGCTCATCAATCCCAACTACATTATCTACATATTACTATACTAGCTAATCATTTCATTAAAAAATACACATTTTTCTTCTTTGGGATCGAATTTAATGTGCAACTCATTAGGAATATGCACAGAAGCAATAGATCCAAATACTTTCAAATAGGACACATTTGGCTTTTTGCCTATAAACTTCTCTTGGGATGTCATATGATGTACAACAATAGTGGGTGTCCTATTCATAATATATACAGCAATAGCAACTGCTTCAGCCTAATAATAATGAGACAAGTTTCTTTCTCACATCAATGCATGAATCATCTCTTCAATATATGCATGTTTTTCACTCATGAGAAACTCCATTTTTTTACAGAGTATATCTACATGTATACTGTCTTTGTATGCCATTTTTCTACAAAAAATCAAGAAACTCATTGGAGAGATATTCTCTATCTATCCAACCTTGGATATTTAATATGCAACCCTATCTCCTTCTCAATTAAAGACTTAAATATTTTACAATGAGTGAAAATCTCACTTTTCTCATGCATCAAGTAAATCCATGCTTTGCGAGTATGATCATCAATGAAGGAAATATAATACTTTTAGCCACTAAAAGTTGCAATCTTTGTAAGACCCCATACATTAGAATATATCAATTCAAGTGGCTTCTTGCATACATGATTTTCTTGCAAAAATACATGTCTTTTTTACTTTTCAAATTGACAAGCTTCATATACTTTGTACATCCCATCAAATCTAAGCTTAGGCAAACTATCTACAATTTATTTTGACTACATGTCTTTTAGCCATAATACACTCACATGACCAATTCTCTTATGCCAAATTTCAATATTAGCCACAACACCTAAATGTTGTGTAGACATGGAAACATCAATTTCAAGAAAACTTACATCAAGAGTAAACAATCTGCCATCATGTTTCCCTTTTGCAATCAATGTGCAATCTTTTTAGGATCGTCTATATAACAATCATCACATAAAAACCAAACTTATAATCCCTATTCTACCATCTTTAATATTTGGTATATGCAACACATTAGTCAAGTACTTAGTTTTACCATATTTCATACTCAAAGAAACATTTTCAATATGAGTAATGGGGGGAGCTATATTATCCCATGTCTCCACATAGACTAAAGACTTTGGACTACACATCTCTCTAGACCACTCTTTGTAAAAATTCATATGGTTAGAGGCATCTAAATATATATACCATACATCATTCTTTGATGAACCATCAATAGTCATAGTGTTTGTAAAGTGTTGTATAACAAAAAACTATTCACTTTTATCATCATTGTTTTTGCTATTGTATGCATAATTACCTTATTAGTTTTTTTCATTTCTAATTGTAGCTTTCTTTTTGAAGTAATTTTTAAAAATGTGGTCTTTTTTTCCACAATGCTAGCACTTCTTTCTATCACCAAAATTTTATTGCCTATTAGATTCTGCAACTTAGTCTCTTTGACTCCCCCTTCCTCGAAATTGTTCTCCTCTATTTGTTGTACATCATAACTTTGACCCCACAGTCACTACCTTGGCCTCTACTTTGACCTCTACCTCTGATAGTAGAGTAAAATAGTTGTTCAAACTTAATTTTTCTTTGAGAAGAAAAAAATTCCAATTCAAGTTTCTCATCCCCAAGTATCAACATAGAAATCAAGTATGCAAAAATTATGGATATTATCCCTCGTATTCATAGATGACTTGAAGCTCTTGTATTCATCTCCAAGTCCATCTAAGCATGTACACACAACATCATCATCATCAATTACTACATTGATAGATCCAAGAGCTTCCACAATACTCTTGATCTTCAAGGCATAATCATTAATGGGTAGGTTCCCTCTTTTCACTTGGTTGAGCTTTAAGTTGAGCTACAACTCTCTAGCCTTTGTGTTTACTTTGAACAGCCTTACCAGATTCTTCCATATAATAGCAAGGATATCATATTCTTGAAAATATCCCATCATGCTATCTATGACATTGATAGACAACCAATGCATGATATTTTTCAAATGGAAAGCTCAACATGTATGGACATTGATGATATATCACCTAGCTAGATGGGTTGGCCCATCTAGACTTAGCACATAGGTGGTCATTATGATCCTTGCATAATGACTAACTTATCACTTATTATATATTTAGTTTATTGCACCTACTTACAATTGGCATAGTTATAGTGTCAAAATTTATTAGTATAGTCAATTTTGCTTTGCTTGACTTTGTATAATACTTTTCTTTATGTTGTATCTTACCTATACTTTATATATATTGTATTGTGTGTGAAAGAAGAAGAAGAAACTAGCAAGAAGACATCTTGGTCTCCATCTTTCTTCTTGTATTATTGAGTAAGCTTCCTCTTGTGTGTATGGTGTGTGTTTGATGTAGCAAATCAAGCAAGTCTCCTTACCATGCAATTTGTAACATGGTATCAAAGGGACAGGATTGATAGAGGTTGGTTTTGAAGGCTTAAGAAAAGGAGAAGAAGTAAGGATTCAAGAAAGCAAGCAATGAGTAAGAAGCTCTCCCATTCTTCCATTCTTTCGCTTGGATAGTACTTATGGAGGCATCTGAAGGAGGGAAAAGTGAAAATCTTAGATTTATGTGAGATTTGATATGCAAGAAAAGTACTATATATTCTACAAATAAGCCCTTTTAGACAATCTTGCTGCTTTTTTAGCCATCCAAGGCCATTTCAGGCCTTATTTCATAGTCACAAGGTTGCATATAACAGTTTTAGAATATGCTACAATTTTGATTGTGTTGACTGAAAGTGGATGCATAGGTTATAGATTTTGAATCTGTAAGTCTTGAGGCATTCTTCAAGAAGTAAACACAAGTTTTATCTACAAATAAATTTTAGATTACATGTATTATCAAGAAATCAATGAAAAAGGGTGCTTGGTGTATTGTTGTGTACTTGTTGTGAAAGGTTGGAAAAGATTTGCTTGTTGTTTTGTATTAATTTTAGGATAATTGTAGAAAACAATGGAAACCCCATCATTGAGAATCTAGACAAGAACAACATCCCATCATGGAAGTTCTATATGACATACATCCTTATTGGAAAATACCTTTACGATTTTGGTTCAAGTAAAGAAAAGGAGCCAGAGCTGAGTAACTATGTGACTATAGTAGATGACTTAAATGAGTGAAAAGAATACAATGCAAAGGACAATAAGGTGATGTATTGGCTAGTTGGAGTCATTGATAATACTATGCTAGAGCATATTGGAAATGCAAAATTTTCACATGCAACTTGGATAATTTTTCAGAACATGATTTTAGTAAATACAAAGGTGCAAAAGATTCAACTTAAGCAAAAATTGAATATTTTAAAGAAAGAGAAGACTTTTGTAAATGAGTATGTTTTGAAAAGTGAGAAGCATTGCACATGCCTTATACAACTATTGATGCAATGCCTAATGATAATGATTTGGTTTCAACTACTTTGGATGGCCTTAATAATGAGAAGGCCTAAAAAATTTTCGTCACTTATGTGTATGTACAAAAGTCATTTCCAATTTTTGATGAGTGTGTCTCTCTCATGATAATTGAGATCAATATGTAGGGTGAGTCATCTAAAAAAAGTGGCAAATAGGTCCAAGAATTTTACTCAAGTTAGAAAGAAGACATGTAGATCTTCTTCAAGAGACCGTGGTATGGGACATGATGGTGATAACTAGCAAAATAGGTTAAATCAATAGTTCATGAAATACTGCTATTAGGAGGCTATGGAGACTTTAGATGCAAAGGAAGCTCTAGAGGAAGAGGTGTATGAAAAAATTGAGATTCTAAATATTTTGGTATTTTTTATTATTATTGTGGTAAAATAAGTCATATCACAACCTAGTCATATCACAATCCATTGTTATGCTAGAAAGAACAATATCCATAGTGGTAAATTGCAACAAGGATATGTATCATCTTCACTAAAACATGAAGACAAAAAAGAGTGTCTATTTTTTATGTAGTATGTGGTGAATGCTATTACAGTAAAGGGAACACATGATGATGTATGGAATATTGATTTAGGTGCATCTAATCATATCACCAAACATGCTAAATGGTTTGGAGAAATGTAAGATTTATGAAATCTAGGTTGTGTGCATATGTGTGATTATTTATGCCACCCAATTTTACACATTGGAAAGGTTCCCTTGTCCTTGCATGATGGTTAGAAAAAGAATCTATCATATTTATTACATGTGATATCCATTACAAAGAATGTGTGTCAGTTGGTCAAATGGTAGAGCAAGGGCTACATGTTTAATTTAATGAAAAAGGCCACTTTGTGAAAGATATTAATGATAAGTGTAGGTTGATCATAAAAGGAAGTAGAGTTGGCCACATATTCACTTTAGATGCTTGAAATATTGCTATAAATGCTACTATATATACTAAAGAAAAAAGAGTGGTTATAGACATTGAAATATGACACAAACATATTGGACATGCAAATGTGCAAATGTTGAAATTAATGCAGTCCAAAGGATTGGTTATAAGGTTTAATACAAAAGGCCGCTTGTGGAAGATTTTAATGGTAAGTGTAGGTTGGTCACAAAAAAGGAAGTAGAGTTGGCCACATGTTCACTTTAGATGCCTAAATTCCTACTATGAATATTGCCATATATACTAAAGAAAAAGGAGTGGTTGAAGACATTTAGATATGGCACAAATGTATTGGACATGAAAATGTGCAAAGGTTGAAATTAATGTAGTCCAAAGGGTTGGTTATAGGGTTGCTACTATTAGAGTTTCATAATTTCATAAAGTGTGTGAAGCATGTCAATTTGCTAAGCAAGCAAGACAACCTTTTTCACATGATAGAGATGTGAATAGAAATATATTTGATATAATGCATACATATATTTAGGAGCCTACACAAAATATATCTCTTGGTATCAGCAAAAAATTTATCACATTTATTGATGATTCTTCAAGGAAGCTAGGGGTATATTTCATGATTCATGACAAGTTCTTGAAATATGCACCATGAGCATGGTAATGAGACTTTTTCCATATCTTGGGTACTCTATATTTTCAAAGATCCATATTTCTACAAATAATATAATGCAAGAGAACATAATATGTGTTGCAATGGTATGGAGCATTGGCATTGGATTTGGAACATCAAAGTATCTAAATATACCATGTAGTGGTTGGTGTTGATTTCTCCCCAAATGCATTGATACCTAACTTTATAAAATCATTGCCCACTATATGAAATTCAACTTAAGTGGATGGTCTGTTGATGGTCTTAGCATTGTACACACTATCTTATCAAAAGAATACCATGCATTCTTAAGAATAGGGTTTCTTTCCAAATCTATACTACATTTGCATAAATATTTTCACAACTCTAACTTTAATGGCTTGCCAATCATATTACTCATTAATTTATTTGCCTCCTGTTTCACTCATTGATATTTTATGTGTTATGTCATAAGTAAAGCTTGATGTTTTTTTGTCCTTTTTAATATTTACCTTGACTCCATGTACACCTAATGAATTTAATAGCTCCTCAACTTTCTCAATAGTCTTTATGTCTAGAGGGAGGCTTTATTGTGTATACATAAATGATATTAAGTTTAACTTATCAAATATACAATGAGAAAATGTAAAGTGTAAAAATAAAAATTCACAATATTAATAAATATGGCTTTTCAATTCTCGTCACATGACTTATTTGGTGGTGCCTTTCAATTGCAGCCCACTACTCCTCCCTTCCATGCAACATTATCTATGACCTCAAACAAATCTTGATTTACAGTGCACGAAAATGAACACACATGCAAGCACACTCACAGAGTAAGGGTAAGTTGAGGGCTAGTTGTAATTAACAAGGAACTCACCCAAACTTAAGAACTTGAAGAAACCCACCAGTAGGAGAAGACCCAAAGACATAGATGGGTGATCGAAACCCCAAAAGTAGGACCAAGCAAGGAACACAATTGAAAAACTAGACGTGCACTATTGTGGAAGTGGATCTACCCAGCCTTATCAACTTGATTGAAAACTTGGTAGAACAGGAAGCCTTGGACATGAAAGAGGGTAGATCAGGCCATAGGAGCAATGAGGAGCTTGACCTAGGAGACTTTCTTGAGGCTATCCAACAATTAGTGAACAAATACGATTCGCAAACCTGCCTAGAGTATCGCGATAGACATGTAGAGGACATCATAGCAGATCTTGAGGAGGAGAGGAAGCTGGCACGTAGGGCTCTGCAAGGCCTAGCAGCATACAACTAGGATCAACAAAATAGGAACTTACACCAAAGCTTAGAAATGCGAGAGATCCAAAGAGTGCTAGCCCTAGCAGACAGAAATAGGTCAGAGAGCGAGAGAGTGCTAGAAGGAGACCTCACACTGAGCAAGCTCTTGACAAAGCGATTGTTAGATAACACAGAAATAGAACAAAGCGCTGTAGCATTGGAAACATCGCTGCTGGCACGTTAGGAGTTAAACAAGGCTCTAAGAACCAATAAAAAATCCTCGTGGTAGCAAAGCAACTAGCCAAATACCAAGCAACAGACGACCCATACAACTTTGTGGAGCAATTTGAGTAGGTTTGCGAGGCCAACGACCTCACTCATCCTATTCAACACTCCCAAGCCTTTAGATTGTTCTTAGGCAACAAGGGTTAAACCTAGTATACAAGTCTAGATGCTGCAGAGCATGCCAATTTCAATGGCTTGAAAAATCTCATCATTAAGAGATTTTCCAAACCCGAGTACTTTGATAACCTGTTAGTGCAACTCATGAACGTCAAGCAAAAAGAGAAGGAGGATATTTGAGATTATGTGACCCATGTGAGGAGCCTCTTCAAGAGAATTCCCATGGGCGAGAGACCAACCGAAAGGATAGTATCCATGGTATTCATCAATAGAATACGAAGCGAAGAGCTCTACAAAGCCTTGGCTGACAACTCAAGCTTGCAACGAGATGCACTAACAAGGGTCTTTAAAGAAACTATTAGAGTGGATAACTAGCTCAAAGAAAGAGACTCTAGAGGCTTAAATCAAGAAGAGTCTAGTGCCAAGAGTTCTGAGAGAGCCTCAATGTCGAGTGAGAGAGCATGCCCAAGCATGTTGGACAAAGAGAAGGGCACTGAGTCAAGATAGGAGCTAACAAAGATTAGGATGGACATAATCAAACTATAGGAGATAATGAGATGACCAATGCACCCACATATCCAATGTGTGCATTGTGACAAAAACCACTTTTCAGCTAAGTGTAAGGACCCTAGGACACGACCTCGTGCTAATTGTGGTAGGTTCAGCCATGACACCATGCATTGTCAGTTACCTCGGAGACTCCCATACCTGCAGCCTTACGATCAACCCTACCTTGCAAACAGACCACCAAACTTCTTTGGAAGGGGAGCCCCATTGGCTCTTCCAGCACCTAATGACACTAAACCAACCATCCTTGGAATGTAAATAAATGCTACAGCATCCCTAAACCACTTGGACCCTACGTGACCCACCCACCAACCAGTCCACTATGTGGATGAGCCTAGCAGCGATGAGCCTTATGTAAATCCATTTGTGTTGTACGATGAGGAAGGCAATGCTATCCTCATGGACTATCAACTAGTATCAGTGATGGTGTTAGGTAGAGGGAGAGGCAGAGGCCTAGGAGGGTAAGCCCAAGAGCCAATCATGTGGACTTGCGGTCACCCAGGACATATTTCTTCATGCTGCTTTGAGAGGGAGCAAGCAAGTAGAAAAAAGGCAGGAGACCTGAGATGCACTGAGTGTGGAATCACTCATCTCTTTGTCAATTATCCTAGGTGGAGGCCATCCCCTAGTTTAGCAAATAAGCCATCATTCCATTAGGGTTGTTTGGTATTGAGACCCTCAACGGGGAGGCCACACTTATCCCATTGCATGTCATGACCTACGCCCAGACGAAGCAGGCTGGCATATCATTTTGCTAGTCAAAACCTTGATGCAACTTCAGTCAAAAAGAAGAGTTAGAGGCAAATGAAGAAAAGACCAGACACTAAGGTCACCCTCAAAACCAAAAGTGCCACAACATTACCTGTTGGAAGGAAAGTCATTGACATAGAGGAAGAAACGTTGGCTCCTCGAATGACCAAAAAGGGAAGTGCTAAGGTCGGGGAGTACCCCAACCCAAAGCACCAACTCAAAGCCATCAAGAAGGTGAAAGAATGGGTGAAGGAGGCCCAGGAGCACCTAAAGGATATTGAGCCCATAGTAGAGGACAAGATCGATGATCTCTCAAGCATAAGCATGTAACATGTCCAATAGTATCATCCAGGACAAGTCTTAGTAGTCCATCAGAAAGAATGTCTAGAAAGCTCCGCCCGGCACTCCCATGGAATGTTACGGGATTTGCGATCTAGGGATTTCCGCGTCTACCACGTAGCGGAAGTATTCTGGCCATTCCCACTTAGGATCGAACGGAGTTAGGGTTTTCTTGATTGGTCATTTCCTAACAGCAACTAGTGTCAGACCCAAGCGAACTACTTTACGCAGAAACACCAGGTCTGAAGCAGATTCATGCTGTACTTGGTTCAAGGAGAATGGGAAATGAGAGGGATGCAAAGCTCAACCTCTCTGCCCATAAGGCATAGTCCCATTCCGTTCCCCTAAAACAACGTAAATCGGGTAAGACATAACTCTAGGTCAACGCTTTTGTTGTTCATGTCCTTTGACGATCATCCTGCTGTTCTTCGAGATTTGAGAAAAGTTCTCGGCCAATCGGGACCACCCAACCGTAGGATGGACCCATGGCCCATCCTCTGCACTTTCCTGGGTTTGTTTTAGTTATGTAATTATCTAATACATTAGTTGGACATATAACAACCAGCTTCTTTAATTAATCCGTTAAGCACTGGTTCCTTCACATAATATTATCATGTGACATAGAAAAAAAATATCAGACAAGTTCTTTATTAACATGTCATCATATTTATCTTTGAAATACAAGGAGTTCCGCCCGTAGGCTTGTCCACAATCAGCCCGAAGGCTATCCAATAGTCCACAGGGATCACAATTCCAAGTTTCCGCCCGTAGACTAGTATGCGGGCCTCGAGATCCAATCCCAAGTCATGTTAGCCTCTTGTGCAGGACCCGGAAGGCGAGGGATTTATGGCCAGAGCCCCCCCTGGCACCCAAGCGTCCTCCTGCTCCAAGTAGTGCCCAACGGAGAGACCTCTCGCGACGGATGTAGGGCTTTCCGCATCTCCACGTAGCGGAAGTATTCTGGCCGTTCCCACTTAGGATCAACCGGAATTCGGGTTTTCTTGATTGGTCATTTCCTAACAACAACTAACGTCGGACCCAAGAGAACTACTTTACGCAGAAATGCCAGGTCTGAAGTGGATTCATGCTGCACTTGGTTTAAGGAGAATGGGAAATGAGAGGGATGCAAAGCTCAACCTCTCTGCCCATAAGGCATAGTCCCATTCCGTTCCCCTAAAACAGTGTAAATCACGTAAGACATAACTCTAGGTCAACGCTTTTGTTGTTCATGTCCTTTGACGATCATCCCGCTGTTCTTCGAGATTTGAGAAAAGTTCCCGGCCAACCGGGACCACCCAACCGTAGAACGGACCCATGGCCCATCCTCCGCACTTTCCTTGGTTTGTTTTAGTTATGTAATTATCTAACACATTAGTTGGACATATAACAACCAGCTTCTTTAATTAATCCATTAAGCACTGGTTCCTTCACATAATCTCATCACGTGACATAGAAAAACCTGGTTCCTTCACGTAATCTTATCACATGACATAGAAAAATAATATCAGACAAGTTCTTTATTAACATGTCATCATATTTATCTTTGAAATACAAGGAGTTCCGCCCGTAGGCTTGTCCACAATCAGCCCGAAGGCTATCCAGCAATCCATAGGGATCACAATTCCAAGTTTCCGCCCATAGACTAGTATGCGGGCCTCGAGATCCAATCCCGAGTCACGTTAGCCTCTTGTGCAGGACCCAGAAGGCGAGGGATTTATGGCCAGAGCCCCCTGGCACCCAAGCGTCCTCTTGCTTCAAGTAGTGCCCAACGAGAGACCTCTCGTGGCGGGTTCGGTCCACGTTCCCGGCGCGGTCAACAACCCCCTTGGTTAGGGTCAGGCAAGCAGTCGGGGGTAACTGAAGCTGCCTCTCCCTTCAAGCCTTCAACCTAAAGTATGGATATTCATTTAATTTGTAATTCATTGGTCAAACAAGTCAAACAGTACTCTAACATCTCTAGCAAGCACAAACATTTCCTTTGATCATTTTTGTTGTTGGCAAACTGCTAAGGAAGGAATCTTTCCTTTCGAATGCATCTAGCACTCGATCTGGGGTGTCTTGCAACTTGGCAAGATCCCTTATATTATGGGTTAGGGCGTACCCTATTAACCCAACTTGGTCAACCCTAAAGTTCATTGGATATTTCAGTTTCCAGTTTTTAACCTTCCTTACTTAGAAGGATATCAAAGTATACATCCTCTTGCAAGATAACTTGCGTAAGGATCCGCCATCCTTGTTGCGAGAATTTAGCCTTTCTTCTTGTGAATCAATCACAAGACCATATGACTTCATACTTGTCGCGCAAGTCCTGTATTGTACTATGCGATAATGGAGTTACGAAACAATCTGTTTTAGTTTCTTTAAGCTGACGTTGTTACCTAGGGTTTTCTAGTTTTATTATTTTCTTTTAAGAAACTCAAGGACAAACCCTAATTTCTTTTACGTTTACAATTTACTGATCCTACAAACAGGGAATGTGGGCAAGTATTTAAGGTATAAACGTTTCTTGGATTTTAATTCATTCCCAATAAATATTTCACAGCATAGGTATTTCTAAGTTTATATTAATTTGGTTAACTTTTAGAGGGTAATATCGAGATCACCTTCGCACGATTTGTTACCTATGTGTCAATTGATTTTTCAATCCTAAACTTTATTGATTTAAGGTTAGGTAAATTCAATTAATCTTCCTTTTTCCTTGCGAACAAAACTCATGCCAAATAAGCAATCTTTCCCTTGCTAAGCTATGCAGTTAGCAATGATAACTTCCTAGATTTTAAGCATCGTAAGAAACCTTTCATGATTCTCACCTACCATGATGATTCGTTGTAAAAAGAATAGGGGTTAATAGTGCAAGATGCAGTTTTATACCTTCTAGGCTTAACCGAAGTATACTACTTTACTGGGTAAATAATCTTGCTCATAATTCGTTTCAATGCATAATGCTATTTGAAGGAAAAATATGTTTATACTTTATTTATTTTGCATGTTCAATTAAACTAAATTCCTTTGTCATAAATAACTAGGACAAAATATATCTTATCCCTAACAATTCATCTTGCACGATTGAATTAAAACCGATATAAAATTAAGAAGGAAAAAACCTGGGTTTGGGATGAGATATCCACATGGATACTGGGAGATGACCCTCCCGCAGCTACTCCTTGGACTTTCTTAGGAGGCATCGCAGTTGTAGTTCTTTGAACGTGGAAAGAGTTTTACACTCCTTTTTGGAATTCCACCGTTGATCCCTTGCACGTTAATACTCTTCTTCTCTTTTTCGAGTAGGGGAAAAACCAATTCCCAAGGGTATTTTGGAAAGGCAAGGAACAGTTAAGGGTTTATCCACAAGGAGGGGGTAATAAGACCTTTAAGGTCTTAATTCTTTTGGGAGGGAAAGGCTTACAAAGCCCATGGAAGAGGCCCTATAGGGTTTTTACACACGGGGGGAAAGTAACAAGCCCAAAAGAAAGGGATTAAGGATTAAATACGGGGGAAGTAAGGATTAAATACGGGGGAAGTAAGGTTTAAATTATGGGGTTCCAACACCCATGGGATGAGGGCCTTAAAACACGGGGGTTGTGTGTGTGTTTCCAAAGGCATATGAAGGGGGCCTTGGGAGATCTTTGGACACGGGAGTGAAAGGTATAGGAAGGGGGATCTTGAAGGGATTTTTGGATATGCGAGAGGGGTGTGTGGACATGGGGTGAAAAGGCCTTACGGGTTTTAAAACCCAGGGGGGAAAGACGAAGGGCAACACAAGGGGCGAAGGGAACACAAGGGGGATGAAAAGGGCCTAGGGGGATTTAAAAACCTGCGGGGGGGGGAGTGTTAAAAGGGAATACGAGGGGGGTGAAAGGGGGCTTAATTAGCACCGGGGGGGAAGGGTGTGTAAAAAGGGGACACGAGGGAGGGTGAAAGGGGGCTTAATTAGCCCCCCCTTGAGAAGCTTCTTTTAAGAAGCTTCTATGCTTCACGTGGCAAGGGGGGTTTCGACGCCTCGTTGGCGACGGCCAGCAGCACTGCGATTCGATCAACGGCTGTAGGCGGCGGTAGTCTCAGCAAATTTCCTCCTCGTCCACCTCTTCCTCCTCACTTCAGCTCCTCCACACGTCGAGTCTGGCAGCGTCCTCCTCCTTTCTTCCCTTCCACTCCCCCTTGGTTGGGGGGGGGGGGGGGTTTATAGGGAGAAGGAAGGAATTCCTCCCTCCCCTCATGTCGCCCTGCATGAGCTTGAGGATACACAAGCTCCAACGAGGAGCTTGATGTCCTTTGTAAATCCCTCACTCCCTTCCAGCACGACCCGCCCGCCGAGAGAGAAAAAAAAAATTCCATGAAGAATATTTGATATATTACAAAGCACCCCAATCTCTCTCCCATGACCAAAATCAAGGGAGGCAATGGCACCACATGGGCTGCCTAGACAAAGTCTAAATGCTCTAGGCCACCACCAAACTAGTCAAGGCCATTGGCCAAGAACCACAGAGTTAGAAGAGAAGCAAGTGACTAGCAACCTCCTCAATGCTCTAGTGACCACCAACTCTAAGCTTAAGCAACTTGCTTAGGCAGCACCACACACTATGGCAAGAGCTGAAACACTGGATGGAAGAACTAATGGAGCATGCTTTTGTTGACTTGCAGGATCATGATGCAATCACGTAGATACGCTGCACTCAGTGCCGAAGTCACTACATGTTAACACCTTTTGGGGAGGCACTAAGACACACCCAGTTTTTCCTATCCTAACCCTAGCAGACGTAATGCAGAAGGAGTCGTAGATATTGGGATAGGAATGGGTGCGTTGAGCCTGCTATGCTCCAGGCTTGGGAAAATCCGCCTGTTGAAACAGCTAGGTTCAATGTCACTCTAGCTAATGGGACAAAAGTAAGGCCATTTGGAGTCTTGAAGAGTTGGCCAGTGAAGATCGCAGGTATCCAATTCCCTATGAACTTCATCATCATGAAGGGAGTGGACTATGACATTTTGCTAGGCTGACCCTGGATGAGGAACACTTGAGTCATTCAAACTGGGACAATAGTCTAATCTTCCTAGAAAACCAAATAGAAGAAGTGAAGGTCGAGATGGAGACTTGGAAGATGACCCTCATCGAGGCCATCTCTGCCATGCTCAAGGGTGATGTGCCAGTAAAGAAATTGTATGGGCCATTAACCAAGTACATCCCTTGCCCTAAGGATGAGCAAGATTGGATGCACATCCTAGTGACCATCAATCTCCCATTCTAAAACAAAGAGGAGACGTACAAGTAGGCTGCAAAAACTGCAAGCATGTCAAATAAGGAGTCCACATTGCCACTCTACATGATGGCTAGGAGCTCAAGTAGCCAACCAAGGCCTGTCTCTTTCTATATCCCTAGCAACATGCTAGAACTTCACAAGATCCTCTAGTATTTGACAGGCAAATTGATTGGCAACCCCTCTGCTAATCTCAAGCCCCTCAGATATTTGTTGGATGAGCCTAAGTGGAAATGGACTAAGTTGCATGATCTAAACTTACCACGCAATTGGGCCTTAGCCACCAATGAAGGATAGGCTGGAGACACGAGAGTCTACGAGTAGTCAGGAGGAGCTGATTCCGATGATGAGTACAAGGACTGCCATGCCCAAATTTGTGAGAAAGCACGATGAAAGATGTGGTTTGATAATCACATCAAACAACGTGACCTTGAGCAGGGAGACCTTGGTTTTCTCTACTCGGTAAAGGGCCACGGATTGGGACCTTTTCGAGTGTGCACCATTAGGAGGACGAGCAATGTAGAACCCTTGAGGGCATAGGCTTCTTCAAAGGCGGTCGCATTAAGAAGTACTACCCTCCCACACATCCACTACATGAGTCCCCCTCTGTTGGAAGTCCCTGTCAATGCCCGCGTAGCCACCATTACCAAATTAGAGGACGAGGATGAGAAGGTAGTAGCACCAACATACCTACACATCATAGCCATCGCCTGGTGCATGCATGTATTTGATGCCTTGATTGACAAGGGAGTTGACTTCAATGTCTTGACTTACGCTCGTTGGACCCTCATTGGTCAGCCACAATTACAATCCACCAAGGCTAAACTTAACCCATTTTGGGGCAAGTCATATACACTCCTAGGGAAGTGCAAGATTGCAGTCTCTATCGAGTGTGAGAGCCTATCAGTCATCTTCTATGTATTGCCAAATACAAAGGATGAAAATCAAGAATCATTATTAGGATGCACTTTTAAGAAGCAAGCACAATGCAACATAGATTACAATCTGCAATGTATTCACCTTGCCATTGGCAACGTTCAAATCATGACAACTTTTAGCAAGGGCAGCGAGGCTCCACCCAAGTCTGCCATGCAACCAATAGAGCTACCTAGTACTTGGCCTAGGGAGGGGGGTCATCAGTCATCACAACCCACCCAGATTGCAAAACCACCACAACTAAGGCTATCCCCAAAGTCACAGAGCCCGTGCTTAAATGGGTGCCAAAGCACCAAAAATGGCCTACTCGTAGCTAGCAAACACAGCCCCACAAGGCTCACAATTGTCATTCAAAACCTAAGTAACCAATCTGACACTATTGACATAGCTGCATAATCAAGCTGCAATGGATCCCCAAATATCTGTTGCAAGCCGAAGGATACTACGAAGGCAACACCTGGATATGGGTGCCCAGGAAGAGAGATCCTAAAAGCATAGCCCAACCATGGCCATCGCTTGCCACCACATCTCCAAGAAGCCCCACTCCTGATAAGGCAATGAACACCCAAAAAACCCAAGTGGCAAAGACTACAGAACCCGTGATGATTGCAGTCAAAAAACCCCAACCAATCTATTGACTCAAATAGCCACATGATACCCCAAAATCATCTAATTTTGGAGAGCTTGGCACCCCAGTGGCTGCGCAAGAAGAGGTCAATGCACCATCTCTACCACTAGAGCCACCCTCAGTACCCTAAAGCAGCATGGGACACATGGATCAAACTACAGAGATACCCTTAGACACACCACTATCAAGTTCGCTACCCCTCGAACCATTATTGCCTAGTTCAATTCCACCCCAACCACCAGCAGGTCTTAGGCCTTCCTACGAGCGAAATTCATTCCTATTGGTCACCAAGGAACTTGCTAAGAATACAAGAGATGACTTGGTGACTTGCATCAAGCTCTTGGATAACACCTTTACCACATTTGCTAGGAGCTACAAAAGACTTGACCTCAACTTGCTTGATGAACCCCTTGTGGCTGAGGTTCGTTCCTTGTCTTGCACTTGGGAAGAATATGAGTTTATGACTGTAACATCCCCCAAAGTCTCAAAGGAGTTGATCGATAATGGTGAAATCTCAAAAGAGCACGTGTTCATCAGATGACTAATAACATCATATCACAAGCCCCAAAGGCTTGCGTTAACCATTGAGCTTGAGGAACTCACTCACCTCACTGACTCTAACTCCTCCTTCTTACAAAAATGGTGTAACCTACGTCTCTAATAGGAAAAATAGGGTTGCCAAATAATGACTAATGCTGAGCAATGCTGTGCCATCAAAACAACTGAGTAGGACCCCAACTTACATAGCACCAATCTCTTTCAGGGTCTTAGCCATCACCCGAAACAGACACCTAGACAACTACCATCCTTACATTGATTATATCCTTAGAGAAGAGGAGCTACATGTGGCTAACTGCATCAACTGGGGAGATTTTCTAACAGATGTCCTAACTTACATTGCCCAAGTATGCATTAGTCCTCGTAATCTTGATTGTCATGCCCACTTACAATACAACCTTGATTTCTATGATTGTCTTATGCCCAAGTAAATAGCACCCTAATGTGCTCAAATGTCCTGCCTCTCCCATGTCTAATCCTAGAAAGGATTCTTTTCATTACCAAGGGGGGAGGGGGTAAGGTGAAGTAAGGTGAAATCAAGGAAAAGTGTAAGGTGAAATCAAGGTAAAGTGTCATAAAATCGTGGAAATGAATAGAATTGCTCGAAGGAAAATTCTCTTTTTATGCTTAAAGCATGTTCTTCTTTCCATAAAAGCATGATCAATTCCTGTAACAGTTTATCTTCCCACAAGAAAATGTCTTAAGAATACTAATGGTGAACCATGATATATGACATGAACCTAAAATGGCAGGGCAAGATAAAGGTATCAAGCTTTCGTTCACGGAGGAAGAGCAAGCTAAGTATGGCTTGACAGTAGAAACGAGGGGCTACAGCCAGGCTACAACCAGTTCACATTCAAGCATGCCATAAACCTAGAAGATGCCATCATGGAAGAGCCACCCATAAAACAACTCATGGACTAGTGCAGCCTACAGAAGTATGTAGAGAAGGTCATGCAGGCGGTCAACTATGAAAAGTGCACAGAATTTCTGAGAAACTTCAATGCCAAAAGGAACTGTGGCATGGTGACAATCAAGAAAAGGAAAGAAGCCCACCAAGTGGAGGTGGAATTGAGCCCTGTAGTGGTGGAGAAGGCCCTAGGTTTGACTAGCAGAATAGAGTGATGCCCAAAGAGGGACATGTATAGCATGCTAGGGATGAACAAGGCTGCCATGCACACAGTGGATGGGATAAGCTTAGCAAACATCCCAAATCCTAAGATCAAGCTATAGGAAAAAATGGTCCATGCTCTCTTTTCCAATCAAAGGTACAGTGCCCTTATGAGCAGAATTGGGGTGCCGTTGTTTGAGAGCATCGCAGCGGGATCCCCAAATGAAATAGATTGGAACACCTTCGTGCAAAAAACTATTGAAATCTTAGCGAAAGCTTTGAGCACTGTTAGAGCACTGGCAGGAGAGGAATCCCAGGACTCCATAGCAAGATTAGCTCAAAAGAAGTCCTCCTCCAAGGCATCCACCATCAAGTTCACTGGAATCCTAACGGCCATCATCCAGGAGGCATTGAAGGACATAGAGGGAGGTGGAGAGGGAGTAGGGGAAACCCTCAGACCAATTTCCTCACGGTGAATAGGTGCAGTCCAATGAAAGGACTATAAGTGATAGGGAAGATCAGGAGACGCAGTCCTAGCCAAGGAGAGCCGAAGGCACAGAAGAAGGGAAACCCATCAAAGCTACAGAAGGAGACAAAAGAAACAATGACAAGGGAGGAACGAGCGGCAAGTTGAGGAAGGCCCAAAAAGAGTCCAAGAAGGATGAAGATGAGAGAAAGAGAAAATCATAGCAAGAGGCATAAGAGCTAAGGAGAAAGGAGGATGAATACATAGTGGAGGCCATGCACAAGTCTATAGAGGAGACCCATGGCCCCAGAGAAATAGCCACCTTGAGTCCATGGCGCAAAGGTGAACCAAGTGGCAGTGCTGAAGTAGCCCCAGTTGTTGCGGGGAAGGGCAAGGCTCTGTTGTATCCCCTCCCTTCGATTCTCACACCTCAGGCCACCAACACCACGTCCACAACACATGAGCCAGTGCCTACCATGGACACCACTCAGCTCATGTCCATGATGCAATTCCTAGTCATTAAAGTATAAGAGATGGCGCCAGGGGTAGGAGCCAAAAGGTTGGCTATGGTGGATGCCGAGTCAAGGCAAGACCCAAAGAGGCAAAGCTTGGAGGCATCCACCACCATAGCACCACCAATGATGCCCCCAGCTGTGGACTATGATCCCTACGTGGCTGGACTCCTAGCCCAGCTAGAGAAGGCTAAGGAAGAGAATAAGCTTGCGGCTATGGAACTAGAGGCCTAAAAAGAAGTTTCCACGGCTCTATGGCTAGAGATGACACGTCAAGCTGTGGCCCATCTTACACAACATGCCACCATGCAAGCACAACCAACCAAGGTGCAGATGTGACAGCCCTAGTCGAAAAGTGAATGAAGAAGCTCATTTGGAGCATCGCAAGAGAAGGAAACCGCAAAAGGCTAAGCGATGGATCTCGCCAACACAATATTCAATTTCAAAGACGGACCCGCCCATTAGCCTCTCTTAACACTAGGACTCATTCCCAACTCAAGGGCCTTCCAATTCCATAAATCCCTCCAACACACCTCCCAACACGGCTCATATACAAACTCAAAAATCCACCTAATTATCCCTACAACACCATCCAACTCACCACCCAACAAAAATGCCATGGGATTGGCACTCAACTAGGAGGGGGTAATGTTAAGCCTTAGACGAACAAGGTGGAAAAGTGGAAAATCCAAAAAATCTAACGCAAAAGACAAGTCCAAGGCAAAAGTGGAATGGAAGACGAATGTGCATCAAGAAAAAATCGAGAAATACAAAACGTGTGAAAAAGTCCTAAATCAAGGAGAGAGGAGCACAAGAAAAAGTGCAAGTTAATACTTTTATAAAAGAGCGCAAGGCGTACCATGATGTATTTTAAGAGTGCCCATTGGCTCTCACCCATGCAAATTGTAAAGGTAGATGGGCGGTAGGAAAGAAGCTAGAAAGATAGGAGAACAATGGAAAAAATGGCCTAGGCTATGGCCGGCCATGTAAAAAGGGGATGACCACCCAAGGGAAAGAGGGTTTTGTATATAAAGTTCAAAAAGTGAATGAGAGCTCATTCTTTGGTGTGTGGCAAAGTGGATTCTTCTTCTTCTATTCTTCTCTTCTCTTGCTAGCTTGTGAGTGCTTAAGGGAGGGAGTGTGAGTGAGTGAGGGAGTGTGTGAGAGTGAGGGATTTTGGAGGTGAAGCCCTCCTTTATCTTCTCTCTTCTTCTTCTCTTCTCTTCTCTCATCTCGCATATGGCTATGGAAGATGGAGCTTGGAGGTGGAGGTTTGAGGATGCTTGATCTTGTATCGAGAATCTCGGAGCTATCGGAGTGCTTGAGAGAGGAAGCAACTCAATCGGGCATCAAAGGTAAGCTCACTACACTCATAGAGAGGTATGGCACATCGGCTATGTGAGAGGTAGCCATTAGTGCTCACTTGAAACACTTGAGCAATAAGTTGTCCATGGGTCTTGGTGGTTGCCTCTACATTAAACTCCAAGTTTATCACTATTAGCATGTGTTTGAAGCTAGCCTCAGTAGAGCTGGAGCTATTTATCTCAGTTGCCATTGTAATAAAGTTGCTTTCAAAATCTTCACATATGTACCTAGTGTGAGAATCGGATTGGTTGATTTCAGATGAATCAATGTCTATTTTATCAGAACCTTTAGGTGGAGTGGGTTTGTGATTTTTTGATGAAATCCTCTCTATCACACAATCTAGATGGAAATCAAAAGCACAATCCTTGCAATGGTATACCCATCCAAATCATTGTTTACCACAATCATCACAAAAATATAGCCCTCCTTCATATGCACTTTCAGTTAATTTGAGGGGATGCTCATGCTGCATGGAAACAATCTCTTTGGCAAAACTTTTTACTTTTGCATTGATGCGTTCATGTGTCTCTACAACAACATCATTTGTAAAAGGGAAAGCAACTACTCCCTACAAGCTAACCAACCCTCGACCATCAATAGTTATTTTCCATCTGGACCAACAAACACCAATTGTGAAATCCCTTTCACATCAAAATACTAAGAAATACTTCTAATGGAGCTATCATTGAAAGGCAGAGCAAGCCATGGCATTCCATCAAAGTACTCTATAAAATATTCCTTATCCCTATCACTAGATAGAAATACGATCTCAAAATTCTCACCACGGCTCTTCAGTTCATTATAAACAAATTTCAACTTAGGGGTGACCCTCCAACAAGGAGGGCACCAATGAGTTGAAAAGTAGAGGCCTATTGTCTTGCCTATGAGGTAGGCAACTTTGACCTCTCCATACTTTGAAAGCACATAATCCCTTTCCTTAGCAAGAAGAAGTGACTCAAGGGTTAGGCCTCATGCTTGGCATCTTCTTCTTGCTTCCAATCTTCAAGTATTTCAGTAGTAAAAGGATATGCTTCAATTCCATACTTGTAAAGAAGCTCCACACCCTCACTCTACGTAGTCTTTCCTTGCTTATCCAATATTATCAAAGTAGGTATGCCTTCAACTTCAAACCATTGACTAAGTACTTTTTTCATTTTCAAATCACTATATGTGGCACATGCTCCAATCCATCTTCGAGCAAACATGCAACTGTCTCTTTTGCTATCAACCATGATCATGGTGGTGTGATGAAAGATCAATCTTTAGCAACCAAAGATCTAGCTTAAAAATATTGCAGCATGGTCAAAGCTTTGGGGGTTGAACAATTAGTCAACAAATCACCTTCCTTGGTTTCACTAAAGCCATTAGCTTGTCCTTTCTCTGAATATGATAATGCTATCAATTGTCAGAGATCTAAAATGCAGGCACTAGTGTCTGAGCATCCTAAGATCCTAGTCTCTAATGCAACTCAGATAGGTATGGAAGTACAACTATCATCAGAGGGGGGTGTTGTAATTTAGATACCTAGCTCACAACATAAAATTTTCAAGTCTGGTTCTCCAAGCAAGCTAAATCCATAGAGGCCATAATAAGCATGCAACAAATCTAGTACTCCCCCTAGATAATTGCTAAAACCACCAAACTCACTTTGATAGCTTAATAAAAAGGCATGCAATGCATTTGTATAAGTGCAAGCATCTATGGTGGACTATTTTTGGCAAATATATGAACCTTAGCTTATGTATGGTGACTTTTCAGATATTAGGAAGTAAAAATGGATGTTTGGATTTTTAGATTCACAACAATATTTAGATATATAAGGTGGATGCAAGGGGTGGAAGTTATGATGGTTATGGATGAATTTCTAATATGACAGATGTAGTTCGCAATTTACATTCTATCTTCTTCTCTGTCAATACTCTATGCATGTATCTTGGTCTTTAAGAAAAAGTTCAATGTATCAATGGTGGATTTCTAGTTGAAGATGGAATTTCTCAAATTATCTGTCTTATTCTTGTTTCAGATTTTTTGTGTATTCCTTGTTTTGGAGTGTAATAACAATGCAGTGATGTTGAGTGAGGAATGTTCATATTACTGTAGTGACGTTTTGTGCAATAGGCGGAATCATGATGTTTGTCAGGGTAGAAGTCAAACAAATTTATCAAAGTCTGTGGAGAAACTTTTTGGCTGAGTAACCATTATACATTGGTGATCACTGTCTTGTGATGTGATGTCATGGTTGAGTTTGCTCTCTTTTGTCAAGGGGGATGAGTGCCAAGAATATGCCAAGTAGTAGTTATGGTGACGGTTATAGTGGAAATTATGGCTTCTCAACTTCTACAAAGCCCCATTCACTCACAACATTAGCACAAGAAGAGCACCAGGAAGAGAATTTGAGTGACAATGATGCAACAGATGATGAAACGGAGGATCTTGAGTTTGAGTTGGACTTTAAGCCTCTTGTAGACCCTAAACCATCGATAGCTTCGCCCCTCCCTCTTGCTCTTGACGTACAACACACGAACAAGGAGATTCAAGAGACAATGCAAGACAATGAAGAGGTTGACTTGATCATTGATCTCTTTCCAAACCATGCTTGAATTGTAAAAGCCAAGGTATTATATCAAGTGTTTTGTCTTGATCATTCTGGCCACTTTCTTAACAATTACAAGAAAGTCAAATTGGTATTAGTGGACCCTATTGGTAAAACCTAACACATTTTTCCATTGATCATATTCATTCTTTCATTTCCCTCTTCGAATCTTACTAACAATGGGTGGGTTGAATGAGGAGTCTTGTGGATGATAGCCATCTATGGCTAGAGTTGGGGTTCGATTCTCCACAAACTCAATCTTGTTTGTTTGAATAGGTTTTGAAGGTACATTAGTACCTAGCACCAAGGCAGGATGTCCCAGCCTCTCTCTCTTGCCCAACAACTTTTCTCATAAAATTTCATATCATCTCTCTCTCTCTCTCTCTCTCTCTCTCTCTCTCTCTCTCTCTCTCTCTCTCTCTCTCTCAGTTGGAGGTTCTAACCATGCATTGTCTTGTTGATGTCTCAATAGTTGAGCCATGTTGCATAGCACCCTCTTATGGCTCCATTCGATATACCAAACTCGCGCAACACCCTCTTATGGCTCCATTTGATACCAAACTCGCGCTCTAGGTGACCGAGGACAAACGTTTTGTCGAGCTCTAACAAATCCCTGCATTGTAACAAAAAAGAATTAAACCAATCTCTTGATATTTGGAATCATTAAAGTAAGTCAAAGATACATACACCCATAAAACATGAACTTTAGGCATATAGGTTTCCAGCAGCGATCCGATGCATCGATGGAAAAGATATTCGCCTTCGAAGGTACCACCCATCCCTCAGCATCGATGTCGCAACTGACCCCTAACTCTCCAATGCAGTGCAATGTCCCTACCCCTTGAATTCAGCACCCCCCCTTTTTCATAAAATAATCAATTTATTTAAAATCCCCTCCCCCTGTCATCATCAACAGGTGGTAGGGGTGGGGGGAAAGGACGAGAGGTTGACGCCGATGCCAAGGCAGGTGACGGCATGGGTGAAGCTGACGAGAAGGAAGGCTATGATGACATAGATAAAGGCATGAGATAACATCGATGAAGAGGGAGATAGTGATGATGACACTAATGAATGGAAGCCACATGGCCTACTATCTCTAGCTCTCTTGACCAGTCCACGAGAGCTCCCCCACCACCATGCAATACCACCCCAACCCCTATAAAACCCCCCCCTTTAAGAAAAGGGGATGGTGACTTCTTCTTTCCCCCCTTGCTGCAATAGTCTGGTGTGTGTGTGTGTGTGTGTGTGTGTGTGTGTGTGTGTGTGTGTGTGTGTGTGTGTGTGTGTGTGTGTGTGTGTGTGTGTGTGTGTGTGTGTGTGTGTGTGTGTGTGTGTGTGTGTGTGTGTGTGTGTGTGTGTGTGTGTGTGTGTGTGTGTGTGTGTGTGTGTGTGTGTGTGTGTGTGTGTGTGTGTGTGTGTGTGTGTGTGTGTGTGTGTGTGTGTGTGTGTAAATAAGAAGAAGAAGAAGAAGAAGAGGGAGAGAGAGAGAGAGAAGAAGAAGTTAGAGAAGAAGAGATAACGATAGAGAGAGAAAAGAAAGAAGTTGAGGGAGAGAAAAAGATAGAAGAGAGAGGAGAGGAAATAATAATAATAATTATTATTATTAGAAAAGGAGGGTATCATCTCAAAGGCCCTACTCTATCACCTCTTGCGGAGTCAAAGTCTCTCTCGTCTCTTGCAAAGGCCCTACTATCTCCATCCTAGCTACTCAAAGATAGATGATGCAACCCCCAAGTTCATTGAAGTTCTACTCAAAGAAACAATCATCCATCATGGCCCCTAAGAGGAGAAGTCTGGGAGCTATGAATGCAAAAGTCGCAAAAGTTGCACTTGGAAATGCCAGTGGAGATAACATTCCAACCCCCATTATGCAAACCCAAGTTCATCTATTGCATGAAAGAGGGTGTCCACATGCATCCTTTCTTCCCTTGTTGACCGCGAATCTATATCTATCTCATGAGATTATCCTCCACTCGCAAACTGAATTATCTCCCCATTTGGCCCCACTAATCAAGCACAAAGTACAGAAGTCTTGTGGGACACGCGTCTAAGGGAGACAAAGATCGAGGATGGGCCCCAAGCAGAAAATGATGCGCGTGGATGGAAACCCCACAATGAGCAACAAAGCATGGGGCGAGGGCACCACTGCCAACTCAACTGCGGTACCTGTTATAAGTAATGTATTTCCAAATTAATGGATGATTTCTTTGATCCACGCATGAGATACATTAGACTCATACTAGGCAGCATGGGAAGGGATTATTAAAAAGGATAAATTCATCGCAAACATTTGAAAGATGGAGTTTGCAATGTGCATGTATCAAGGGAAGTTAGTTGCACCTAGTTGTTATGAGACAAGTCCATACATATCATAAGTAGCATATAAGATTCTAAAGTACTAAGCATTGATATGTCTTCAATTAATCTTTACCTAGGATGATATTATTAAGACTTGAAGATGCACGTAGACGGTACATGCATGGGAAAGATTATATGAAACATACATTGATGGTACACAAATTGATCTTGCATTAAAGTCTTGCTAATATCATAAGCTATTAGCTCATTGGGATCTTGAAGTTATGCATAGCTAGTGCAAAAAACAATGATTAAGATTATAACTATGATACCTTGAGATCCGTCTGATAGTGACTATGTTTATCAAACCTATGGGCTAGATGTAACAACCACCCTTGGGCAAGTGAAGAGATCAAGGATTAGGAAAACCTAAGTCCGATGCCTTTTTACTTGTTGGGAAGAAGGTAGGGTTGTCGATCAATGCAAGTGACCTACAGAACTTACGTCTCATACAATGTTAAAACCCCTAACATATGCCTTAGCCAAAAGAAGGGTGTATTAGGTAAAGTTTACATAGAACCACTCCTGATTCCAAGGGGGAGAGCAAAAACATGATGGAAAGGTTATCACAACTCCCAGGGGGTCCACCAGGGTTTATCGCATGGTACCATGTGAGTTTAAGGAAGGGGAGTTATTTAAGGAAAGGAAGGTACATTTTATAAGGTAAGGTCTCATAAATAGGGGGTAGATAAGGGATATTTTCATATATTTATTGCACATAGGTGATGTCTCCTTATTACTACTAGTGAATCCCCCGTGTCGTGACTATTCTTGCAATGTTTGGAAAAGGATACCATTTTTTTTGTTGATTGATCAAATAACGTCCTAAATGCTTTTGCATTAAATTGATTGTTGGGATTTGATTTGGATGATTATTCCAAGTGCCTGTGTCTGATGGTAAATGCATAGCAAGGTTCAATGATGACAAGTTGCCATGGGAAAATAAAGAAATATTTTCATGGAAGATGATATTAGGCTGATTTCCTTGATTGTGCTTGATTCTTAATTTGATTAAATAAGGAAGGATATTTTGTGCGAGTGGATCATCTCCAAGGTCGCACCACATTTCAACCCCGAGAGGGCACTACTCGATTCAAGGCCAAAGGTCGAGTAGTGAAAAGGCCAACCATGGAAAGTTGTGTGTCACTCCTAGGTTTCTTGGGGTTAGTGGAGCTCTGGGCACCCCTTGCCGAGTCCAAAACGGAGTTGTAGACTACCATGAGCCCAATGTCTAGGGTGTCGGAAGATTTTATTCTAGATAATGGATGGAAATTAGGTTTACTCAGATGCACCGGGCGCTGCACGTCTTTTCACCGACTCTCACGAAATTTGTCGTGCCGAGCGCTAGAGGCCTTCCCCCTTGCCGAGCAGATTGGTCCTACTACTATAGGGGAAGGTGTAGAATCACCTAGGCTAGCCAAAGATCTCTCTGATGCCAAGATTGAAGCGGATTCCCTCACCAAGCTTTCCTCTTCTCTCCTGCTCTCCTGAAACCCTGCAATGCACAATGTGGCCTTTCTTGCCACTTTTGGCCCTTATACCCCTTTTCGGCTATGGTATTGGCACCCCCAATAACTCACTTGCCAACCTTAGGCATCAGAAGCGAGTTTTTTACCACTTTTGCACAATTCTTGCCCTGTTTTTGCCCTGTTTTGCAACAGTAATCCTAATGCTTATTTTCTTTGTTTTTCTTTGTTTTCTCCTACTCTAATGCATCCAAATCACAAAGTAAATACCTACACTACTACATCTCACAACATAACTCTCAAAAAGCAAAAACCTACTTCCCAAGGAGATCGAATACCATCTTCAACCCCCTCACTTCCTACCTATCTCAAGCACCGATTCAGGGGAAAACCCTTACTTTGATGCTTGATTCGAAGCGTGCAAGCACTCAAGGCTTGAATCCGTTGGTCCCGGTAATAGAACCAAAATGTGGGAGCTCTCGCTCAACCGCCAAGACCCACGGATCGCTTATTATTTCAAGCGTTCCAAGCCGAGCACTAATGGCTACCTCTCACATAGCCGACGCACCATCCATAGCTACGGGTGTAGTGAGCTTACCTCCATGCCGTTTGAGTTACCTCCTCTCCCATGCACTCCGGTAACTCCACGATTCAAGTGCAAGCTTCAAGCTCCATCCTCAAGCTCTACGCTCCAAGCTCCATCACCGCGAGCAAGAGAAGAGAAGAGAAGAGAAGAGAGGAAGAGAGGAGAAGATGGAGAGCTTCTCCACCCCATGATCCCTCACCCTCACACACTCACTTCCTCACACTCTCACACTCCCTCTCTCAAGCACAAGCTCAAGCAAGCAAGAAGAAGAAGAAGAAGAAGAAGAAGAAGAGAAGAGCCGATTTTTGCCACATACAAGAATGAGCTTCTCATTCAACTTTCAACTTTATATACAAAAACCTAAATCTCTTTTGGGCGGTCATCCCCTTTTCCCCTTTTTTACATGGCCGGCCGTAGCCTAGTCCCTTTTTCTCATTGTCCTTCTATCTTCCTAGCTTCCTTTCCATCGCCCGTCTACCTTTACAAATTGCACAGGTGAGAGCCCCGACGCTCCATGAATTAAACCATGATGCACTTACGCTTTTTTACAAGAGTTTTGACTTGCACTTTTCCTTGTGCGCCTTTGTCTTCCGTTTCTCTTTGCCTTGGCCTTTGTATTTGTCTTCAGTTTTAGCTTTTTGGATTTTCCACCGCCTAGCACTCTTTTACAAGATTTCAGGGTGCGCCTTTGTATTTTAAAATGCATCTTTCCCCTTTTAGCAGCTGCCTTGGACTTTTAAGGTTGCCCTTGCGCTTTTGGCCTTTTCTCCTCTTCTTTCTTCAATCGAGCTATCTTTTTTCCGCCTTTTCCCTGCATCTTTTTTATTTCCTTCTGCTTTCTTCGTGTTGGGGTTAATAGCTTGGAAGGCTTGAAACAATAAGTGATCCATGGGTCTTGGCAGTTGACCGCTGCCTCAACAACAACCAATAGGCATGCACGTTAGAGTTGGTATCAGAGTAAAACTTTGTAATGACATGTGATTGATTAATATATGGTTCATAGACATATCTTAAACATAATAACCTAAATGGTGTGACTTGATTGTCAGGCACCTTTTGCGCCCACGAATGCTGACATGCAAGAGAAGAAATTCCTTCTCAAGCAAATTAAGGCACCCAAGTTTGATGGAGAAGGGATAGACATCGCAATAGAGGCAGAGATATGGATTGAGTCAATGGATGATTATTTCTCTCCTTCAAGAACTACTACTACAAAATCACGCAATGGTAGCCAAACTTAAGTTAGTTGACCAGACTCACATATGGTGGAAGCAATGTGCAAAGACTGAGGTGTTTCTGAAGTCATTGTCACTTGGGCTCAGCTGAAAGATGTTGTATGTAGACGATACCTTCCAGTAACCTACCAGACTTTGAGGATGAATGAATTCTTCAAGCTCAAGCAATTGGAATTAACCTTGGAAGCCTACTACTCAAAGTTTGTAACCCTACTAAAATATACGCCACCTATGGATATTGCGTAGTAAGTATCCAAGTTTTGCCATGGCCTGAACACTCCTCTAAACCATTGTCTAGAAGCAATGCTTCCAATAGACATGCAAGATGTGTTACTTCAAGCAAAGCCAATTGTCTAAGAACTTAATTTGGACAATTGTGACAAAGATGATTCCCGAGATTAGGGCAAGAGATGCCATACATGTGGAGAGATAGGGCACATCTGTAGGAGATGTCCCTACTATCAATGCTTCCACTGCAATGAGTTGGGACACGTCCAAGCAGATTGCCCTAACTTAAGTCCGAAAGACATTAACCCCCAAGGAAACAAAGCTACACAGGCGTAGTTTAAATATATATAGAGGAATCAGATGAAGACAAAAGACCTAGAATCCACTATACCTTATTAGGATAACTAGAAATCCTAGAAACTCTATCAACATATAATAAAACCTATATTAAGATTAAATCCTACTCTTGTACCTATGATTAATTGCAATAATATGAGTTGCACTACTTGAATCATTAAAAGTAGCACAATGGATGCATGGTGGGTCCTAACCCACAGACCTTAAGCCCTATTAATGCTTGTTTTCCCTAGTTCTTTTGAGATGAGGACATCTTGAGTTCTCTAAGGGGGAGAGGATGTAATGTCCCCACTTGTTCTGTCCCCCCCTTTTTCATAAAATACTCAAAAAAAATTTAAATCCCCTCCCCTTGTCATTGCTGATAGGTGGTGAGGGAGGGGGGAAAGGACGGGAGGTTGACGATGATGCCAAGGTGGGTGACGGCATGGGCGAAGCTGACTAGAAGGAAAGTGATGATGAAAGAGACAAAGTAGAGATAACGTCGATGAAGAGGGAGATAGTGACAATGATGCCGATGAAGGGAGGCCACATGGCCTACTATGTCTAGCTCCCTCGACCAGTCCATGAGAGCTCCCCTACCACCATGAAATACCACCCCAACCCCTATCCCCCCCCCCTTAAGCAAATGGGATGAGGACTTCTTCTTTCCCCCCTTACTGCCAAAGTCCAGTGAAGAGAGAGAGAGAGAGAGAGAGAGAGAGAGAGAGAGAGAGAGAGAGAGAGAGAGAGAGAGAGAGAGAGAGAGAGAGAGAGAGAGAAGAAGAAGAAGAAGAAGAAGAGGGAGAGAGAGAGAAGAAGAAGAGGAGGAGAGAATAGGGAGAAGAAGATATAACCCTCCCTTAAGCAAAGGGGATGTTGACTTCTTCTTTCCCTCTTGCTACCGTAGTCCAATGAAAGAGAGAGAGCCCCTTGCAGGCGTAGTCCGATGAAGAGAGAGAGAGAGAGAGAGAGAGGAAGAAGAAGAAGAAGAAGAAGAAGAAGAAGAAGAAGAAGAAGAAGAAGAGGGAGAGAGGGAGAGAGAGAGAGAGAAGAAGAGATAACGATAGAGAGAGGAAAGGAAGAAGTTGAGGGAGAGAAGAATATAGAAGAGAGAGAAAGAGGAAATAATAATAATAATAATAATTAATAGAAGAGGAGGATATCATCTCAAAGGCCCTACCTCTTGCTTGCGGAGTCAAAGTCTCTTTCATCTCTTACGAACACCCTACTATCTCCATCCTAGCTACTCAAAGCTAGTGATGCAACCCTCAAGTCCATTGAAGTTCTACTCAAAGAAACATGCATCCATCATGGCCCCTAAGAGGAGAAGTTTGGGAGCTATCAATGTAGAAGTCACGAAAGTTTTACTTGGAATTGCCAGCGGAGATAACATTCCAAACCCCCATCATGCAAATCCAAGTTCATCTATTGCATGAAAGAGGGTGTCCCCATGCATTCTTTCTTCCCCCGTTGGCCGTGAACCTATAATGTCTTTCAAGATTATCCCCCACTCGCAAACTCAATTCTCTCCCCAATTGGCCCCACTAATCAAGCACAAAGTACAAAAGTCTTGTACGACGCGCGTCTAAGGGAGACGAAGATCGAGGATGGGCCCCAAGCAGAAAATGATGCACGTGGATGGAAACCCCACAATGAGCAACAAAGCATGGGGCAAGGGCACCACTATCAACTCAACTACCGTACCAGTTGTAAGTAATGTATTTCCAAATTAATGGATGCTTGCTTTGATCCACGCATGAGATGCATTAGACTCATACTAGGCTGCATGGGAAGGGATTATTGAAAAGGATAAATTCATTGCAAGCATTCAAAAGATGGAGTTTGCAACGTGCATGTATCAAGGAAAGTTAGTTGCACCTAGTTGCTATGAGACAAGTTCATACATAGCATAAGTAGCATATAGGATCCTAAAGTACCAAGCATCAATGAGTCTTCAATTAATCTTTACCTAGGATGATATTGTTAAGGCTCGTGGATGCACGTAGACAGTACATGCATGGGAAAGACTATATGAAACATACATCAATGGTACACAAATTGATCTTGCATTAAAGTCTTGCTAATATCACGAGCTATTAGCTAATTGGGATCTTGAAGTTATGCATAGCTAGTGCAAATAACAATCATTAGGATTATAACTATGATGCCTTGAGATTCGTCTGATAGCGACTATGTTTATCAATCCTATTCAGGGTTGGGCTAGATGCAACAACAACTATTGGGCAAGTGAAGAGCTCAAGGATTAGGAAACCCTAAGTCAAAGGAAAGACCGATGTTTTTTTACTTGTTGGGAAGAAGGTAGGGTTGTCGATCAATGCAAGTGACCTATAGAACTTACATCACATACAGTGTTAAAACCCCTTGCATATGCCTTAGCCGAAAGAAGGGTGTATTAGGTAAAGTTTACATAGAACTGCTTCTTCTGATCGCAAGGGGGAGAGCAGAAATGCAATGGAAAGGTTATCACGACTATTCTTGCAATGTTTGGAAAAGGATACCATTGTTTTTGTTGATTGATCAAATAACGCCCTAAATTCTTTTGCATTAAATTGATTTTTGGGATGTGATTTGGATGATTATTCCAAGTGCTTGTGTTTGATGGTAAATGCATGGCAAGGGTCAGTGATGATAATTTGCCATGGAAAAATAAAGGAATATTTTCCTAGAAGATGATATTAGGATGATTGCCTTGATTGTGCTTGATTCTTAATTGGATTAATTAAGGAAGAATATTTTGAATTGGTGGATCGTCTCACAAGTCATGCTACATTTCAACCCGGGAGGGTATTGTTTGATTCACGGGCCGAAGGTCGAGTGGTGAAAAGGCTAACCATAAAAATTTGTGTCTCACTCCTAGGTCGCTTGGGGTCAGTGGAGCTGTGGACACCCCTTGCCAAGTTGGAAACATAGTTGTAGACTACCGTGAGCCCAACGTCTAGGGCATTGAAAGATTCTATTCTAGATAATGGATGGAAATTATGGTGCCATGTGATTTGGACTGGGTATTCTGTTGGACAGAAGGGATACATAATTTATCCTATATGGGCGGGAGACAAAGATTGAAGATAAGTTAAGTTAAGGAACTTGTTTGTCAAAAGGACTACTTGTTTTTTTTTTGTATCAGTGGTATAAGTTACGCAAATGAACCCTATTCCCTAAAAGGCCTAATTAAGGAAGCTAATTTTGAATGTCACATATAAATGTGATAGGACCTAATTAGAAAACTAAAGCTATCAAGGGAAGTGGGTGGGTAGAACCCCTGACGGGTCTGTCATATGGTAGGGTGGTCCCAGAGAAGTGAGAGGCTTCTCACAAGGTTTTACCATCGTTTGACCCTTAGGTATGGTTAGGTTAGAACCCAATTCATGCTGTTTTAGGGGACCGAGATGGGACTATGCCCTACGAGCAGAGAGGTTTGAGTGGCGCATCCCTCTCATTTTCCATTCTCTTTAAACCAAGTGCGGTATGGATGTGCTTCAGATTGGGTATCTCTTTGTAAAGTAGGACATCCACCAAAACCCGATGATGGAATGCTATCAGGAGACCTTAACCCTAGGAATCCAAATTTCAGGTCGGTCCTAGTGGGTTCAACCGCGAACGTTCTGTTGCAAGGCAGACTCGGGAAACCCTAGGCGACAAACCCTAGAACATTCCATGGGAGCATCGGGTGACGACGCTTAGATTTGTTCATCAGTGGACCACAAAAATGTGCTTGGATAGCCGATAGGCGGTCAAGTTATATGCATGTCCTAAACAATGGTGGTGGCTGATGTGCTGTAGGGCTCTTTGGCGGGGTGGTAGACACCTAGAAGACCGAGCGCTCCCTAGAAGTCATCATTGGAGAAGTAGATGTGGTGGTAGAGGTTTGGCGTCGCTGTCATGGAGGCTCGCTATAAGTAAGAAACACTACAAGATAATTAGTCATACATTCATAGGACCTCACGCTAACCTAGAACAAAGGGGCAAGTTATCTAACTCTGTCTCAATCTCCTGTTGAGTCACAACTCCATCACCAAGTGGCTGGGTAGTGTCTGGAAGGGGAGTTTGTGTAGTGTCTGGAAGGGGAGTCCTAGTAGCATCAACAAGTTAGAATTTGGCCCCTAAACTTATTCTAAAAAATATAAAACACTTTATTCCCTTTACATAAGAGGTGATCGACACCTATTGTATGCTCCTCTTGCACCTCATCCTTCACGTGGCTCTCAAGAAAGGCCCTCATTAGGGCAAGAACCAACCTCAAAATCTGTTGGAGGTGAACTATCATCGCCTCCAGCTCTGCGTCAAGGAGGCACTCATAATCTAGCCAATCCTCTACTATCTACTCTTTAGGGATGCCGCTCGCCTGCAAGATAGTCCTAAAAGCGATCAACAAACTGTTCCTGGAAGAAGCCATATATGTAGACACCCACTAAGGACCAAGTAATACATCAATATAAGCAAAAAAAAGCAACACAACATGTGGCAATGAGGACACGATCCTATTCCAGGTATTCATGTTCACTTTCAGGTGGATATGTATTTATGTGTGTGTGTGTGTGTGTGTGTGTGTATGTGTGTACATATATGTATGTATGTATGTATGTATGTATGTATGTATGTATGTATGTATGTATGTATGTATGTATGTATGTATGTATGTATGTATGTATGTATGTTTTTGCGCAGGGGGACAATCACTGTCTTGCAAGGTCAAGTCCCTACACATGGAGACAGATACTATCCTGGAAGCTGCAGATGTATTAGCAGTTCTTTAGGGGTATCTACAGGGTCAATGTGGGGTTGTCTAAGGTAAAAATGCAAGCACACTCAGTGATGCCTTGGACTATGAGATGGAAAAGACTACTGATAAAGAAACCAATGGACATGAGACCAAACTTGACACACAACCAATTGGTCTAACCACAAGAGGCACTATATCAGAAGGGCAATACAAGACACCCACTAAGGACGAAAAGTTCTACTATAGACAAAACAGAAGGAGAGCTTGTGAAAATGCCACTCCCACAAGGACCAAGTGATGGACAAAGATGCAAAGGCTGATTGCAACAAATGATTGGATGACATAAAAGCCCTCATGAGAGCTGAGATTGCAGGAATATGTATGCCAATGTTTGACAAGGTATCAAGTGACATGAATGCAATGCATGAAACATGGGGAAAGGAATTGAATGCTAAAATGGATGAAAACCAAGAAGCATGCATGAGGGTGTGTGGCAACATGCAACAAAAACTCATGAATGACATGCATACAAAGCAAAAAGATATGTATGAAAAATTGCAGGAGACATTCAAGAAAGAACTAAGTACTGTTGTAGAAAAAAATGGGAAATCATGCTCTAATAGTTGGGAGATGCAAAATATAAAGAATACAAGGCTCACTTGCAAATGGATATGATAGATAACTTGAACATGGAAAGGGACGCTTGGAAAGCAGATATGGATGCATTGAAAGTTGATACAAATGCACGCATAGAAACCAAGGACATAGAGATTGCTAAACTCAAAAGGCAGTTAGAGTCATGTAAGAATGAATTAGGGACACACAAGTCAATGATGGATGCACAAATAACAATGCCAGATGCACCAGAATTAAAGAAAGATGTGGAAAGTTTAAAAAAATACAAGTACACATGGGTGAATGTGGTAGAGGGAGCTCCAAAGAAAGTAGAAAATGTTCAACAAACAATGAACGAAAATGCACAATGGATTGAGGTAGTCAAAAGAAACAAAGGGATGCCTCTAAACAAAGTAGAAATGATGAATGCAACACTAGAGGATGAAGCAAGAGGAAACTCTGTGCATTGCATGTATGTGTGGTGGGATAGGCTAAAAAAGGAAACCCCCATGAGGATGCAAAAACAATTTGTGCTAAGATAGGTATAGACGAGACACACATTATGGATGCTTGGAGGATAGGTGATCCAAATGACAAAAGAGATCAGATCCTCATGCTGAAATTTGAGGACATGGATAGCAAAAGGGCCTTCTTATCAAAGAGAAAGGCTTTGAAGGGCAAAAAGATTTATCTCGATGAGGATCTCACACCCGCACAATTGGATCACATGAGGGCTAGCATGCCAAAAGTCTTGGAGGCACATAAAGAAGGTAAGTATGATGTGTATAGAGATGGCAGAGTAGTCATAGCAGGACAGAGGTCACAATGATGGTACGAGGCCTATGAGGCGCTAAAGATATCCCTTTGGAATTGTAATGGTTCAATGAGACTTGATGCACGTTATTTTGAGGATACTTTTTGTGGGATAGACATGACTATGTATATAAAGACATCAATGTATAAATTCTCGATTACTAGATCTTGTGGGATACAAATGGGAGAATGTCTATAGACCTCAACCCCATAGACCAGGAGGAACCAGGGGGTCAAGTGGAGTGGCTATTCTTTATCATTAGAGCCTCCAAGACATGATTCACAAGGTGTCACGAGATGTGCATGCTAGATATATGTGGGTAAGGCTAAGGATAGAGGGCACTCGAGGGATCTATATGTTGAAATATGTTACTTCCCACCTGTCTCTTCAACATTTGCTCTTGGGGAGGGATCACCATTTGAAATACTACATGAGGATATTATGAGATATCTAAGTAGTGGGGACATACTACTAATGGGAGACTTTAATGCTCAAATAGGAAGTGAGAAATCCACCTTCTATGATACTAAACATGAAATGTTTAAGGAATTGGCATTGGATGAACTAGGGCTTGTCAGGACATCTCAAGATAAAAAGGTGACAACATATGGATCCCAATCTGCTAGCTTTAGGAAGTGCTCATGAATTGGCTATATTCAATGTCCTATAAAGATGACTGGGGGTGGATGCAGCAAAAAAGGGGCCAGTGTTGTGGACTATGTAATGGGCTCACCAGCGTTAATCCCAAAAATTAAGCATTTTAAGATATTTGATAAGCCGATTGGTATAGCACTCGACCATGCAATCCTAAAATTTATTCTAACATGTTGTCAAAGACAAGAAACATGTACACAATTACACACATTCCCACATTATAAATTTCTAGAGCAAACATGGCATATCTATAGTGATGCAGTACGAGATGGATTAAGCCACCTAGACCAACATGAACCACTAGAAGATGTCACTAGATCTCTAGCAAAGGTTTTACATCCTATAGCTTCAGAGGCATTCCCATGTAATATGGGCTCTATAGAAATATGCAAATGTACTTCCCCTCAAAATGCTTGGTATGATGATGAGTGCAGACATCCACCTACATGGGGATATTACACTAGAGACATGCACACATAAACATGCAAGGAATATCTTTCATCGTCTTGTGAAAAAAAGGATGAGAGATTAGCCCTTTTTAAGTAGAGATATCAAGAAAGCATGGAGGAAATTTAATGGGAGACAACCCCCAATTCAGTTGACATCACCTATGGCATGGCATGAACATGCTAGGGCACTGTATGATGTTCCATCACAAGAGCACATACCCTATACATCAAACTCTAGGCCAACACAATGTGGTTTCTTTATGGAAAAGATGGTGAGATATGCCATTTGGAGGTTGAAGAATGGGACATCACATGATCAAGATACAGAGCATTTTGCACATGCATGTTATGGACTGGCCCCTATCCTGGCGAATCTCTTCAATAGAGCCGTATGTGAGGGGTCTCTAGTAAGTAACCACACAATAGTACTCATTTTTAAGAAGGGAGATCCATTGGTCACTAACAACTACCATACTATTATGATTGGCCATATGCTAGCAAAGACCTATTGTGGAACATGAGTTGAGTTGGTGGACTGAAACAAAGAAAATACGGTCTACAGGACACAAGTTGGCTTCCACCGTGGATACAACATGCTAGACCATATATTCACGCTAAGGACCTTGATTAAGGAGGGATGATCATAGAGACAAAAAATCTATTATTACTTTGTGGATTTTTGCAAGGCTTTTGATACTATACCACGTGCAAGACTCATGCAAAGGTTGCAAGCCATTGGGGTCCCAGAGGATATGCAGGGGTGTATTTATGCGTTGTATGAAATTGTAATAGGGAGAGTATGAGTGCTTGGAGGTACAAAAGACTCGGTGTCTAGCACAATTTGTGTAAATCAAGATTGTCCCCTCTCTCCTATATTTTTCAGACTATACATTGATGAGATTTCTAATTACATACAAAGATGGGGTGATATGGGAGGTTGGGGTAATGATACCAATTTTGTTATATGCAGATGATATGGTGCTCATCTCAAATTCACCCAAGGGACTACAACAACATCTAGATGCATTGCATGTGTTCTGTGAAGATAAAGGCCTCAAGGTTAATCTTGGAAAGACTAAAATTATGGTCTTTAACACCTCGACAACTTGGGTGACACGTTTAGAGCATCACTTTATGTATGATGGTCAACCTGTGGAAATGGTTAGACAATATATATATCTTGGGGTCACTTTCAAAGGGCCACAGTTTTCATGGAAGGAAACTTCAAAGGCTAGGTTTGCACGATGCACACATTCAGTTTCAAGAGCCTCATACCGAATTGTGGCTTTTTGACACTTTAGTTATGTCCACACTACTCTACGGGGAAACCATTTGGGGCCCAAGCCTTTATCATACTAGATGGATGCCACTTATGGATTGTGATGGACCAAAAGCACAACATTATGATGGTTGGGAACATATGGAAAGACCGTTGGTCATGATGATAGCACGTATGATAATGGCAAAAGCCTCGGTACCACAAAAGATCATTCAAGTAGAGTTCGGTGATGCACCATGGTAGTTGAGGCATTATTCCAAGCAATTACTTTCCTCCAGAGGATATGGCAACTCCCTAAAGATCGATACCCTAGACTAGGCCTAGAGTCTTCAAGACAGCTTGTAGCAGAGGGAGATAGATAGTGCTAGTATGCACATATGAGCACGTGGCTGAACTTACATGGCATGAGCACAGACAGATTGCCATTGTTCAATTATAGCCTTGATTTCCCTACTTTGAGTCTCAGTCATGTAGAGTTGAATAGTGTGATCAAAGTAGATATCACTACAGTGGACATAGGAAGGACTTGGTCCAAGCCCCCTTTCCCATTAGGCACAATACCAATGCCACTTCTTGCAACTCTCTCATGATGGTTTCATAGTGAGGCCATACATGGATGCTCAAATCTCCCATGGACTCCAAGTTGCTATTGGTTAGATTTGCACCTCATCGCATCTGTTTTTTATTGAGATAGGTCAATGGAATCATATTGCAACCAATGAGAGTATGTGCGAGCTTTGTGGATGGGAGCCAGAAATGAAGAAGCACTACATTTGCAGATGTATTGTATCCTATGATATCGAAGGCCGCTATCATTGTCTCTTTTAGGAGGGATTTGGACCACTAAGATGGGTCATGGACTATGAGGACCAAAGATGTTTGGATCTTTTCTTATTGGAGCTCTAGCGGTGTAGAGTAGTCCTCATCCACCCCTCTAGAGAGAAGTTATAGACTTTTTCAGTGTAGTTGACCCCCCAGCCCCACTGCCATCTCAAATAGGCTACATCTCCTATTGATAGGTGTCATTGAGGGACATCATCAGGTGGCATCACAATTGATAGAGCTACAACATTATGCAGAGCATGACATCCTAGAGTACCTACTCGATGACATAGGCATGCCCATATGTGTCACATTCACACCACAATTACTCGTCATAGATGCACATTGGCGTGCTGATGCAGTCAAAGGTAGCTTGCGGAGTCTTGGTGGATTCCATAGAGACTAAGGAGGAGATACTTTACACTCTTTTTATTTTTGTAAACCTATTTTTTTCAACTTTCCATACTTCTCATACCTCTCATCCCAATCCACCATGTAGATCTACACATTTATCTCTATCTTTTCTTCTCTGATGAGAGATGATGATACCAGTTGTATTAGTTATGGTCTCATAGGCCATTATGGCCTTTCAGAGACATTTAAAGATCTTATCTTATCTCTTCTCTTCTCTTCTCTTCTCTCTCTCTCTCTCTCTCTCTCTCTCTCTCTCTCTCTCTCTCTCTCTCTCTCTCTCTCTCTTTTCAATTGGTATTAGGTGATGGGTCCTAAGGTGTTCGACCATAGTATATTGCAATGTTCTTGTGAGAAGACGCTTTCTTGGAATGTCTCTAAGGTGCTCGGCACAAAATATTTGGGAAAACACTCATCTGGGTCTCGGACACTCTTTACATCACCCATACTAACCATCACCTCTGCCATATAGGGCGTATTCTGACAAAAGGCCCCATAATCAACCAGGTCCTATCTCATAATTCATAGAGATATCCAACCCAGGACCACAATTGAAAAAAATGTCTTCTTCATAAGCAAAGTTTTCTGATGAGTTTGCAAACTGATTCCAATAACATGGAACCAGTTGAAGAGACACTCTCTCAAACCCGTCAAGCATGGTCATAGTAGTGCAATAATACATAGAAAGAATGGGATTTCATACTCTGTAAGTCCCATTTAGTTGGTTCAATACCAATTGGGAATCCCCTTTTACTAACAACTAACGGATATTGCCCTTATGAGAAATATTCAAGCCCATGATTAAAGATTTGTATTCCCCCATGTTATTTGTAAATATTTCCCCAAATTAAATAGCTAATTTCATCATGACTCTACGTTAGGGATCTCTAATAACTACCCCTATACTCCCTTTCTTGTTGGGACTCCTAGATGCTATATCAAAATGCATTGTGTACGTCCACAGTGGGTTCACATAGCCAGCCATCATCACCTCTACTCGTAATTATGGTAATCAAAATTTAGCATTTTCAGAGGATGTACTGAAGGCTCCATCCCACCTTTGTTAAATATAACAGAGATGCTTGTCAAAATTTGTAGGTAGTGATGACATAAGACTTTGATTTCTCAGAAAATTTATCCATCTTCTTGCTCAATCACTTTATATCCTTTACTCCACCAGATAATCTTTCCATGATGATATGTTTGCTCCAAGTCAGGTGTTCCAAATAAGGAATCAACCACCCCATCAACCTATTTTTTTCTCCTGCAGGTTCTTGATCAGCCCGGTATTGACTTGCAAGGCATTTGTGTTGTTAATGCATTTATAGATAATAAGGTTTAATCTTATTAAGATTAACCTTATTTTTAAACTCCACTCCCAAGCAGTAATGTCATGGACTTATTTTTCCCTATTCTTATGATTTTGTAGGGATTATCCCATTTCGGCTCAAGTTTTCTTGGAAATAGTTCTCTACATGCATCATATTACAAAACTAGCTGTCCCTTCTTAAAGGTGTATTTCTTCGCTTTTAAATCATGCAACTACTTCATTCGACGCTTAGCCACTTCCTAATGCAACAAACTCTGCAATTTTAGCTCATCCAAGTGGGCCATAGTCGTAAAGCACTCGAAGAGGGCATTCTCATATCACCTAAAGAATTATTGATTGGGAATCTTATAGTTGGCAAATCAATCTCTAAGGGAAAAACACACTCCTCCCCATAGACTAGCTTTAACGGGGTGTGATGACCAGTGGCTTGTTTAAATGCCATGTTATATGCCCACACCGCCACATATAGTTTCATATCCCAATCTCGCTTCTTTTCTGACACTATTTTCAATAAAATACCAACAAGCTGCTTATTAATAATTTCAACTTTCCCATTCATTTGTGGATTATAAGGAATTGTCTTATTGTGCTTAATTTGCCACGCTTCAGTCATAGGATTTTGATCACCTTATTTAGGAAATGGGTTCCACAGTCCGATACTAATTCTTTTGGCGGACCAAATCGGCAAAAAATCTGTTCTAGTAGGAAACTAGCAGTCTCTTTTGCATCATCCTTCCTCGTCACTTGTGCTTTTGACCACTTTGTAAAATAGTCAATCACCACTATAAAACATCTCTTTTGTGTAAAAGATGAAGGGGTAATGGGACCCACAAAATCTATGTCCCACTTCTCAAATGGAGGTATAGCCATAATTAGAGTAAGTGGTCGCTTCCTATTCTCCCTACTGTCATGCCATGACAAGTATCTCATCTCTTGACATACTCAAATGCGTCTTGGAAAATGGAAAGCTATCAATATCTGACTCTTAAAGCTTTTTGTGCAGATAGCCACCCAACAAAATGCCCTCCACAAGCGGAGTCATGGCACTCTTCCAAAATGAAGGGAACCTCATCAGGCATCACACATCAGCAATAGATATCATCAACCCCCACCGATATAGTGTGTATGTGATCAAGGAAAATTTCAAAGCTTGCTGTCTAATTTTTCTCTTTTCTAATTTTGATAAACCGCTCCAGTCTCTCCTATTGATAGATAATGTGTGATAGCAACATACCAAGATGAGATCGAAGCCCTATCAATTTTAAACATTTTCTCAATATTAGTTCCTCCAACTAAAGTCTCTTTCAGCTTTCCAAAATCCACAAGGCATTCCACAATACCTGTAGCTTTGTTGGCTTACTTCTAATGTCATAATCAAACTCCTACAAAGTGATTAACCACTTTGCCAAAAAATTAGGTGGCTATATCTTGTTCATCAGCAATATAAGCCCCTCCGCCTTCGTATAGAAAACTACCTTCTGATAGAGAATGTAGTGCTTGAATTTCTTAATCGCAAATACCATTGCAAGGCACAACTTCTCCATGTAGGTGTAGTTTATTTCTGATATGCCCAACTTGCGACTCCTAGCAAAAGAGATCGGATGATACCATTTTTCCTCCCATATTTGGGATAAAATGTAGCAATACTTTGTATTGTGTCTACTGAAAATATGTAGAATACTTCACCCCTTTTAGGTGCTTTTAAAAGTGGTGCTTTTACTAGCTCTTTGTTTCACATCATCAAAAGCTACCTTATAAGGGTCACTCCATTCAATTAGACAGCTAAAAGATAATGGATTCGTTAGTGGCAATGTTCTTTCTACAAGAGCATTTATGAACCTCAGATAGTATCCTATAAATGACAAAAAGCTATGTACTTCCTTCAAAATTCCTGGCAGACTCATGGAGACTATGACCTTGATCTCATGGCGACTATGGCACTCACAAGCAAGCAAGAGAAGAGAAGAGAAGAAGACAAGAAGAAGAGTCCACTTTGCCACACACCAAAGAATAAGCTCTTGTTCACTTTTTGAAGTTTATATACAAAACCCTCTTTCCCTTGGGCGATCATCCCTTTCTACATGGCCGGCTAGGCCCTTTTTTCCATTGTTCTCCTATCTTTCTAGCTTTCTTCCTACTGCCCATCTACCTTTACAATTTGCACGGGTGAGAGCCCGGTGCTCTTTTACAAAGGTTTTGGCTATATCTTTATATTTAAAGGTGTGCCTTCTTGCTTTTGGCTTCTTGCGGCTTCCATGGTTGCATCTTGTACTCCTGGTGGGGATGTTCCCATGCTTTTAGATTTCTTTCGATCCCACTCTCTTATAGGCCGCCTTTTCCTTTTTTCAAGCTTGCACTTTTCCTCTTGTTGCCTCGTTTTTCGCTTCCTTTGCTTTGCAGTATCATTACCCCCTCCTAGTTGAGTGCCAGTCCCATGATACTGCTGGGTGGTGAGTCGAATGGTGTTGCTTGGATAGCCAAGTGGCTTTTTGAGTGTGTATACGAGCCCTATTGGAAAGTGTGTTGGAGGGATTTATGGAACTGGAAGGCCCTTGCATTTGGAATGAGCCCTAGTGTTGGAGGGATTTATGGAATTGAAAGGCCCTTGTGTTGGACATGAGCCCTGGTGTTGAAGAGATTTATGGAACTCAAAGGCCCTTGAGTTGGGAATGAGCCTTGGTGCTGGAGGGATTTATGGAACTTAAAGACCCTTGCATTCGGAATGAGCCCTGGTGTTGGAGGGATTTCTGGAACTGAAATTCCCTTATACAAGCAGGTGTGCTGGAGGGATTTATGCCTTTGAAATTAAGATAAAGTCGGATAGATCTGTCATTTGGCCTCCCTGGTTGCCTTCTCCTGTGATGTTCCAAATGAGCTTCTTCATTCACTTTTTGATGGGGGACTGTTGCATCCACCCCTTGCTTTGTTGTGCATGCATGGTGACATGTTCATAAGATGGGGAGTGCATTGCATGGATGGTGAGGCCTCTAGAGATGGTTGTCGGGGTATTTTTTATACCTAGAAAGAAAAGAAGATGCACTACTTGGGGATGTTTCTACCTCACCATGGAGTGCATGGTGCTCATGCTTGTGGAACTGGGAGATGGGGCCCTCGATGGTGTCCCAATCTTGAGGACCCAGTTTGTGCATAAGAGAGGTGGGGTGCATAGGGCTTAGGGTGAGAGGTCTAATAGTGCTACCTCCCTAGGTCTGTCATGCGCTTGATGTGCCCTAAGAGTGAAGTGGGGAATCAAAATGAGGCTAGGGGTTTAGAGACGAAGCTGGCCAATCGAGGCCATTAGAGTACCTAACATGAGAATCCCTAGATGCAATGACTAGGAGTTATGTGCAATTTCTTATTTTTGTGTGGTTTTTCTTCCCATTTCTTTTTCTTTGCCCTTTTCTTTCTCTTTCTTTTGGTTTTTTTTTCCTTTCTTTTTTTTGTGAATAAAAAATTTCTTGACTTTGGTGGGATAGTACAAGATAGAGGATTTATTCTTGGGGTTCTTGAGCATGGGATGGGAAGGTTGGGGGCTTTAATGATTTATTAAGAAAGTGCCTACTTAGCACATACTCTTTTTGGCCTATTCTAACATGGAGAGGGGTGGTGGACAAAAATGGATGGCTACATTTGGTGAATTGCTTGTTGTTCATGTCCTCAAGGAGGGCCATGCAAAAGGATGGGAGTAAAGCAGCACGCAGCATTAGCCAAGTCATGGCACATCCATCTATTCCCACATTAATGTCAAAAAAGAGAAGCAAAAGATGGTTCTCTGCTGGTGTGGTGAGTTGCCTGAGGAGATTCCTAAGTAATCTAATATAATTACATGTTACAAAGGCAGGGTCTGGGAAAGAGGAGAATTCCATCAGGAAATGGGCCATGGAGTCCCATAGATCTTGTTCTGAGAAGGTGAGCGCTTCCTCTAGGTTTGTGGAATTGATGTTGTAGATCTTCGGAAAGTTGTATCGGCCATGGATGTCAGGGTTAAAATTTACTCCCACTTGCCAAGGATATGGTAGATAGGTTGGGTCATTCCATTTAAAGGGTAGGGAGCCACAAAACGACATCCACGTGTCCACGTTGCCGTTCAAGACTCTTCTCCTCCACTTAGGTTGGGATTTGTAGCATTTCACTGTATGGGGTACCTCCTCAACCTTGTTTTCCCAGTAATCTGGGGATTTTGTCCCCCAAGCTGTTGGATTTTTCTCTCTTTCAGCTAGCAATCGATCACCAAACCTTCTTCCCATGGCGATTACTTCCGTTACCGCTTCGGTGGATAGTACTTTGCTCAAGGCCGCAGGGTATCGAAAGGTGAAATCAAAGGGTTGGTGGCGATTTTCCCACTGCTCCCACACTGATAGTTCCATATTCCATTTCATGGGTAGGCAATCCCTTTTTATTGGGATGGGCAGCTATGGAACTAAAATCGGTTGCACTTGAGCTCTTTTGCATGCTTGATCCAACATTCTGGCCCTCTTCTTTTTCAATTTGGCCTTTTTTTCCGCTGTGGCGTCTTGTTCTTGAGGGGGCTTGGGTTGTGGTGAGGGAGGTGGTGGAATCCACTCCCCATATTGTTGCATTCCTTCATGGCTTGACCTTGCTCCTACCTCTTGGGGTTGTTCTTTTTGGAGTTTCAAATTCTCTCGTTGATCTTGTCCGATTGGGTTGAGACTTGTGTCTTGGACCTGGGAGCACAACCCTTGTTTGATCACCTCTTGCGGGCTATTTCTAGTTTCCTTTTAAGCACCTCAACTACCTTATCCTCCTTAGAGAGTGTGATGTCTAAGATCATGCTGAGGAAGTCATGTTGTAGGACTTTGAGAATAGCTTGAGCTGTGCTTGCCCTTGCTTTCTGCTAGTATTTGGTTTCCCTCTACAAGGGCAAGCGGCTTGCTAGGTCCTTCACTTGCTTCTTGCTCTTGACCTTCAATTCCTTTGCCTTCTTTTTCATCTCTTCCAAGCCCTCGCTTTGCCTTTGTGACATGGCCACGATCATCGGCTCCTGCCTTTTCCATTTTTGTACAAGTTCCTCTTTTTCTTGTGTCAGGCGTCCAATCTCCTTTTCTTGTCTTGCTTGTTCTTCCCTTTGTATTTTCATTCCACACTCTACTTCCTCCCTCTCTTTTTTCTGTTCCTCTTGTTCCTATCCTCTCTTTGCTTCCAGCACAGCGAGCTCTTCCATGCTATCTTGGAGTTTTCTCATCTGTGTTTTGAGCTTCCCTTGATGTAGAACTAAGAGTGTGTAGTCCATTTGCATTGCGACCAGCTCCTGGTTCTCTTCCTCCAATATTTTTTGCCACTGTTCTTCTTCGTCCTCCTTGGCCCTCAGATCTGCTTTCAGCGCATGGATTTCCTTTTGTTGCAAGGCCACTTAGCGAGTCTTTTCTAGCTAGAAGGCATTTGATATCTCCCTTTCTGTTTCCAACTTTGCCACTGCTTCTCTCTTCTCCTCCTTTGCCCTTTCCAATTGAGTGTAAAGCTCCCTGACATGCTTGTCCTGGTCAGTGGGTTGCAGCTCCATGGTAGTAGTACCTATTCTTGGTCGCTTGGGCCCCTATTGAGATTCAGCGTCCATAGTTACCAGTCTTTTCATTCTTGTCGTTAGGGTTCCTGCACTGGAGGTGGGCATTAGGGTATGTGCCTTATTGACCAAGAACTGCACCCATGCCATGAGGTTTCTGGCATCCACTGTGGTTGGAGTGCTTGCATTGCTGCAATGGTTGGGGTATTTGGTAAGAGGGTATATGGGGTGAGGTGGAGTGCGGCCTTGCCCTTTCCTTCTGGGACGGGTGGAGGTAAGAATTTTGATACTTGGCCACTGGTTCCCTGCTTGTCTTGCCTTGGCAGGCTCATTGCTATTAGTTCCTCCTACCTGCACTACTGCTCTATGGACATGTGCACAGCTTGTGCCAAGTCCTCCTCTTCTTTTCTTCTCAACTCCTCCTCTTGTTTGATGGCTTTTCTCCTCCTCTCTTCCTTGACTCTTTTTTACTTAATCTTGGCTTTTAGTAGGTCTACTTCCTCCTTTCTCTTCCTCTCTTCCTCTTGCTTCTGCTCTGTCACCTTCTTCTTAGGCGTCTTCACCTTCCCCTTGCTGGATCGAGCTTCTTGCTCTCCCTCTTCTTCACTAACCATCCTCTCACTTGATTGTTCTTTGTTGTGACGAGGAGGTGATCTCTCAGGCATTTCATCTGATCCCTCTTCTCCGTATTGCGTCTCTTTTATCCCCTCTCGAATAAGGGTGGTCAAGACTCCTCCATACCCTATGATTGAGGCCTTGGCTGAGGGCTTCTTCCTGTCAGTTCCCTTTGAGGCTAGGGATTATCGACCTGCCAGTCTGCTTTCAAGGGCTAGTGTCCTAGCTTATTGATCTATGGTTTTCCTAACGTAACCATTCCAATCCACTTTATGCACTGAATGAGCTACCACACTCTCCAACACAAGCACGCTCATCCTATGCATGAGCGAATTGTATCTTAGGCTGGAGAAGAGGGAGTGGATCACCTTGGCTTGCAGCTTGACCTCTACATTGGGAATGTCCTGGATGCTTATACCATCATTCGTCAAGACACTTTCCTTCCTCATCCCTAGCATGGCATAGATATCTCTTTTATGCCTCTTCTCCACCTTTGGTTCCAATCCCAACACCTTTTTCACTAAGGCCTTGCTGAATGGGAAATGCACCTGCTTGATTCCTTCTCTACTTGACCAAGACACTGTCCCACTCTCCTTATCCGGGTCGTATGTCCTCAGGAATTCCACACACTTAGTGTGGTCAACCAAACTTTTTGATGTACATGGCAAGGTTGCACTAGTCCATGATCCTCTTGACGGCTTCCTCACTGGTCACTGCCCCTTTGATTTTGTGGATGCTCCTAAACTTAAGATGGTTGTATGCCCGATTCTAAAGGGAGAGGCCGTACTTTTCTCTTTCCTCTTCTATGAAGGGTAGGCAATGGGCTCGGTCTTGCTGTGACATCTTCAATTCCTATCATAAGCCATGGTTTGCCATTAGTGCTTTTCCAATAGTCACTTGCTAAAAGAAAAGACCATTCTTCATAGATTAAATTGTTTTTAGTACAGAATTAGACTTTTTCCTCTAATATGTCTATTGATTTCAAATTTTACTGTCAATTCCTCAATCACAAGCTACTTCATCCTACCATTGAGGTCCCCCATGTATGCTTTTCTTTTATTGTTCTCCTTATGTGTTTGGTTTGATTCACAGTACCCCATTGAGGTCCCCATGTTTTGAATTGAGAAGAATCCTTCCTAGGATTAAATGTTCAGTGGGGATGAAGGGCCTGCAACACATTATCTTAGTGTTTTACTATCTCATGATCCAAGCATAGAAATTAGGGTTGTATTCTAAATTAGAGTTGTTGTCAGTAAACTGTTTCAACTTCTCAATTTCTTGGTTTGTGGCCATGATTGTATTCTTGCTATACGACATAATGGGATGCTATTTGATTGCTTGTTCCTTGGATATCTCAGTTGTAATTAACTCCTCAGCTGCTTTGGAAGCCTTAATGAATAAAAATTCCAACTCCTCCCAAGAGCAAGGGAGTATTCGTACTTTCGTTGCTATAGGTTCTTCCAAGAGGCCTAAGTCTAGTGGATCATAGCTTTTAGCCAATGTTATGAAAGTAGCGGCCAAGCATCGAAGGCAACCACCCAAGTCGTCCCTAGTATTTTCAGCTAAGTCTGCGGCCAAGGTTAGAATTGATCATCACTCATAAGAGGTTGTAAGCCCAACACGTGGTTGAGGTTTGATAGTGCTAAAAAGTTCAAAGCTAATGTTTGTTGCTTGGTTTGCTCCTAAGGTTGTAGTTACATTTGACACCCCACTAGACGCTTCTGAGATCTAAGGGACATTATCGTATTGAGCATAATAACTATTTTAAGGTCTATTCCATGAGTACTAGTAGTATATATGCAACCATCAAGCTAGAGATCATGCTTTGGTATCTGTGGAGATCCCAATCTCCTGGCTTCATAGAGATTGTAGTGTGCAATAGTGTGGAGAGAAGGTGGGTGAGTTGTAAATGGTAAATGAGGATTCTATTGATGATGGAGAGAAGATGAGGTGAATCACCAATTCATCGGGACTAGATATGGTCAGTTTGTTAATAGTAGATTGTGGCTTTGGGCGATAGATTGGTTTATGCCCTATTGAGCTAGGCTTTGGAGGTTCTGTAGAATTAGTGGCTTGATTCTCTTTTGGTTTAAGTGCTTTGATGTGATGTTTCATGTGGTCAAGCTTGACGATGGCATTTGAGTAGGGCTTTTGTTTGTTTTTTGGGCTTTAGGTAGCCAAATCCAAGTGTTACCCGCCGCCAAGTGTTACCCGCATAGTAGCCTTGCACTTGCAATAAAGTTTTGGGGACCCATCGTAGCTTTAACCATATGTTGATGTTTATGGTTTCGCCTTGGCTTCCTAGGTTTGGAGTGTGGGTCATTAGCCTTGTGAGGCCATGGGTTTCTATTCCTAGGTGGCGCTAGCTATTTAGGTACCCATTTGAACTAGGGTTCATGGGCTTTAGCATTGGTTTCAGTGGGTTGCTAGTATTGAGGCTTGGTAGGTTGTGACGAGTCACGATCCCCCTCCTTAGACGTGACGATGGGTTTCTCTATTGATGCCGCCCCCTTGCTGAAAGATGTAACTATGTGGACGTTGTTCATGGCTAGGTGGATACGCTATGACTCGTAGTTGACATTGCAATAAGCTTTCTTCTTAATGATTTGTCCTAATAGTGACTTCATGCTTGCATCTTTCGTGTTGGGAAACACATAGAAGATTACTTGCATGCTTTCAGATTCGATGGAAATAACAACCTTGCACTTTCCCAAAAGTGTGTAGGGTTGGCCTCCATAAGGGTTGAGCTTAGTATTAGTGGGCTATAATTGCAATTTTCCAATTTGGGCCCAATGGTCATGGGTTAAGACATTAAAAAAAACTCCCTCATCGATCAAAGCATTGATGATGCATGTGTGCTTAGCAGTGATCATGATGCTTAGGTAAGCTAGTTCTACTGGTTCCTCATCCTCATCGTCCATCGTAGTGATAGCGGCTACTCGTACGTGGATAGGAGGTGCGAGCATTGGGGGCTCATGCAATGGGTGCATGGGAGGGAAGTACTTCTTTATGTGGCTGCCATTGAAAAATCCTATGCCCTCACCTTCCAAGGTTTTGAGCTCTACATTGCCAGTTCGGCTGATGGTTTGAACCCTAAAGGGGCCTAGCCCTCGAAACTTTGCATATGTCCTTTGACTAGGTATAGCAACACCAAGTCTCCCTATTCAAAGTTGCATTGCTTGACATGCTTATCAAACCAGTAGTTATGTCTTGCCTTTTTGCATATTAGTGCATGGGTGGCTAGAAGTTGAGCTACCAATAAGCGTTCAAGTTCAATCAAGCGTTATGTCCATGCTTCCTTCCCATCCCATCTCTGTTGAAGGGCTACCTTGAGGCTTGGTATGAATAATTCCAAGGGAAGGATCGCCTCTGTACCATATGTCAATCTAAAGGGGATCTATCCTACAATCGTCTTGTAAGTTGTGCGGTAGGCCCACAAGGCTGCCACAGCTTGTTATCCCAATCACTGTGCCTGAAGCAAACCTTGGTCACGAATTTTATTAAGATTTTATTTGTGGATTCGGCTTGACTGTTTGCTTGAGGGTAGTTAGGCGAGGATTTCCGATGGATGATTAGAAAGGAGGACAAGGGGTGAGCTATCACTTCGTTGATGAAGTGTGTGCCTTGGTCGCTAACTAGTTTGATGGGGCAGCCGAATCATGAGATCACTTGCTCCCATAGGAACATAGCGGTGGTTCTAGCGTCATTCTTTCTTGTAGCTTGTGCTTCTACCCATTTTGTTAGATAATTGGTGGCCACAATGATGCATTTAACTTGTGAATATTGTGCCGCATGACTAATGTGTCTGATGAAGTTAATCCCCCATTTCTCAAAGGGTTGTCGTGCGATAGTTGGGGTTAGATCCATGTGATCCTTACAAATCAAAACTTTAGTCCATTGGCATTCATCGCAATGCTTCACAAATCGTGCTACAACTTGGAAGAGGGTAGGCCACCCCATAGCTAGTTTGTACTGCAGTACCTTGTGGGCTATCACGTCTCCACTGAAATGTCCTCTTGCAATTCTACAATGTGCCTCTATTAGTACGTCATGCATGTCATGCTCACACACGCATCTGCACAATAACCCGTCTTTCCCTAGCTTGTAAAGTTGGCATGCTATCAAGTAATAGGGTTGGATCTTTAGGATGAGCTGCCTAAGTTGGGCCTTTTCTATTGGTCATTCCAATAGTCCATGCTCAAGCTTGAACTATGTCATTTTCTCAATATAGCATCATGTCGGCTCTAAACAAATCCCTTTCTCTAGACAAGCTGAATAGATGGGCGTTCGGTAGTCTGGGACTCGGGGCATGGTGGCCGGAGCAAGAACACCTCTCTCTCTCTCTCTCTCTCTCTCTCTCTCTCACAATGTATATGTGTGTATGTGTGGGGTGGAGGGGGAGGCAGGGGGAAGACTATGTGGGTGGGTATGTGTGTGAGTGTATGTGTGGGGGAGGGGGAAGAGGGCAGGGCGAGGGATCTCTCTCTCTCTCTCTCTCTCTCTCTCTCTCTCTCTCTCTCTCTCAATGTATATGTGTGTATGTGTGGGGTGGAGGGGGGAGGCAGGGGGAAGACTATGTGGGTGGGTATGTGTGTGAGTGTGTGTGTGGGGGGGAGGGGGAAGAGGGCAGGGCAAGGGATCTCTCTCTCTCTCTCTCTCTCTCTCTCTCTCTCTCTCTCTCTCTCTCTCTCTCTCTCTCTCTCTTATGGGCTAGCAGCCCACAAAGAAATTAAAATTTACAGAGCGTCGCTTAATCAACAACATCCAGATTGCAAATGTTGCTGAACGCATCATAATTGCATGTTGCTTAAGCGACTTCATTTGCAACATAACATCACATCGCTTATACGACACTTTGAATGCCGCTTAAGCAACATGCACCAAAAATTAAAATTTAAAAAAATGGGCTTCACGTAAGTGACATCCGTCATTTTTTTTCCGAGGCTCTAACACCCCCTCTTTCTTCTAGTGGGATTCGCAAGAGGAGTGGTGATGATGGGCAAACAAGGTGGCATTCGAGGGTGGTTTGATAGGTTTGAGGGGAGGAAAATGGGCAAACATTGTGAAATGCAATGTGGTGGTAGAAGGGAGAGGAAAGGAAGAATGTGAGTAGAGAAGGAGGAGGAGGAGGTAGAAGAAGGAGGAGAAGAAGCAGAAGTGGGAAGAGGAAAGAAGGGGAGAAGAAAGAAGGAGATGGGGAGAGAGGGTGGGGGAGGTTGCAAATGACACAAGTGAGAGGTGAGTAGAGAGAAAGAGAGAACAAGAAGAAGAAGAAAGAGAGAAAGAGAGAAGAAGAAGAAGAAGAAGAAAGAGAAGAAGGAGAAGAAGAAAGAGAGAGATGAGAGGAGACACGAGAATGGTTGGGGGGAAGAAGAAGAAGAAGAAGAAGAAGAAAAAGAAAAAGAAGAGGAGGAGGAGGAGGAGGAGGAGGAGGAGGAGGAGGAGGAGGAGGAGGAGGAGGAGGAGGAGGAGGAGGAGGAGGAGGAGGAGGAGGAGGAGGAGGAGGAGGAGGAGGAGGAGGAGGAGGAGGAGGAGAAGAAGAAGAAGAAGAAGAAGAAGGAAGAGGAGAAGAAGAAGAAGAAGAAGGAGGAGGAGGAGGAGGAGGAGGAGGAGGAGGAGTAGTAGTAGTAGAAGAAAGAGAGAGATGAGAGGAGACACGAGAATGGTTGGGGGGAAGAAGAAGAAGAAGAAGAAAAAGAAAAAGAAGAGGAGGAGGAGGAGGAGGAGGAGGAGGAGGAGGAGGAGGAGGAGGAGGAGGAGGAGGAGGAGGAGGAGGAGGAGGAGGAGGAGGAGGAGGAGGAGGAGGAGGAGGAGGAGGAGGAGAAGAAGAAGAAGGAAGAGGAGAAGAAGAAGGAGGAGGAGGAGGAGGAGGAGGAGGAGGAGGAGGAGGAGGAGGAGGAGGAGGAGGAGGAGGAGGAGGAGGAGGAGGAGGAGGAGGAGGAGGAGGAGGAGGAGGAGGAGGAGGAGGAGGAGGAGGAGGAGGAGGAGAAGAAGAAGAAGAAGAAGAAGAAGAAGGAAGAAGAAGAAGGAGGAGGAGGAGGAGAAGAAGAAGAAGAAGAAGAAGAAGAAGAAGAAGAACTTTGCTGGATCTATCGCAATCCCAAAAAAACTCTTGAAGAAGAAACCCCAAAGTTGCATTTGTTGGGGTTGAAAGAGATTCCATAACTTCAACATCAATCAAAGCACTATTACAAGTGTCCCCAATCTTTGTAGAGGAGCCTAAAAGACACAAAAATTATCTAGGTATACTACAATGAAATTATGTAGATGCTTTTGAAATGTGAACATCATAACTTGTTGGAAGGTGGTTGGGATATTACCATTCCTAAATGGCAGTACTCTATGTGCCCCATTTTTAGTAAAGGTTGTCTTAGATTGATCTTCTTCTACAATCTACACTTGATTATATCCATTGAAGCCATCTAGGAGAGAAAAGAGCTTGTGTCATGTGACTATATCCAATAGTTGATTTGTGAAAGGGATAGGAAAATGGATTCTCTTTGTGTTGGAGTTCAATTTGTGGAAGTTCATACAAATTTGAAATTTTAAGCTTTCCATTCTTCTCAAGTACAATCATAATAGGTGAAACTCATTCACTATTGACTACTAGATAGATGAAATCGGCCTATAAAAGTTCCAGTAACTCTATTTTGAGCAAAGCACAATAGTTAGGATTCATGTGCCTTTGGTATTGTTGTATATGCTTGGCCTCATGCTCTAGATTGCTCTGATGTTGGCATATTGTGGGATAAATCCCTTTCAAGTTCTTATATGACCAAGAAAATATATCCAAGTTTTCTTTCAGTAGGTCACAATAATGCCTCATGTGTAAGACTACTACCCACTTTGAGATGTCATTCCGTCCCATTTGTATCAAGAAAAATTAACTTCTTTTCACCTTCCACTTCTTCAATGAAGGTCCCATGGACAAGTTCTAGATACATGTCAGACTCCTTCAAGGGAGTTACCTATTCTTCTGATGCTCTATTAGAACCATCCTCTTCTACGTCAGTTAGAATGCCCTTAATATTGATGGATGCTGAATTGATACAAGGGTTGTTTTTGATTTGGTTTGAGGGATACTCACCCCTTAACTTGAGGATTCATCTTTTGAGGAGACATTAGGAATGTCACATAACAAGGATCAATTAAATTGCTTTTCTTTTGCAACATTGGTGCTTGCAAATATGGTGCATCATCATCATCCTTTCTTGGGAAGGGTAAATTGAGGTGACAAAAAATTCAGATGAGACCTCAATGGAAGTGGATCTATTTCCTTTTTGCAAACCATATAGCTTTAACACCACATTATTAGGTAGTTTGCCCATGGTTTGGTTTCCTTTGAACCAGTTAGTCCCTACTCAAGCTTCAAACACCCATGGTCTTTCCATTAGCAAGGCATAGGAGGTCTTGTAGGAGTTTACCTTGACAACCAAATGAGTCAACGTGTAACCTCTTCTTACAAGAAGTCTTAACATAAGGGAGGATATCTACAGACTTGATTTTTCTTTGATTTGCTAGCCTGATAAGCCATTGAGTAGGCCACATGCCTTGCAATCCCAAGTTCTTCATTATCTCACTAGTCATTATGTTCACTGAGAAACCTCTATCTATCCATTCTTTGTAATGAAATAGCCTTCTATCCATACTCCAGTCTCTAGAGAGTTAAGATCTAGGAAGGCATTGGCCACATCCACTTCTTTCAAGGCTCTAGTGGCTTTTGACATAGATGCATGATTGGCAATCCTCAATCCATGTCTTTGTGTCAAAATGCTTTTGAATCTTTTGTGTGATTGGGAGACAATGTTAGTAGTTTTGAGATTGTTAGATTAGGATGGAATGTATCCAAGTCCTTAACCAAACCATACTCTTTTATAGGGACCAATGGTGCCTAACTAATTAGGGAATGGGGCAACACCCACTTTAATTTTTCCTTCTTCAAGAAGTGTCTATATTCCTACTTCCTCTCCCACCACTCAAGGTACATCCATCTTTTCTATCTCTTGGACCTCTAGTTCTACTTCTTGGATGATATTTTCATCTTTTGTGGCACTTAGTGCTTTGTACTATACTGTCCTATATTGTACTACTCTACAAATCCATTGGAAGCTTGAGTTTCACTGTCTTCGTAGTAGGGGAGTTATTTTCTTTTTGAGTTATTAGTTTTTTCTTTTTAGCAAGCATAATTGTGGTGATGTCCAATTCCACCAAATTTAATGCAATTCCATGATCTTTTGACTAATTATCAAAAGCATTAGCCTTCACAAGGGTAGGGTTAGGGTGGTCTTTAGTAGTGTTGCCTTTGCCTTTGCATAGACTACATAGAGGCTTGTAATCCATAGACCTACTAAAGATTGGACAGTTTGGGAAAATATGACCATTTTCTTCTCATATGTAACATTCCACTTTTGATCTCTGACCACCTCCTAACTATCTTCCTTTATAGCTTTGAGAGGGAAATTTAGAAGGTAGAACCTAAGCACATAATATAGGGATATATCCTTGCACCACTTGTGTACATTTAGGGTGCACACTCAAGCACATGAGTATCTAAGCACACACCACTTAGCCTTAGCACATATTACCATTCCAAATATAGAACCAAAGCACATACCATCCATATATTGACCTAGGCACATTGCACATAGTCATTCTAGGGCCCTCTTAGCATAATAGGGCACCACGCACATACTAGACCTTGCACTCTTACATAGGCCCCTCTATCATGCAAAAGCCATCTAGAGCACTTAGGTGATTTGTACCATAGAAGAGTACTTTAAGAACTTTATTTTCACAAACAGCACTTCCTAGTAGATGCAATAAGTCCTTTTTAGGACACATCTCAATTTCCTTGCCTAAGGTGCTTCTACCTTTCATTAGGGTGAGCCCCACACCCCCCTAAAAAAGTGTGCTTTGAAAATTTTTGAATAAAAAGACCCCTAATGTTGAGGCTCATCATACCCTTTTGTTAAAGATCCAGGCCAGCTTTATGATTTAATAATACCCTTTTGTAAAAACTTAACATGTTCAATATTAAGACCCCTTTTTTGAATAGATTTATTGCTTTTAAAATATTGCCTTCTATAAATGTACATTTGTAAGCCTATATATTTTTATATTCCCTTTTTTTGAACTCATATTACACACATCCCCGAGGTTTGTGTGGGTATGGTTCTATAGATTTTTGTTTGAATGGATAATATAGTGGTTTAGTATGTTTCACCCATCTCACACAATTATTTTTTATTTTTGGAAGTCGATTATATCAAGTGGGTGAGTTTGGATGACTTTGTGGCCATGTAATTTCCTTCCATTGGCTCTGCTCTCTCAATTCCTTTTTGTCTTCCTACAAGTATCAAATAAGATTTTTTTAATGAGGAGCATTCATCTTATTGCCTAGAAATATTCATGATACACTTTCATTGCTAGTCGCAATGCTTCTACTTCAATCTTCCTATACTAATATATGTTGTTTTATTGCCTTACTACACGATTCCATTTTTTTGTGTGTTTGTGTGTGTGTGTGTGGTTTTGTATGTTTTGGGTGTGTTTGTGTGGGCATGGTTCTATATGTTTTTGTTTGAATGTCTAAGATAGTGGTTTAGTATGTTTCACCCATCTCACACAATTATTTTTTACTTTTGGAAGTCGATTAGCCATGGCCTAGGCCCTTCTTCCCATTGTCTTCCTATCTTCCTAGCTTCCTTCCTACCATCCATCTACCTTTATAGTTTGCACAAGAGGGAGCCTAACACTCTTTTACAAAAAGTTTTGGGGGCGTCTCGCATTTAAAAATGTGTTTTTGCCCTTGATTAGCTTTTGAGGTCCCCCCTTGTGCTTTCAGTTGTTTCCCTTCCTACTTCTCCCATTGTGTTCAATTTCCTTTTGGGCCACCTCTTTTGGCTCCCCGCTTGCGCCTTTCCACTATTTCTGCTTTTTTCACTTTTTCTTGTCCTGAGGTTAACAGTCATTCATGACATATAGCTTAGGACACATAATTGATAGGCACTGTTGCACACATTAGGTATGAGCACTTAGTTACATGATAGAAGGTAGAACCTAAGCACATAATATAGGGATATATCCTTGCACCACTTGTGTACATTTAGGGTGGACACTCAAGCACATGAGTATCTAGGCACACACCACTTAGCCTTAGCACATATTACCATTCCAAATATAGAACCAAAGCACATACCATCCATATATTGACCTAGGCACATTGCACATAGTCATCCTAGGGCACTCTTAGCATAATAGAGCACCACACACATACTAGACTTTGCACTCTTACATAGGCCCCTCTATCGTGCAAAAGTCATCTAGAGCACTTAGATGATTTGCACCATACGAGAATACTTTAATAAATTTATTCTCACAACCACCACTTCGTAGTAGATGCAATAAGTCCTTTTTAGGACACATCTCAATTTCCATGCCTAAGGTGCTTCTATCTTTCATTAGGGTGAGCCCCACACCTCCCCTAAAAAAGTCTGCTTTGAAAATTTTTGAATAAAAAGATCCCTAATGTTGAGGTTCATCATACCCTTTTGTTAAAGATCCAGGTAAAACTTTTGATTTAATAATACCCTTTTGTAAAAACTTTACATGTTCAATATAAAGACCCCCTTTGTGAATAGATATATTGCATTTAAAATATTGCCTTCTATAAATGTACATATGTAAGCCTATGTATTTTTATATTCCATTTTTTTAAACTCATGTTACACACATTTCGGTGTGTAACTAACTGCTCATACCTAATGTGTGCAACAGTGCCTATCAATTATGTGTCCTAAGCTAGATGTCCTAAATGATTGTTAACCTCAGCATAAGAAAAAGTTGAAAAAAAGGAAAAGCGCAAGCCGAGATAAGAAGGAACTCACTTAGACCTAACAATCAGAATGAACCCACTAGTAGGAGAAGACCTTGAAACGTGGTTTGGTAATCCCAAGCGTAGGAACAGAACACCATTGGAGGAGTGGATCTAACTGACTTGATCAATCTCACCAACAACCTTGTGGAGCATGAGACCATGAACATGGAAGAGGCAAGCACTAACCACACACGTGGGGAAGAGCTTGACCTAGGCAGTTTCCCAATGGAAATTTGGTAGCTAGTCACCAACTATGGTCTACAAACCCACATAGACCACCGCGGTAGGACGTCTGAGGTTATCATAGAGGACCTCAAAAAGGAGAGGAGATTAGCACGGGAAGCTTTGCAGGACATAGTGGCTTAGAATCAGGAACAGCAAGCCAGAAGCTTGCGAGAAAACATAGAAATGCGCAAGATTCAGCGAGAGTGCTAGCCCTAGCAAGTAAAATAGGATAGGACCAGATGCAGAGAGGGAACAAATCGTCAGAAAAGCAGAGCGCCACTACAATGGCAATCTCGTTACTTGCAGCTTAAGGAGTTAACTAGGGCTCTAAGAGCCAATCAATAATCCTTGTTGTGGCTAAGCAATTAGACAAGTACTAGCCAAAACGATGACCCATACAGCTTTGCAGAGCAGTTTAAGCAAGTCTACAAGGCCAATGGACTCACCGATCTTACTCAGTGCGTGCTCACAAGCTTTCGGTCTATGCTTAGGAGATAAGGGTAGGACCTAGTACATGAGTCTCGACGATGTTGAGCAAACCGACTTTCAAAGCTCAAACTTTTCACTACCTGAAGGAGGCTGATGCGGTTGTCATGCTGCAACATGCAAGTTGGTAGCTTGGTAGATTGAGTAGTAGTGGGAAGTTTCAAGTGCATTTGTTGAGGATCTTGGAGTCTGGAGGGACCTACAAGCTACGAATATATCATATATCCCCTGTTCCACACTACCATCAACATGCATAGAAGGATCCAGCCTCTTGCGCCTCTACCGTTCTTCTATATTCACATCAAAATTTTGAATGCATTAACCTTATAGCATAGAGGTTAATTAGAGGTGAGACAAACTATGGTTGGAAAGTGAATCTGATGACAATCCATGTTCTAAGCTTTGCTTGTATTTGTTGTCATGTGAGGATTTTACAAGTTGATCTAGGTGTGAGCTTAACAAAATATGTAAGCACACATTCAAAGTTGGTCTGCTTGCACAAGGGGCAACTAGTCTCATGCCCCTAATTGGTTGCCCAATTACCTTTCCTACTATATATTGGCTTTTCTCTAGAGACCTTTTGCAACTCACAAATCTCCATTCGACTCTTAAGATTCTAAACAGTGCAATGCATTCAAACTCAAAGGTTGTGTACGGAGACAATTGTTTAAGACAAAACTATGAAGCATATTGTCATGTAAACTTACTATCCCAATCAATAGATCAAAACTTCAATGGTACCAACTATGGATAATGGGAAGCTAGCTTGAACAAGCTCCATGCCTTATAGCATGACTACCTATAGAAGCTTTGTATAGTGAGGGTTCATGATATATATGTGATTTTTAATGATGTGTCTAGCTTAAATAAGTTTCTCCATTTAAAAACAATATTCCAATAATTAGTTCTTCCTAGTGACCTTAGATAAATGTTAGATTTGATATTTAAGTTTCCCAACTCCAAAATCTTTCATATATATGTACCTTTAAAGAAAACAAGTATAAAACAATAGCCCAAAAATTGATGGTTATTGATGCTTTTAGATTAAATCTTAGAGTGGATGTTTAAGCTTCCCATCACCTAGTTCTTCCAAATGTGTGTGCTTTCAAAGAAGACAAGTATACCCTAAAATTTTGAAAGTCTAATATATTTTTTGATTGCTCATAAGTTGTCGTATGACAATTCTACACAATCCATTTGTTTACTAGATCATTTTCTCAATCATCCACTTGCTTCATCACCAACACCCATCAAGAGCATTATGAAGTTTGTAATCAACCCTAGCAATGCCATCAAGAGCATCCTCAATGGTTAACTACCCATGATAAGAGCTAGCATAGGCAATTGTAGTACTATCAAGTTCAAGACCACCCGCAACAATGCCATCAATGCTATCATTAGTGGTCAAGTGTGCATGAGACTAGAGCCAACAGTCAAAAGTAGAGTCAACAGAGGTTAGTAGCTCATTTTGAAGCAATCCATAAGGCATTCATTTGCAACAAAAAATATGACTTTCAACATAGTAGTAGCCATACAAATAATGTGTTTTGTATGAGTGCAATTATTCCAAGTAGAGGAAGTTTTCTTTTCCATAATACATGGCTTGAAATCACATTATCCCCAATAAGAGTTGTGTTGAATGATAATGGAACCCCCTATGTGTACACACTCTATAATAAAAAGAAGTAGGGTTATTACAAACTCTATAAACTAGAGCATGGTGCCATGCCCTAGCTTAGAGAGAGAGAGAGAGAGAGAGAGAGAGAGAGAGAGAGAGAGAGAGAGAGAGAGAGAGAGAGAGAGAGAGAGAGAGAGAGAGAGAGAGAGAGAGAGAGAGAGAGAGAGAGAGAGAGAGAGAGAGAGAGAGAGAGAGAGAGAGAGAGAGAGAGAGAGAGAGAGAGATTAGCCTTCTCATTGGCAAATATGAATCACTCAAAACATGTTGCTTGGTGTTTGGAAGGACTCCATAATGTTCAAAGATCAATTATCAATTTTTTTTAGGTAAAAGATTTTTTTTTGTCCTTTATTGGAGGAAATGAGGGTTTGATACCATACTAATATTATAATAAAATGCTTGAATATTTTAAGGGATTTTTTTTCTGTGATTCAATCCACCATTACATGGTGTGACATTTATATTCATGGTAGAGTTAAAACCAATGAATGCATAAATGGTTTCTTTGTCTCAACCTTTTCCTTGACGTGAAAACATCAAGCCACAAAGAGTTACATGTGATATGATTGGCCCCTCTACCCTACAAAGTGAAATGGTTGAGTAGGATTTATTACACATTTCACTTTGTAACTTTTTAGGGTTAATTGTAGGATTTATTACATGTGTAAATCTACTATTTCCATATGATCAATACACATTTATATGATTGCACTTGGCACAAGTTAGGAGGCCATAGTTCTCACCTAGTGTACTTGGTTTGTGCATGCCATTGTTAACGTCATTTCAATGCACAAGTGATCACATGCACACCTTGGAAACATTTAATATGGGTCATCATACTGTTTAGGAGTACTTTTCTATCCTGCATACAAAGCTTGCATTTTTCATATAGTAGCTTGAGCTCAACAGGAAAGACAGCTTGTGTTCCATACACCAACTTGAAAGGGGTTTGTCTTGTAGCAGCCTTGTGGGAGATTCGGTACACCTAGAGGGCCTCTATAAGTCTATTTTCCCAATCACGGCAATGTGCAGCTATTGTTCTTGTCAAAATTGAGCAAAAGATGTGATTGCTAACTTGGACTTGGCTGTTGGCTCTGGGGTAATAGGGTGTGGACTTGCGATGGTGGATCTTGTACAGCTATGTCAATTCTTCCATAATCTTGTTAAGAAAGTGAGTACCTCAATCACTTAAAATCTCTACGAGACTGCAAAAATAGGTGATGATGTTCTTTTACAAGAATAAGGCCATGCTATTGCCATCATCGTGTTCAGAGCTTTGGCTTCAGACCACTTGGTTACATGGTCCGTACAGACCAAGATGTATCTATTCTATTTCGTTTTGGTTGGTGGATCAATGGGTCCAAAGAAATTGATTTTCCACTTCTCGAATGACTTTTGGGGAAGAATAGGTTGCAGTGGTATGGTGCAAGATTTGGTAGGCTTTCCCGTTCGTTGGCAAGCATCACAACATTTGCAATAGTCATAAGTGTCCTTGTGGAGGGTTGGCCACCAATATTCTGCGAAAGCAAGGCCTTTATGGCTATCGCTTCTCCTGTGAAGTGTTTGCCACCACAAGGCTCATCATGGCATGCTTTCAGCACGGTTCCAATATGTTCTCCTACAACATACCTTCACAATACCTCGTCTTTTCCTTTCTTGTACAATGCACCAGCTAATAGGGTATAGGGGGCTAATTCCAACAAAATCTTCTTCTTCTCATGGCTAGAGATACCAGGGGGATACTGTTGGGTTACCAGGAGGTTGTCTATATTTGCGTACCATGGGATAATAGTTTCGATAACAAACAAGGAAGTATCAAGGAGGTATGGATTATCCTACTCGTCTTCATCATCATTCTGAGGGAGCAACCAGGTTTGGTAACCACTTCAAATTCAAACTCTTGAAATAGAAGGAGCCATCTTATCATTCTTCCCTTCACATCGGCCTTGTTCATCAGGAAGGGGCTTTATGGTCCACATAGAATTTGAAGTTCATCGATAGTAGGTAGTGTCGGAACTTCTCCAAGGCAAACATCATTGCTAGGCACTCAAGCTTTGTCTCATTGTATAGTTTCATTCTTTGTCGGTTACTTTTCAGCTTGCATAATAGATAGGCTGATCTAACTTTGAGGGTCCCTTTTGGCATAAGACTGCACCTAGGCCTTCAACTAATGCATCAGTGATGTGCACATGGAACTCTTTCATGCAATAAGGAGATTGTAGGATGGGTGCTTTAATCAGGCACTACTTCAAGGTGTTGAATGCCTCATCACAATCAATAGTCCATGTAAACTCTGCATCTTTTACAAGGATTTTATGCAAAGGGACTGCCTTTGTCACAAAGTGCACAATGAATTGTCTGTAATAGCCTACATGGCCAAGGGATACCCTCAATTATTTAAGGTTGGTTGGCACTATTAAGGTGGCAATCTTCTCAATCTTGGCAGGATCTGTTGCTATCCTTTGTGCAAAGACAATGTGGCTTCAATAATTCGACCTTCACTAAGGTAGAGTAATTTGGATTCATATGCCTCTGTCTTTGCCTCACAGGCTTAGCATATCAATCTCTAGATTGATGTGATGTTGACATATTGTGAGATCAATCCCCTTCAGATCTTTGTACGACCATGCAAACACATCAAAGTTCTCCTTCAATAGATAGTTCTTCTTCTAGAAGATTTATACCCCACCTTGAGGTGACGTTCAGTACCCTCAACATCCATGAAAGTTAATTGCTTTTCACCTTCCACTTCACAGTGAATGTCCCATAGATTGCTTCTAGATATAGATCCCACTCCTTCAAGGAAGTGGTCTCCTCTTCTGATGATTCATTGGAACTAATGTCCTCTATTGGCAGCAACTTAGTGCATTCCTTAGGGAGCAGAAAGGGTATCAAAGCAATTTCGGGTTTGCTTTGGCAATGAGTTACTTCTTGGCTTGAGGATTCTTCTTCCGAGGATGCATCCAGGAATGTCACATAACAAGATTTATTTGCATTCTGTTTAAGCTATCGAATTGAGGGTTGTTGGCAAGGTGCATCGTCATCATCTTCTCTCAAGAGGGTTGGATTAGGGTGGCAAGAGCCACTGCTCAAGGAAGGGTTATTCTTCCTAATCCATTTCTTATAGAGATTTTGCATTAGATGTGACTCATTAATTAGTTCAAAGGATACCATAGTCATTCTGTCAAACAACAAGGCATCTTCTACTTCATTCTGTCAAACAACAAGGCATCTTCTACTTCTCAGGCTTCAAGAAATTCAGGAACTTCTTCCTCATTTCTGCCTTCTGCGAGACGAGGAGGATAGACTCTTTTAGCTTGATTTCATAGTTCTCTTTTGTACTATCATCTTCATCCTCTTAAAATTCTATTTCTGCCTCTATGGAAGCTCTGTAAGAGAAGAACAGATTCTCTGTTATGTCCTCTACTTCTGCTTATGTCTCTATCTCTGTCTCTATTTCTGCATTTGTCTCTAGCTTTGGCTTTGCTTATGTATTTGTCTATGGCTCTGCTACGGCCATGTAATAGGGGGAAAAGTATATCCATGCTTCTATCTCGCTGTCAGAGGTGACTTCAGAAGTCAATTTGCTACCTTTGGTAGTTGGCTTACAATGCCCACTGTCAGGGACTGTGCCTCTATTTTCTTAGGAAATATCTGTTTGGCAGCTTCTTCATCTCCTGATGTACCATCTATTACTTCATTGGAAGAGTCTGCTAAGACTTTGAAGGAGGTGGATCCATTGCCTTTTTGTGATCCATACAACTTCAACACCACTTTGTTAAGTCCTCTGCCTTAAGGTTAGGGTTCCTTTGAACCAATCCGTCTGTGCCCTTGCTTCAAAAAGGTCTTCCCAAAAACAAAGGATATGAGGTCTCGTAGGAATGTGGTTTGACCACCAGATATGTCAGCCAATAATCTCTTCCTACGAGGGTTGTCTTTACGTAAGGGAGAATACCCAAAGGCTTGATTCTGCTTTGGTCTGCCACTCTAATAAGCCACTACATAGGCTGCATTCCTTGCAAGCCTAAATCCTTCATTGTCACATCTCTCATTATGTTCACTGATGAGCCTCCATCAATTAATGTGTCTACTATAAAACATCCTTCAATCCACATGTCAATCTCTAGGGCTCTAGTATCCAAGAAGGCGTTAGCTACATCCACTTCCTTCACAAGCTCTGGGGCTTTGTTAGACTTGGTTGCTATAGAAGAAGCAATCCGTAATCCTCGTCTTCTTGTGAATGCTTTTGAATTTCTTTTGACAGCTAGGAGACAACATCAGCAACTGTCCAAGAGTTAGGTTAGGTTCTAAAATGTCTAGATCTTTGACCAAATCATATTCTTTTATAGGATCCACAAGCTTCTTCAATCGGCTAGAAAATGGGGCTACACCCACTTTTATTTCCCATTTTTCTTCTAGGAGTAGAAACATCTACACTTCTTTTTCTCGAGGAGGTATTTCGGAATCCTCTATTTCCTGGACCTCTGGTCCTATCTCTGCAATTGTCTCTGTAGCCCTCTCTATGGCTCTGTAGTGCTATGTACTACATTGTTCTGTATCACACTGTTTTGTTTCTCCCTAGGAAGGTTGAACTTCACTGTCTTGGCAGAGGGAACGTTCTCCTTTAAAACTATAGGTTCTCCTTTCTCTACACGCATTATCGCAGCAACTTTCAATTCCACCAAATTGGAAGCAGGTTCTTGGGCCTTATGTTGGGTATCACGAGTAGCTTTCATAGAAGCTGGACTTGGACAGTCTTTTGTAGTGTGGTCTTCTCCTTTGCATCAACTACATAAGGGCTTGTAGTCCATAGACCTTCTGAGGTGTGGACAATTCGGTGAAATATGACCCTTTTCTCCACATATGTAACACTCCACCTTTGATCTCTGGCCACCGTCAGACGTTCGTTCTTTGTAACTCTGAGAGGGAAACCTCCTTGGACCAAAATTGGGACCGAATTCCCTAGGCTTTGGTCCAATGTCTTGCGTTGTCATTTTGGATTCCAACAAGTTAAATCGTTCTTCTTCATCTTTCTTTCTTCTATCGTACATCTCCTCCAGAGAGCAAATATCATCTGTATGGTTCTTTCTCAAACATTATGAACAAAAGGCTCCAAGAATGGTTGGTTTTCGGGTACATTCAGTAGCTAAATGCCCTGCTTGATGGCACTTTCCACACCATGTATTAGAACGTATCACATCTTTGCAAGAGTGGATATACTGGCGGTATTCACCTTTAACGTCTGTAGCTATTTTTTAATCACATCCATAAGCTCCTTCTTGATGCTTGCGACTGAATTGGATAGGTAGTCCTTCAAATTTTCACCTCTTTGAGTACTTGCAGTAGGGTTTTGGGAGGCTTTTGTGATCACTACATACACTGGTTGGGTTAATCCAGAGGGTCCTCTATTCTGGTTTTGATTTAGAGCTCTTGTTGAGACTAAGGGTTATTGATTCTAGTTGGTAGGATTACACTGTTATTGAGTCGCCATTGGGGGAACTGTGTGAGGCCACTATTATTGTGGTTGAACCATCATTTGAGACACAGTCGTCTGCGGCCACCCACTGACAGAGGATTTTTTATGCCGAGAAGTGCTTAAAAATAGCCAAAAATTACGAATATCAAGGAATAAGAAGACTTTGTCAAAGGCGATGGTGGCAATCAGTACGATTTTAAGCGACAAGTCCCTAAAGCGCTAGTGCTGATTTTCATGGGAAATCAAATGATGGCGAATGCCCGAGCTGGAGTTTTCCTAGATGCAAAATGACGTCAGGAATCCAACACAAGTCTCAGATCTCAATTCCGAGGTCGTTTGATTCCCCGTTTAATCCCCACAAGGTTCGGGGTTATGAAGAGGCTACTGGATCTGGAAGTTGAGAAGAGGGTGACGGGGCCCAGCTTTGTAGATTTTGATGTCATGGAATCACCCGTCCAGACGGATCTCGAATCCGATGTCATTTGCCCCTCCAAAAGCGAAAAAACCACTTGCAGTAGTGTGAAACCAACAAGCTAGAACTAGTTTTTTTAAAGGTTTAAAGATTAAGCTAATAATGAAGGAGGAGAAAAAAAAACGTTTTTTGCATACGATAGGGGGGAGGGGGAGGCGCAAATTTTTTTGCACCCCCTCAAATCCACGATTGATGCCTCTTGGAGGATGGGGGATGAGGAGAAAGAAGGGGAGATTGTTGATCTACTCCATGATAGAAATATGATGGCTCCAATCTTGCAGAATATGGTGGAGAATTGAAGAAACTGGTTTTTAGTCTTTCTCTCTCCTCTCTCTCTCTCCTGTATAAAGGCAATTCATGTGCAAGAAATCAAGAAGAAGAGGGGTTGAAGGATGCTTGTCCGGCTGTGATCGGATTTCTTCAAGATGAAGAGGAGGCTGAGGAAAGAGGTTCAGCACTGAAGAATGGTTGTTGGTCGGTCCGTGGCTACCTAGAATAATTATTAAAAAAACCCGCAACACGCAAGACACTCCATATGCTCCAATTTTATGAAGAAATTTTCTTGTTTTTGTTGTTTCATGGTCCAAATGTTCTTCATATGCGATGAATTTTTGTTTGAACCTTGTTTGCATCATGTTTGAGGGCTATAACTACAAAAATGCAAAACCCGTGATGATTTAGAGCCGTTATTAATTCTTTAAAACCCGTAAAATATCATTTTTAATGGAAATTAGTGGTTCTTTCCGATTTTGAGTTGGGAAAAAGGAATGGAAATGGGATAAAATAAGAGAAAATGTTAAGTTTCAATCAAAATAATAAGACAACACAAATAAATCAAAAAATACCTATTTTTTATGAATAATAAATAGGGAAAAATAGTGGAAAATAGAGAAAAATTGGATTTTCGCGCTAAAAAAGTATGAAAAAATAAGATTTATGTGCGTGAATGTTTGGTGAGGTTAAAGCATGAGTTCAAGCCTCAGTTGGCCTCATCCTTTGTGTTATATTACATGTTCATTGTTTTTTTCATACAAAAATGACACAAGACAACCATTTACATCTATGCAACGTAGCAACACCTAGACGGTGAGGGGGGAATGAAGTTTGTGCGACGATCTAATTGCTGAAAAGATACAAATTCTGATTTCCATCTTTGTGCATAGCATTCAGGGATCGTTCCATAATTAAATATAGGCGACTAGTAGCACGAAAGTTCCCGTGTTAGTCCCTATAGTAGCGCAGAACGTAACGCTTAGTTAAAATTCATGAAAGGGTTGTTTTTTGCACGTCAGATGGATAGTTTTTTAATCATAAAAATGGTTGTGCACAATTGTCATACACCTTGCATCAAGCATGCCACGTGGTATCTCCTGGAATGCATTGCAATTGATTGATAAACTTTGGCCAATGCTGAGAGGACAGGAAACCTAAGTCGTAGGTTAGACGGGCGCTTTCGTTGGGGAAAGTGTTGTGAGGCAAATCAAAATCTCCTAGAACGCTAAATTATGAAAGAGTGGAGTTTGTGCAAATGTTATATGTGTTAGCGACGCATCTTAGGGTCAATCCCCAAGGTGTAGAAGAGTCGTAGTGGAGCTGCGGAAATTAGCCGAGAGGTGCCTCCCTATGTGTGTATTACGAGGCATTGTGCCTATATGTTATGGGATCTCCCTCTGAGGAGAAGGGAATATGAACGTTGGACTACATATTAGATACAAACGCAAAATCATCATAAGTATTTAGTGCAAAGTGAGTTTTAGATGCTCCTGGCCTGCGAGGCCGTGTGGTGGGGTTGTCTATCGTAAGCATGAGGTCCGGCTAGTGCTATAGCCAGTGCTGGCCCATTTTAGGCCCCATCAGTGGTGTGTTTGCCGGGAGCCACCAACAAGTGGTGGTTCTCGAATCTAGGGTTTTTAGGGACCAAATAGTTAGTTTGTGTCCTCTGACAAGGACTATCAAGCCAAAATACAAAAAGTAGAACGTGCTGAGAGAGCTAGACGGCGGTTGGAGATTGTAAGACATTATTCTCCTCAAAGGAGTAGCCCGTTATGCATAAGTGGCAGTGGTTATAGTAACCTAGGTGTTACGAGTAGCTCTTCGAGTGCAAGTGGAAGTCTTGGTACTTTCCTATTTCCAGTTTATCAACCCACAACAAGTGGGGGTGTAGTGTTGCCTACACAAACTCCTGTTGTCAATCTGGTTGTAGCCATGGCACAACCTATCACAATTCCAGCAGGTACACCAGATTTACCGGCATTAGGAGCACCATTGCCCATTTTCCATGGGTTAGCAGAAGAAGATGGAGAACTCCACATTAAGGAGTTTCAAACGCTCATGTTCAACTATCGAATCCAAGACGAAGGATACTTAATGATGTTCTTCAACATGACATTAAAAGGAAGAGCAGCAGTGTGGTATCACAGTCTAGAAGCCGGAACCATAACTAGCGGTTCCCAATTCTTTATAGTTTTCCGTAGGGAGTTTGCCCCTGAGAAGGGTGGGCAATATTGGTTGCGTGTTTTGAATGTAACACGCCAAGAGTCAAATGAGAATGTCTAGGCATATGCCAAGAAACTAAAGCAAGCTCTTCACAAGCTTAATACTTATATTCCCATTCTAGCGCTGCACAGTTGCAATATTTCCTACATGGATTGGATTTTAATATCCAGGTGCACTTGAGTAGTGTTGCTTTGGCCGATATTGACACTGCCATTACCCAAGCAAAAGGAGTAGATTCGCGCTTGCAAGCATCTTATGCAGCAAGGATAAATTGGAATGGTAATAATTTGGCCTTGACCAATGGGAGTCAAGGGGACCCCATGCTAAATACGAGTGGTAGAGGGAGTATTATGTCGAATTTGCCTATGTTACTAGCTCCTCCTAGCATGACTATGCCTATGGCTAGTCAGGCGGCCTCACTAAATAGTGGTGGAAATCAAACAATGAATCCTAATGTTATCCCAGTTAGTCAGCGGCCAATTCCTAATCAAGTGGTTAGGCCCATGGGACGACAGACTGACGATCGTGGCTATGAGTTGAGTACTTCTAATGTCCTTGGTGAAGTTAAGGACATGATGAAGCACTACACCGATATGATCTCTGAACAATATCGACAAATAGTCATGGATGTCAATTTTCTTAAGAAGCAACAGAATTTGATAGGGAGCCGACGCCCTAGAGAGGGTGGCCCTTCAACATTCAGCTGTAAGTGGTGTGGTGGCCAACATTTCCCTAGGAATTGCCCGAATGTCAAATGTGATATTTGTGAAAATTCTGGCCACTTAGCTGCTACGTGTTGGAGTAAGATCAGTTCTCTCCAACAAGGGAGTAAACAACTAGGTCCAGTTAACCATCCGCATAAGGGAATAATCTCTAGCAAAATGATGGACCAAGGCAAATACTACAAAGAGGAAAGGCTGTTGTAGAGGAGTTACCTCATGGCAGTGGAGTCAGCCTTATTGAGGCTGTACGTGTCAATGATGCTGAAACTTCTAATCTACGAGCCGTAACAAGAGGTCAAAATATTAAAGACAGTGACAAGGAAATTGTAAAACCTGTTGAGGGAAGCCTAAACAAGATGCTAGGGAAAAGCGAGTCTTGAATCCTGATATGGAAGGTGCACCGTTAAGACCCGTTGGTAGTAAAATCGATCCCGAGGAGGATAAAGGATTGCCAAGAAAGAAGGTAAAGGCTAAAAAAGAGGCACCAAAGCCGATGGAAAGACCAAAGGAGAGGATGGTTTGGCGGGAGAAGAGAACTTTGGCAAACTACCACGACTTTGATCTAGCAAGTTCTCTTTGCGAAGTCAAACTAGACGTGAATCTCTTGCAATTGGTTAAATCTTCTCCACGAGTACACAAGGAATTCAAGAAAATCATGTATATAGGGTATATAGTAGAATCTTTGGGCATAGCTAGAGTGGGGGAAGATTGGTTCAATCATGCTGAAAAGCATTGCCCTAGGGTTCTAGCATATGTGGATGGAATATTAGTGGAGCACACTATCAATATCATAAGTTTAGACTTGATGGAGAGGCTAGGTCTAGAGATCCAAAAAGACGGCTCCACACTTCTTAGGATGGCTGATGATAGTCTAAGACAACCAGAAGGTTGCATTACTAAGGTCTACATTACAGTCGCGAACGTGGAATGCTATCTGGACTTTAGGGTGATAAGGTTTGTAGGACGTCCTAGCTATCAAGTTTTGCTAGGCAGGCCATGGATTCTATGGACAGACTGTCAAGTCGACATACCCACTGGTCAAGTGATTCTAGGTCGAGGTGCCCATCGTGTAATAGTGGATACTTACCCTGAATCTCCTCAGAGTGAGAGAGCTCCACTATCCTCCACTGGACTAGAAACAGTAGATGATCCATCTAGTAGTGAGACATCATCGAGCGATGGATCTAAGGAAGGGTCCACTACAGAGGATATTTATCAGATAACCTTGAATGAGCCGATAGAGCCTCATGATCAAATAAGAGAGGCAAATGTTATTGAGCTGGATCTTGGTATGCTAAATGATTTGCAGCCAAATAAATTAGGGTCCATGCTCAGTTCGGAAGAAAGAGAGGATTATGTGTCCTTAATTTGAGAGTTCCGCGACATCTTTGCTTGGAGCTATGACGAACTTCGAGGTATTCCTCCCAGTCTACTTGTGCATACTATTCCTGCAAAGGAAGGTACCCACCTTGTACATCAGAAAGTAAGGCGTATGCCTTTTGAATTAAGGGATGGGTTGTAGGAGGAACTACAGAAGTTGCGGAAAGCGGGTTTGATCTTCCCTGTTCAGCATACTGAATGGTGCTCACTAGTTGTGATCAGGAAGAAGAAGAATAATCAAATCCGTCTTTGTGTAGATTTTAGAGAGTTGAATAAGCAGACTGTTAAAGATTACTACCCATTGCCATTTATTGACCAAATTTTGGATCAACTAGCAGGTAGGGAAATATATTCGTTTATGGACTGCTTTGTAGGGTATAACCAAATGGCGATCACTGAGCAAGAAAACGACGTTTATTATAGTCTTCGGTACCTTTGCATACCATGGGATGGAATTTGGGTTGTGTAATGCACCTGGTTCATGGCAAAGAATAGCCGACAAGACATTTGGTGATATCTCCCTAGAGGAGCTAAAAGTATTCATTAACGATCTGGGGGCAGCCACCATAAGGGATAGACAGTTGATCATTTTGTGCACGTGTTTTGAGCGTTGCAGACAATTTTGCATAGCTCTTAACCCATGGAAGTGTGTCTTTGGAGTCCCTTATGGGCTCTTGTTAGGCCATGTGGTTAGTTCTATAGGGATTGTGACTGATCCTGAAAAGATCAAGGTCATAGTCGCCATGAGTCTGCCACGTACTCCAAAGGAAGTGCATAGCTTTCTGTCATCAATAGGGTATTATCGGAGGTTTATCAATGCCTTGGCAGAAAGAACATTTTCACTGACAAACCTATTGTCCTTTAACTGTTAATTTACATGGAGTGATGCTTGCAAAGTATCTTTTGATGATGTGAAGCAGGAGCTTGCCAAAGCACCTGTTTTAAAAGCACCAAAAAGGGGTGAAATGTTCTATATATTTTCAACAGCAACCGTGTATAGTATCAACTGCTTTTTAGCTCAAATTTGGGAGGAAAAGTGGTACCATCCGATAGCTTTTGCTAGTCAGAAGTTGGGCATATAAAAAATTAACTACACCTATATGGAGAATTTGTGCCTTGCGATGGTATTTGTGACCAAAAAATTTAGGCACTACATTCTTATGAGAGGGTGGTTTTTTATTCGAAGGCGAAAGGGCTTCAATTGTTGTTGAATAAGTTATAGCCGCCTGATCGTTTAGCAAAGTGCTTAATCACTTTTGCAGGAATTGGATTATGAGATTAAGAGCAAGCCGCTGAAGCTTCAGGGCATTGTAGAGTGTCTTGTGGATTTCAGAGAGCCAAAAGAGGTCATGATTGAAGGAAGTGACATGGAAACTTTGTTCAAGATTGATACGGCATCTATTCCCTCCTGGTATGCTGCTATAACACACTATCTTTCTACGAGAGAGACTGGGAGCTAGTTTATCAAAATCAGAGAAGAGGAAGATTAAATAACAGGCATTGAAATCTTCCTTGATCGCAGGCACATTATATCGGCACGGTGTTGATGATATCTATTGCCGATGTGTGATGCCTGATGAGGATCCCTTTATTTTGGAAGAATGCCATGACTCCGCTTGTGGAGGGCACTTTGCTAGTCAGTTAACGACACAAAAGGCTTTATGAGGTGGTTATTGGTGGCCATCCATCTTCTAGGATTCATTTGACTATGTCAAGAGATGTGATACATGTCAAAGACATGATAGTCGCGAGAATAAGAAGCATCCACTTACGCCTATCATGGCTATCCTTCCATTTGAGAAGTGGGGCATTGACTTTGTGGGTCCTATCACCCAAAGAGGTACATTATAGTAGCAACTGATTACTTTACAAAGTGGTCAGAAGCACGGGTGACGATGCAGGACAATGCAAAAGAGACTGCCAGTTTCCTACTTGGGCAAATCATCTGCCATTTTGGTCCACCAAAGGAAATAGTATCGGACCGTGGAACTCAATTTTTAAATAAAGTGATTAAAAGTCTGACTGAAGCTTGGAAAATCAAGCATAACAAGACGACCCCCTATAATCCGCAAGCAAATGGACAAGTCAAAAGTACCAATAAGCAACTTGTGGGTATTCTATCCAAGATAGTCTCCGAAAAGAAGCGGGATTGGGATACAAAATTATATGTGGTGGTTTGGGAGTATAATACGATATTTAAATGAGCCATTGGCAACACCCCATTCAAATTAGTTTATGGGGAGGAGTGTGTATTGGCCTTAGAAATTGAGTTGTTGACCATTAGATTCGCAATCAATCATTCTCTGGGTGATAAATATGCCTTATTTGAGCAGTTTATAACTATAGCCCACTTAGACGAGCTCAAATTGCAGAGTTTATTGCACCAAGAAGTAGCTAAACGTCGGATGAAATGGTTGCATGATCTGAAAGCAAAGAAATATACTTTTAAAAAGGGACAGTTAGTTCTATATTACGATGTGCGTAGGGAGCTATTTCCAGGAAAGTTGGAACCTCGATGGGATGTCCCTTACAAGATAGTTCGGATAGGTAAAAATAAGTCCACAGTTCTATTAGCTGATCTACAAGGAGTGAAATTTAAGAATAAGGTTAATCTTAATAAGATTAAACCTTATTATTTCTAAGTATGCTAACACAGAAAAATGCATTGCAGGTCCATGCTGGGGCTGATTGGAGACCTTATTTGGAGCACCCATATCTCGAGCAAAGATATCATCAAGGGAGGCTTATCTGGTGGAGCAAGGGATATAAAGTGATTGAGCAAGAAGATGACACCTTTGTGTGGGAGATTAAAGTTTTCTGCCACCCATCACTACTCACAAATCTTGACAAGCATCCCTGTTGATTTTAATGAAGAAGGTGCAATGGAGCCGTCACTTCATCCTCTAAATATGTTGACTATCACAATTACGAATAGGGAAGTTCTTGATGGCTGGCTGTGTAAACCCATTATGGATGTATACATTATGCTTTGATGGAGCGTCCAGGGGCCCTACTAGAAAAGGAAGTGTTGGAGTAGTTATCCGAGATTCCCGACATAGAGTTACAATGAAATTAGCTGCTTATCTCGGGATAGGATTTACTAACAACATGGTCGAGTATAAAGCTTTGATTATGGGATTGAATATTGCTAAGAAAGGTGGTATTAGGTGATTGTTAATAAAAGGGGATTCCCGGACTGATCTTAAATCAACTCAATGGAACATATACAGTTCGGAATCCTCTCCTTTGTATGTATCATCGAACTACTATAGCCCTACTTGAAGAATTTGAGAGCATATCTCTTCAACTGATTCAACGTTATTGGAATCAGTTTGCAGATTCCTTAGCTAATTTTGCTTATGAAGAGGTCCTCTTTTTCAACTATGGTCCTAGTCTGGACGCCATTATTGATAATGAGATAGGACCTGGTCACTTGTGCGGAATGTTATCAGACCACATGTTATATGGCAGGTGATGGTTGATATGGGTAATGCAAAGAGTAGCTAAGACCCATCTACCACTATTAGCTTGGACCCATAGGTTGATTAGATGACATGTTATGCATATGCCTCTTGCTACATATGCAAGAGGTATGGGCCATACTTTGATGCATTCAGTTTAGGGTTGAGAGCCCTATTTTTCCCCTTGGAATGGAGCGTATTTGCGTATATTTTCCTTCTTCCAAGTAGGGATCTCTATGAGTTGGTTTGTTTGTTTCTTTAGGCCAAGAGGGTCAGTTGCTTTAAGTAGTTAATGTCTGATTTCTTTAGGCCAAGAGGGCCAGTTAGTTTGCAGTGAAATGTGCTATTCCTTTAGGTCAGGAGGGCCCTATCTCTGTTTCGTGTAGGTACATTTAATGCTTTGCTGTTTTAGTGATTGCACCATACAGGTTGACGAAGTCACTGGAGGGAGGCTTTGTTGGAAAGGAGTTTCTCGTGGCCC